>NC_142770.1:17313902-17637312 GCF_988280905.1 Pimephales promelas | reverse complement strand
TCTATCTATCTATCTATCTATCTATCTATCTATCTATCTATCTATCTGTCTGTCTGTCTGTCTGTCTGTCTGTCTGTCTGTCTGTCTGTCTGTCTGTCATCTCAGAGCTGATGTGTTTCAGTGGCCTGGTTTCTTGTATCTGTAGAGGGGAGAGCTGATAAGATAAGTGGAGGGGACGCAATGAAGCTGGGCATTAATGTCCACAGAAGGGAGAGGAATAATGATTGCTACGCCCCTGATCTTCACATTAAGTGCATTCAAGCAAAAAAAAAAAAAAGAGGAGTTTCAGTGGCACTGAACTAGCGAGTTACAGCTTGATCTTTCTCTTTCACCCACTCTAATCTCGATAATGTTATTTGAGGGTCCATTGCATGTCTATGCAATATCCAATTTTCTCTCTCTGTCTCTCTGCAATTCAATTCTGGTCATATCTTTCTCCTTTATTGTCATGGGCCGAAAGATTGCAGATATCTAACTCATAAAAAGTATATGTGAGTGTGTGTCTGTTCAGATCAGATCAGACCATCTCACTCTCAATGTACCACTCCTTCACACACACACACACACACTAATACATATCCTTCCTCACTCCCACCATCATCTTTCGTTCATAAGTGAATCTTTTTAGTGTTCCTTCCCTCAATCGCTTTATCCTTAAAATGTTTTCTCTTCTTCCTTTCTTTAGTGAATCCCTCCATCCATCATGCTCTCCTGATGCTGTATCCTCACCCAGAGAGGTGTGTGTTTGAAGGTATTAGTATGTAAAGTGTACACACATTTTTGTGTGATATCAATGTATTGTTTACTTTTAAATATTTTGATATTGATAACTGAAATTGCCGAAAACTCTTATTAACCTTTTTTTATGGCAAATTTACCAATGAAATCCAGATATGCGAGTATAAAATGTATGCTGGCCATATTTGTGTTTATGTAACATAAAGGACATTCCTATAGCTCACAGTACAGTTCAAGGTCATTACTCCAGGGAATTAACGAACTGATTACACCTTTAATGCAATGTAAGTTGCTTTGAATAAAAGCATCTGCTTTGTGTTAAAAAATATTTAAAAATAACAATATTTAAAATGAGTTTAAAGCATTCAATGAATCTGATGACGATAATCTCATATTATGAAGACAATAAAATGACCCTTTCAATACAATATACAATGAACATTGTATGTCTCTGACGGGCGGGGCAATCTGTCACTCATATGAGATCGACCAATAGCAAACCACAACCATCCGATCAATTCCCAATGGACAAAATCAAGTCCCGCTCTACATTTTTCGCTCAAGAAGCCGTTTCACTCGGAAATACAAAATGTTTTTAAGGTTGACTCAGTGATGTTAAATTATATTTTTGATATAAACACAGATGACAGTGGAAAGTACTTCTAGTGATCTACTGATGACGTGCAAATTAAAGAATATAGCCGGATCATTTCTACAATAGCCAACACAATCTACCAAGAGCAGCACAAATAGAGCATTAAAGTCCCGCCCACAGCCAGTGCCGGAGGAAAAAATTCAATACAATTTCTCCATTGACAGGTGGGATATAAGCCATAAAAACGTAACCATACATGGTAGACTTAAAACCAGCTACGGCTGTACTAAGCGATTGTATATGCTCATATAAACGCCAAAAGTTCATGGGGCAGCGCAGTCTCATCCCAAGACGTCATATAACTGACCATACGTCAACATCCGCCGTTTTAGGATACCCTTTAACGTCGGTTAGATGACGTCATCGGATCCTAAACCTACCCCTAAACCTAACTGACGTTAAAGGTAAAGCGTCAGTTGTATGACGTCCGAGGATCGTCATGTAACCGACGTTAAAGGGTACCCTAAAACAGCGGATGTTGACGTATGGTCAAAAGACGAGACTGATGAGACTGTGTTACATGGGGCACTAACCTTGTTTTAAGATAAATCCCTTTTATTCGCGATGTATTGGATAAGTACTTCATTACCCACAATCCTGAACAATCCCACAATCCACAGTGATGCATCTGATTGGTGGAAGTCGTGTCACATGTCTGAAACCCCGCGAAGGTCAGTGAAGACTGAAGATCGTGTAATGACGTAGGGCTAAGTTCATTGGTCGCACCTCAGAGACGCCCCCGCGCCATTGGATGTGCAGTTGCCGCAGCACAGCCAATGAGCGAGCCAGATGCTCAATGTTTTAGCATGTGGAGCTGCAAATGCGTTTGCTTCAGTAAATCGAGGAAAATGAGTTTCCCTGCACATTCACTATATAAAGTTCACGTGGCCGAAACTCACTCAAAAGGCTCTTTCACGGTGGCTTCAGTCGACTTCAGTGAGGCGCGGTGGTTTATGGGAGGAGTAGTTCCTTTGCTTGGAAATGAAAATATGTGCACAGGCTTGTACCCTTGACTTTTTGGGGTTTTTCTCTTCGTTTTTTCACTCGAAATGATATGTTGTATGCTTATGAGTTCGGCCGTAGCTGGTTATCCTCAGACATGCTCTAATACTCTTTACATATGGATTTTCCAAAATGTCAATGGGAAAAATGAATGGGAAATTTACTTCCGACACCAAAGCTCTCTCTAGCTCTCTGAAGCTCTATTAGCATCTGATTTTAGACATGCTTGTATGGATGGTACATATTAGCGCAAACCTCAGTAAATCCCCTTGCATGATTGCTTTAAATATTTTCCTCACTGAAATACTCCGTCTGAAAGGGAAACTCTTACAAATGCATATGCAGTAAGATCACCCACAAAAATAAGCCTTTTCAGCGCTAATTTTCACTGCGTGTCTTTAGTAAATCCTGACCCGCCAAAAGAGCTGAAGCTGTTGGTAAATCTGGCCCTATGTGTGCTACAATCACACTTACTCACAAATACCTCCAAACATAAATGTGATCACGTTGCTTCATTCTTTTTCTCTCTCCCTCCCTTATCTTACAAACCCTCCTCCCTCCCTCTCTCTCTCTCTCTCTCCTCTCCTCCGGCTTACCTATCCTCTTCTACCTTTCTCTCTGCCTCTATCCTGTTATCCTTCTCTCTCTCCATCTCTCTCCCACCTCCAGCCAGTCAGCGTTGACTCTCCGCAAGAGGAAGATCACGTCTCCAGCCTTCAGACTGAGCTCCAAGCGTCCGCTGCTGCTGAAGTCAAACACCGCCTAAAACACACACACAGCGAAGACACGCAAGCGGGAAACACACACACCGACGGAGACAAAGAGAGAGAAACACATCCTGAGTGAGACCGAGCTGCAGGTAAGAGATCCTCGTGCTTTAAGAACTTTGAAGAGAATGAATGAGATTAGTAAAATGGGATGAAAGGATACTGGTAAGAAAAAAAGAAAGAAACTTGATTCAGGAGTGAAAATGCTATTCAGAAAAGTGGGAAAGATATTTGAACTTTTCTTTTCTAACACTCGCCAAAACGTATTGCGGTAATAACAGGGTTTTCTCATGCTTTTTATTATTTAGCCTAGTCTAAGTTTTTTTTTTACTTGCATTAGGTAAAGTGTCTCAAAATATAAATCTGGTTTTGGACTTCTTGTTTTGTCGAACATGTGCAATTGCTTATGTACTTAAAAAATACCATATTTTTTTAACAAAGTAAATGTACTATGAAACATGTATTGCATATGCACTATGAAAAATCACATATTTTGGACTTGCATCACGGTATTCTTAAACATTTACCATGGTCAAAGTACTTTTGGATATGTATAACGGCAATTCCACGGTATTACCGTGGTATTCTTTAAAAAGTACTATGTTTTCGCTATGCTATGATTTCGCTCTCTTATAGTCACTTTCACTAGTTTCTTTCTTTTTTTTATTACCAGTATCCTTTCATTAATCTCATTAATTCTCTTCACACACACACACACACACACACACACACACACACATTGGTATGTTGCCAAATATGCCTGCATTAAGAGGACCAAATACCAATGATGCAGTTAAAGGGACCATAAACTAAGAAAAAAAGGAGAGAACAAAGAGAAAAAAGACAATCCTCCAATATCATTTATCTTTCAAGTTTAGTTAAATCAAAAGAAACCAAGGTCAATTACTCCACAAAAGCTCATTCGTAACTCGTTCAAGTACACGTGTGTGTCTCAGATGTTTCTCCTAAGATGTCTTTAGAGAAACAGACAAATACGAATATATAGCTCTGATAAGTATCCTGATATGTTTGAGAAATGTTTGAGACCCCTGACATGTGTGTAAATATATAAATATACTAGTCTAGAGCAACTATGGCCACGGATCACTGCAGGGTATACTGGAGCTTTAACCGTACGCTAAACACAAGAGTATGAGTGCGTGCGTGTGTGTGTGATGGGCATGAGTGGGCATCTGTTCTCACACCACCATCTCTGTATGTTTAGATAATGCTGTAAATCTGCTGAGCTGTGGGTTGCTTGGTTTGTTTGCATGAGTAGGAGTGTGTAGGTGAGACGTGTTAGATGTTACCAGCTAATTACATCTTGGCAGTTGCTTTAAGTGTGAGCATGCATGTGTTTGTCCGTGCGCGCTCGTAGGCAGCATCTGAACAGAAAGAGACAATTTGTGCCAAAACTAGATGTGAAATTCTCCACAAAGTCAACGGTACAGAGCATGTATCTGAGTGCAGGCTCAGTAATATCAGATGAAGAAACTATTTCAGTAGCACTGCTGCTGTGAAACCCTAAAAATGGCTTTTGGGTCATTTGTGTGGGCTAACTTTGTTATATAGTGCAGGAAAGTAACTCGGTACAATAATTGGCTTCTTCAGCCACACTACGGTAAAGCTGAACTATTTCAGGCGACTGGATTTTTTGTTTGATATTTCTTTCAAAAGAGGACCATACAAATTAACACCAAGATATGTGACACAACTTGAGAATTCCTGTTATGACCAACACACTGCATGATGTCGGACCAATATAAAAAAAAACTAAGAACAAAATAACACCTTGTTGAGCGAGTCCTCCTCATATTGGAAAGCGTTCTTTTGCGCCTTGTCTCTTGTCTTTTTATTACATGGTTAAACCACACTGGAAATTAAACAAGACTTGGAAATGTGTGCGAATGTGCAACAAACACACTCTGCTATGTGGAAATGTGACAAAGCAATTTCCTTCCCCCCCGTTTACCCAATGTAATATATGTGCTAATTAGCCTAGCGCTGAGAACAGCTCTCAGTAGCATTAGCATTGCCAAGACACCTTGCAAAGTATCTTTTTATTGTATTTTTATGTGTTTTATAGTCTTCTGGAATTGATACGAAGCACTAAACACAGGCTACATTCAAACTTTGTAGAAAATTCAAGCACATCCCAGATAGCAAACTGACATTGAATCAACGTGGAAACATGACATCGAAACAACGTTGATCTGACATTGTTTTGCTCATCGAATTAACGTTGAACCAACGTCAGACGCGTCATTCTTTCAAAACTAACGGAAAATCAACTTGAAATCAACGCGTTGTTTCAACGTTATGAAAGCAAACCAATTTTCGATTTTCATTTAGCTTTGAAGAATGCCGCGTCTGACGGTGGTTCAACGTTAATTCGATGAGCAAAATCAACGTTGTTTCAATGTCATGAGAGACGTCGTTTCCACGTTGATTCAATGTCAGTTTGCTGCCTGGGATCTTAGCTGTGCTTGCGAGTTAAACATTATACTTAAAGTATAATGTGCTAAACATTATACTTAAAGGAACAGTTCGTCCTAAAATTAAAACTCGCCTCCAAACCTGAATGACTTACTTTCTTCTAAACGCAAATTGTTGTTTTTTTCTATATAATGGACGCCAATGCGGTCCGAACACAATGTTTTTTAACCATTCACATTGAAAATTTGACTTTGTTCGCTACCATGCAATTGTAATATGTCCATACTAAATACTGACTGGTCTTCTTTGTTGCACTCATTTACATACTAAATTGTGATTGGTCTTTATTGATTTTATCTTCTACAGTCTATCTTGTACAGAAAAAAATGGTGTCGCATTATCAAGCCAAACGAAAAAACAAGATGTCCGCTGAATGTCACGACAACAGCAACTGCGTAATACTTTTACAAAGAAGCAACGCATAAATCCAAGCTTTCCTAAAAATGTAACACTATTAATTATGGCTGTCATTAATTTTATTAATTCTTTATGGAAAAAACAACATGTTAAAATGATTAATGCTTTTAACGCACCCACCCCAGACCATCTTAAATTGATAGGTGACAAACGTACAGGGCATTTTTGATGTAAATATCATATGATATTAGTTACGCAATATGACATAAGTAATGAGCGCGATATCACACGAGTGATATGTTAATAGTGAATAGCAAGAGTGCAAATGTGATATTCATTTTATACAATAGTTCAATAAATAAGAAGTTAATATTGTGTTATATTTTAGACAAAATTTTATCTGTTTTTGCTCAATTTTGCCAACGAAAATATTACCAATAAAGCTAGAGCAGAACTGTTGTGCACCATTCATAAAGAGAGTAATTTACTTCATTCATGAATGAATCAATAGTTTGAATGAAGCTAATGAATGAATTTTATTGCCACATACTGGCAGTTTTAGTTTAGAGAGAATCATTCAATAAAAAAAAAAATCATATTTCTCTATTAATAATAATAATAAAAAAACATTAAAGGGATAGTTCACCCACAAATGATTATTCTGTCATCATTTACTCACCCTTACGTCATTACAAAACTTTATGACTTTCTTTTGTGGAACATAAAAGAGGATATGCTGAAGACTGTTAGTTACCAAACGCTTGGTTACCACTGAAAAATGTCCTTTTATGAAATCTTCTTTTATGTCCTACACAAAAAGGAAACTCATACAGGTTTGAAACAACATTTTTGGGTGAACTGTCGCTTTAATACCCTTTTAAAACCTATTGCATTAGTTATTAGTTATTGTAAATGCCACCTCTGAGCTGCAACAAAAAGTCTGTACATATATCCAAATACCAATTCAGATGCAGCTTCTGGGGAAAAAAAACATGGCCGTTGAACCCTAAAAGTTCATGTGTACTAAATTCCATGTTGAATAAAATAAAACATTTCTTTCTAAAGCAACTTTTTGTAATATCTGTTTGATGCTTTTCTCATTTTCCACAACAATGACTTTAAATGATCTTTCGTGGATAACTTCTCAGCCGAATTTGGTGTGCGATTATTATTTGTGATTCCTAATTAATCGGCACATCATGTAATTAATTAGATTACAATTTTGAATTGCTTGACAGCCCTACTATTAATTTGGCTTGGAAGCACTAGTGTATATCTCCAAGACATCTAGAAAGCAACACATTACATCTGATAAATGTTCTTAAAGGAGTAGTTCACTTTAAAAAAAAAACTTTTGCTGATAATTTACCCTTGTCATCCAAGATGTCCATGTCTTTCTTTCTTCAGTCGAAAAGAAATTAAGGTTTTTGATGAAAACATTCCAGGATTTTCTCCATATAATGGACTTCAATGGGAACCAAACGGTTCAAGGTCCAAAAAACAGTTTCAGTGCAAACTGCACACTGTTCAAAGGGCTTAAAACGATTCCAGACGATGAATAAGGGTCGTATCAAGTGAAACGATCAGGCATTTCGAAAATAAATAAAAGAGTTTAAGTTTTATAAGCACAAATGCTCGCCTTGCTCTGTCGGTCCTAGATAAGACCCTTATTCATCGCCTGGTGTCATTTAAAGCCCTTTGAAGCTGCACTGAAACTCTCATTTGGACCTTGAACCGTTTGGTTCCCAATGCAATCCATTATATGGAGAAAATCCTGGAATGTTTTCATCAAAAACTTTAATTTCTTTTCGACTGAAGAAAGAGTAAATTATCAGCAAACGTGTTTTTTTTTCTTTTAAAGTGAACAACTCCTTTAAAAGATCTATCACTTACATCTAAAAATAAATTTTAAACTGGAAGAACAGGTAACATTTTCCAGATGAAAACACACACATTAAATAGACGCATGTGTGCTATCAGGAAATGTAGTCGGCTGAAACTTACGAATTAAGTGATATGAAGACCTCAGGGCTTGCGCTGCACTCGATATCGAAGAGAAGTAGGTCGAGAACAAACCGAGATAGATCGACTAAAAAGGTCTAAAAAGAAGTTTATGAAGAAGGAAGTGTGAGCTATGTTGGCCAATTGTATGTCAACTAGTTATACGAACCCTAAAAAGACAACAAAAGCAACTATTTAACCACATTCAAACACAACAATACTCAGATGGCTATCAATCTCTTTCATTTAGCTGCACTCTACTGAAGGGGTCTTTCCTGTTTGGCCATATTCTGAGAGTTATTTCTGCACGGGATCAAGGGGTTGGAGAACATATCTAATTATAGAGTGACTCTGGGGGTCACAAAGCACTCTGATTTCAATTAAGGAGTCGATGACCTCTGAAATGAGCTCATTAGCACATGGCCAGCCAAAAGGGAGGAGAAGGAGGTGTTTTTTCCTACCTAAATGAGTGACCCAGATTGGCTCTTCTCAACTGGGGGAACAGAGCAGGATATAAAGAGAAGAGATCAGCCTCTGGGGCCATGACACATGACAAAGGAGTTTAACCAAGGAGGGGCGTCAGTTATTAACCTGCTTATCAGTGCTTATAAATGAACAAAAGTCCTTAACTTGCAAATGTAATGGGATAAATACCAAACAAATTATAATTGAATCTACAAGAATATGCTAATACCTCTCTTATTTCAGACAGATAACCATCCAAAACAAGAGATCTGGGACTCTCGCCTCAAGCTTTCAGCCAAGGTCAGGTGTGAAATAGCCAACGCATTCTCATCCTTTAGCATCATATAGAACGCTATATGACAAAACGGCGAAATACTATGCACATGGCGCCCGTTATTGTTAATATAACACGCGCTGTGATGGGTAGGTTGAGGTAGGGTAGTCTCATATTACGCAAAAGGATTTATGACGACTTGGGTTCATGTGTTATATTAACGATAAGGGGTGCCATGTGCGTAGTATAGCGCCGTTTTGTCATATAGCATTCTATGTGACTCTAAAGGATGATAACGGGCTGGAAATATCTATCCCTTTGTGATACAGGCCATGAAAATAACCATGAAAGTGCAATAATGTGTAAGTGTGAATGCATATAATCAGTCATAACTGACTTTAATGCTTAAATGTTATTATATGCGACTATAGTGCTTAAAATATCTTTATAATCTCTCAGATTGTTCACACCGGTAACAATGGTTTAATAGCTGAAGTGCAGGACTTGAAACAGTATCTTCAATCACTCTATAATGGCTCTCTCTTTCCATCTAAACTCCTTACAGTAAATCAAAGATAAAGAAGAAAGATTTTCAATCAAGCTCCCTGTCTTATATCTTATGGGTCACAGGTAATGGCCATGTTCTTCTCAGAGCCGTCACACAGCAAATGAACCAATAGATTTGGTGATAATCTAAATGGCACGTTTATCCGAAGTATATTTATTTCAGTCCCACTTGAGAAACTAATTCATTTACTCACCCTCATGCCATCCCAAACCCCTTTGACTTAAAGAGATTTTACAGGCTCTTTTCCAACAAAAGTGAAACATAAAAGTAGTCAACATGACTTGTGTACAAGTCTTCTGATGCAATATGATCATTTTGCGCCAATTTCGTGTTCACTGAAAATCCAACTCTTGAATTTAAAGGTGCAATGTGTAAAAATTGAGTATCTATAAACAGAAATGCAATATGACATCCATAACTATGTTTTCAGTGGTGTATAAAGAACTTACTTCATAAAGCGTAACACCGTGTCTTAGCTACACGCGCCGCGACGCCGCGACACGCGATAAAAGGTATCTTTTCCATGTTAATCAGAGTTTTTGTCCTAACCAGGCGCGACGGCGACACGCGAAGTTTCTAATTTAGAAACGGTTCTTATTTCTGCGACGTCGCGGCTGACAGAATGAAGAAATTACACCAGTTATGAGTATACATTATTTATTTTTAGTTAAAAATAGGTCACTGTGCCACAAGCGATAACGGATAATTTACCTCAGATTTTGAAAGCATGTAATATAGCGTTCAAAATGAATTCTATGCAAACATACAACTGTACTTCATAACAAAATTAGTCAATGAGTATATTTTGTTAATGTTTTGATTTTTAATAATGTTATTTGTTGATTTGATTATGTCCTTACCCATTTCCAATGCGAGTGCGGGCCAACAGTGCGCTTTCACAGAGAGACTCTGCTCACACCATAGGCTCACACGCTGTTCTGAATGTGTGGCATCTCACAGTCGTGTCGCGTCTAGTGTGGACAGACACACTTGCTGTCGCTGGAATTTTATCGCGTCGCGTGTAGTTAGGACACGGTGTAACGATACTGTTAATCTGTATCGTTATCTTTCTAATCGTGGTGTGGACTTCACTTTTCTCAATAAATTAAAAAGATTATTAAATCCCTAATGGTTATCATCTTTGGTGTAAATGGGCCTTAAATCATATACAAAAGATGTTTTGGTAACAAGGATCATGTTATTGCAGGAATTTTATCGCGTCGCATGTAGTTAGGACACGGTGTAATGTTTTATTACCTTAAAATGAGACATTTATATCTACATAACCGCGGGAATCCCCTTCTATGAAGGTCGACATATTGTGACGTTATGTTTCTACCGTAGCCGAACGCGAAAACACAGCGCTACCGAGCGCGTTTCGTCACTACCTTGAAAGAGAAGCAGCAGAAAGCTGGAAGCTAGCCATAAACACCGTGAGTAGTGACTTTTCCCTTGTCAATTGTGTAAAATATGTAGTTGGACTGTTTCATGTAACTTAGTTCTTCTCCCTTGCTGTGTTATGACTTTGCTATGTAGGGATAAATGTGCTGGTTACATTCGTGAGACAGCTGATTCGTACTCTTGTCATTGACTGTAAAACAGTAACGTCACAAGAATCACCAACCCGTCGATCGCGGTCGACAAGTCGATCTTGGAAGCATTTTAAGTCGATCGCGAAGAGTTTTTAAAATCAGAGGAAAAAAGCCTATTGTGTGTAGTAAATGGTGTCTATTGGATGCGGAGGCGCGCTGTTACAATCATGCGAATGTGTGAGTTTAAACAAGGCTTTAGGCCGTGTGTCCACTAAAGGCGTATGTTTTCGATTGTTTTCAATGGGAGCACCGCATTTTTTAAACGCCATGAGCGTAACGAGGTGCTGAGTTTTTTTCACGCTGAAGCGCCGAGCACCCAACATTTTTTACTGGTCGCCGAGAGTTGAAAAATTTTCAACTTTGGATAAAACGCAACGCTAATCACTGTCACTTTTTACCCAGACATCCAATCACAGTGGAGGAGGGGCGGGACTAATACCACACTGACCAACTGTCACAACATTCTTTCTGTACAACGACATCAACCAGCAGAGCTAACCCAACAAAATGGATGAAAAATAAATTTTTACTATGAAACAAATTATCTGAAAAATCAGTTACAAGTAAACTGTGCTGCGCATATTCTGTATCATAGCAACGAAACGTCTCAACGGAAAAAAACGCTGCGCTGCCAAAACGCTCTCAAGTCTTCAGCACAGCGTCTGCCGTTTTCAGCGGGCTAAAAACGCTTTGGTGGACACACGGCCTTATGACACAGTAACAGCTCATATTAGCCGCTAAACTTTTACTACCCTGTTAGAAAAAAATGTATAGTTGCATAGTTTGATGTGGTTCTTCTCCCTTGCTGTATTATGGGTTTGTTATGTGGGGAGAAATGTGCTGGTTACGTTTGTGAGACAATCAGCTACTATTATTATATTATATATTAAACCCCTTAATCCTCACCTGACTATGACTTTGTAAAATTTATCCATGATGTGGTTTATAATGGACTGTAGTACAAAAACAGTGACAATGTTAAACACTCTTGGCTTACTCTGGCTATTCTCTGCTGTCTCAGACGATATGTTTGTCCCGTTTTAGCCACCGTAGCTTCTTCGAAAGGGAGGGCTGAGCCCTTAGTGTAACTCGCAACCGAAACGCTAGATGCCGCTAAAAAATACACACTGCACCTTTAACATACACTTTCATATTCAATTTTGGATTTGGATTCTTGCTGCCACGGATACCAAATCTGGTGTTCAGAAAATCTGAAACACAAGTCACAGGGACCGCTCTCATGGTTTTATTTAGTTGGTAGTCTGTGGTCACTGCAGCATGAACATCTCCATTTGTGCTCCATGGAAGAAAGGACTAGAATGACATAAGCGTGCAAAAGTGATGACACCCATTTTGGGTGAATTCTTCTCAAGGCTGCAATAATGAGAGAACATGAATCACCCTTTTCGAAGTTCGAACCTGCAACCTTTCCCAGATATTGAACCGCAAAGCGACACCACCCACATTTCTATCTTTCCTGGTCTAGCTTTCCAGATCTCTCTGCTCTATCTAGTGTTATGAAAAGTGTAATCTGTCACTTTTTCTCTCTCTGCCACACATACACACCAGAATAAGGCAGGAGTGTCTTCCACTGTGATCTTCATGTGGAGAGCAGCATGCTTTGAATCATGTGCTCTCACATGAGCATATGAAGACAAATGCCCAGCACTGTGTGAGATTTATAAACACACCTGCTACATCGATCTTCATCAGGACCAGACGAGACATGATGGGAGAAATGTTTTGAGAAGATAATAAAAGATGGGCGTGTGTATCAAGGTCAAAAAATAGGGCCGAATATAACTATTGGCTCAAACAATGGCATTTCAAGAAATTTGCGATTAGCTGTTTGGCTGAAGAATAGAAGAGAATAGGAATTGAAATGGCCATAGAAATAAATCAACCGAATTTCAGAAGATTTAACTATTGTATCGTGGAAATTTCACCAAATATACGAATTCACCAAAGCGTAAAACGAATTGGCATGCGAGTGTGTTGGATCAATCGCAAAGCTTTGGTTCAGAATGCTGAATCAAATATGATTTTATAATATTTTGTTTTATTTGAAATTGTTGCCCTTTAAACTGACATTCACATTCAAATTTGTGTGAATGACAGAATAGCGATTTGGTCTGACAGCATTCAGGAGACACAAAGACAGAAACGAAAGAGTGCAAGTACTCCACGGGACAAAGACATGCATTAAGGGATGGCGTGAGAAAGCGAAAGAAGGAAGCGAGACTGATGGGTGAACTCAAAGGGAAGAGTGGGAGAGATTAAAGGAGGATTGGAGGATAAAGTGAACAGTTCAAAAAAGAGCAGAGAATACATTAAGACAAGGAGAAAGATAAGAGAGAGGGAGGCTGAAGGAACGTGACTGAGATGTAGGTGGAAGAGAGAGGTTGAAAGGAAAGGTTCGCCCAAACTTCATTTATTCAAAACCGTCTCTTTCTTCCATGAAACACAAAAGGAAAAATTGTGAAAAAATGTCCTGGTTGCTCTTTTCCATGCAATTTACAATAGTTTCCATGCTTTAAAAAGAATGCAAAAGCACCCTAAAAGTATCATGGGACACATGACTTGTTCATTATGATTAATCAGAAACTGAACTTGATCGTTCAGATGTGTGAACAAATTGTTCATATGAATTATTGTACAAACCACTGTTTTTGAGTCAAATCTTTTCAAAGAATCAGTATGAATGATTTGTTCACGAATCGAGCAGATCTAGTTCACAAGTTCAACTCGCTGATTCAATGATTCATATATATGATGCACTATATGCGCCATCTGTACTATTACAACACATTTGTGTAATTTTGAAAATTGAAAATAAACATTCATTGGATGGAAAAGAGTTGCACAATTCAACTTTAAGATCTTGATTTAAACAACTCACCTAAATGACTCGTATGTGTCTATTAGCGGGTCTTGGGCGCTGTTGCTATTTAACTGGCGGGATAAATGACTCTTGCATGAAAAAATGTGATTCAATTTTCCCAGTATTGTGCAGCTCTAATGAAAAATGTCTACTATTATGTCATACAGATTGATAATGACAAGAGGGTGTTTAAACTATCATAGATTTGACATTTTCAGCTGAACTACCCCTTTAAAAAGCAGCTCAGGAAAATAAGGTGACGATGACTAAAGAAATTAGCAAAAGTGGAACAGGGCAGCAACCATTAATGGGGCAAAGTTTTGACCCAGAAAACAGAGATGCACATGTCTCTTTTTGTCTGTATTAGAGGAATGTTACAGATTTAGTGTCCTCACTGTAAACTAC
Organism: Pimephales promelas; assembly: GCF_988280905.1. Classification (NCBI taxonomy): domain Eukaryota; kingdom Metazoa; phylum Chordata; class Actinopteri; order Cypriniformes; family Leuciscidae; genus Pimephales; species Pimephales promelas. Next base: position 17,623,111 of record NC_142770.1, on the reverse strand, counting down.
AGTTGTGTCACTATAGTGCCTCTAGATTTCGACATCTTCTGAAGAAAATGTGTGGTGTGGTGTTTGCCGATGCGAAACTCGCTGCTGTGGTAGTGGGGTGTTTTGGGTGGTTGCTAGGGCTTGCGGTGTGGTTGCTGGGGTGTTCAAAGTGGATTTTAGTGGACTGAGTGCGGTTGCTATGGTGTTCAGCACAGGGTGTTGTGGGTGGTTTCTTATTGGCCTAAGTCAAAAGATTTCACCCTCAAGCCTCTTTCTAGTCTCTAAATATAGATTGGGTCCTTCCGTCAATCTAAGCCAATTTCTGCATTCCAATTTTCATACTATCCGTTCCGTTCTAAATAGTATTCAAAATTATAATTGGTGTCTTCTAAATCGTGGTATGTTGTAACGAGTGTTCAAAATGGTCTACTGGTTTTACCAGTTAGAATCCGAAGTGCAAATCCATTGGATGCCAATTCGATGAGAACTACAAACACGAATAAAAAGTGTCAGAAAACTACAAACATTGCGAATGTGCGAGTCAGACGGTTAAGGAGTGTGGTTTAGATAAAGGGGTTTGAGTGATTAATAATCAGTATCTGACCTGACACATGAGGAGAGTCTCGCATGAAAGACCCACGACTGGCATGACCGGATGCGTGTGACTAAGCGAGAGAGCTGTCCGTTAAAGATTAAGTAGCACCTTTAGTATTTTCCAAAGCTTGCCTAGTCTTCAGCTACACACTCAGAAGTATTTACTTTTCTTCACCAAAAAACAGTACATACTTTTAGGGCATAGTTAAATGATTAGTTCACTTTTAAAAAAAAAAAACTTTTGCTGATAATTTACTCACCCCCATGTCATCCAAGATGCCCATGTCTTGGATGAACGCGCTTTACAGAACAGAGCAAGGCGACCATTTGAGCTTATGAAACTTAAACTTTGTTTTTTTAAATGAGTGATCGTTTCGCTTGATAAGACCCTTAAGGCCAATTTATACTTCTGCGTCGAGGGTACGCCGTAGTGTACGGCGTTGGCTTCGCACGTAGGCGACGCCGTTGTGAGCATTTATACTTCTGCGTTCAGGTATTGGTTGCTCTGCAGTACTGCTCCGAAACGCTAGGAGGCGGCGGAGGGTTTTAATGTTCCACTGTGTTTAGATTCCTCGCGGCTAGGGTACTACAAGCAATAGCGACTGAAAGAGAGTGGATCATGTTGGAGTTGGAGCTTATTGGGGTGGAAAAACAGTTCATTTTAGTGAAATTACTAAAACTGAAAGGCAGAAATGAGAGAAGACGTCGGAGGAGATGGTACGTGTGGAAATGCGTGAGAAGGTACGTGCGGAAATGTGTATGAGGAAATACGACGCTACCAAGCCGACCAATCACCGATCTTGCGGTCCGCGTCGTCGCGACGTGTAGTTACATTTTTGAAGAGGTGCGCGTCAGGCAACGCGGAAGGGTACGCGGTATGGGACGCGTCTGTGCGTATGCTACGCCGTACCTACTGCGCGCACCCTACGCAGAAGTATAAATTGGCCTTTATTCATCGTCTGGAATCGTTTAAAGCCCTTTGAACAGTTTGCAGTTTGCACTGAAACTCTCATTTAGATCTTTAACCGTTTGGTTCCCACTGAAGTCCATTATATGGAGAAAAATCCTGGAATGTTTTCATCAAAAACCTTAATTTCTTTTCGACTGAAGAAAGAATGACATGGAAATCTTGGATGACATGGGGGTCATGTGACAACTACTCCTTTAAGTAGACAGATTGGGATGCAGCATATGAGATTTTTTAGACAAAACAGAAAACTGTGTAGAAAAGTAACAGCACCCTTCTCAACAAACTGCATAATTTGAGGTATAATCCCTTTTCATAACACAAACTATGTGGGACATAGTAATTTGGTTAAATCCCTTACCATAAGTACTATCAATATTTCATACATCAGTCTGTGTGAAGTATATATATATACATATTCAAATTCCTCCATAAATAGAGCACTTGCAATCATAAAAGCAAAGTGTGTGTAAGCGATGCTGTGAGCATCAGCCTTCAGAGTTTTGTCATAATCTTACAAAATGTGAGTTTTGTAACAAAAGTTTGAGTTGTTTGTGTGTGCGTGTGTTGTGTAATAACCTTAGGATCAAATGTCAAAGCTTTGTGTGGTGCCTGCACACTTGAGTATGTACCGTCAGCATGTGTAGTATGTAGTGTGTGTAGGCTGTTACTGAAAGTGTTTCCAAGGAAACACTGATGTACCTCTGCTCTGGGTGCGGAGAAAAGGTCCGTTTTGGACTTCACGGTTTTTCTAGTGAGAGAGAGAAGAAAGAGCATTGTGAACTTCAGATGAACAGAAGAAGAAGAAGTGGTTTTTACCACATTTTATTACAGTTTTCAAAGACAAGACAGTCAAAGTGAAAGGCTGACAAACCAAAGAAGAAATGTCTTGCTATGATCTATCATAGTTACAAAGACTCAGGGTCTTTGGGTCTCAGTTGGTTCTCCTAAAACGCCTTAACTCATATAACCCTTCCAGTCCTACTCGACCCGCTCCGAGCAGGATTTGAACCGGTGTCTCTAGCATTGGAGGCATGTGCGCTAACAAGAACGCACCCGCTAGCGTCAGTCGCTAATGCACATCTTGAGATCACGGGAGTGAGGTTTACATGCACAGCTCTTACTAGCTGGCCTCCGTTACACTTACCCCCCTAAATCTCACTCCCATCCGGGTCACGGCACCAAATGTGACTGGTCCAACTCACTCCGGGATTCGAACCGGTGTCTCCGGTGTGGGAGGCAGGCATCCTAACATTGATGCAAAAGACCGCAGTCACTAGTGTCAGTCATTGGAATCTGTTACACTCAGATAATTTGGTCTTAGAATAATATGATGAGAAATCTTCGAGACTTTCAAATTTGGATCTTGTCAAATCAGTTTGAGACATTATCGAGATCTCAAAATACTACAGACACAGAAGTAGATGACTTAAAGTCCTCCTGGCCTCAATAATTTTATCCCTTAAAACTTATCTTTGATCACCAAAGTTATGTTAGCAAAATAATACTTCATTTACACAGATACATGAATATGCTAATTCGCTCCGCCTCCAATCACTCGGCTCACAGATTCACTCCGCTAACTTACTGAGTCAGTCAGCTGCCTTCTAACAATCATCATGACCAGAAACGCTTTAAACAACTAGTGGAGAAAGGCATATAGTTCATAACATCGTAATATACTTCATACACCCGTTATATTTCTAAAACGAACCAATTTTTCATATCAACAGAAAAATATACCCGGACAACCTGGGATCACTCGAGACTCTCCTGCTAGTCCACTGTTAATGATATGCTAAAGCCCACCGGCACATTGACCTGATTGGTTACAAGGTAGTTTGTGACGTCATCGATTTCAAACGCCGTTTTTGAGCCAATTTTTTCACTGCAGTTCTAAGGAGAAAATACTCAGCAATGGTGTTGACATGAATTTGCATATGGTTTGTCTTAAAGGAGAACTCTGGCGCAAAATGAACCTTTGGTCTAATAAAATATTGGTACCTAGTCAACCGTTCTCCGAGATTTGTTTTCATGATAATCGAATGTAAAGAGTTTTATCTCTAAAAACTGTTTAGTGTATAATGCTAGTAATGGGGGCATTTAATAAGTAAAAAGAAATCGCTAGTTCATACCACTAACAAGGCCCATAATAGCCCCACACTCACACAGTAAAATAATGAGGGTCCCTACATGCAAAACGAAGCATTGAGAACTTTGTAAGTGTACAGACCGTTTAATAAAAAGATATTTTATAAAGACAGTACACTTCGTGCGGCGCCATTTTTGGAAAACAGTCTCGACAAGTCAAACCACAAACGCCGCTCATACAGTTCACAAGTTCGATGAACTTCATACAGTTCAGCTCACTTAGTACATCGTTCGTGGTTCAACTAGTCGAGACTGTTTTCCAAAGATGGCGCCGCCTGTATACACGAAGTGAACTGTCTACATTGAGTATCTTCTTATTAAACGGTCTGTACGCTTACAAAGTTCTCAACTTTGTTTTGCATGTATGGACCCTCATTATATTACTGTGTGAGTGTGTATTAACTGGTATTAACTAGCGATTTCTTTTTACTTATTAAATGCCCCCATTACGAGCGTATACACTAAACAGTTTTTAGAGATAAAACTCTTTACATTCGATTACAAACAAATCTCAGAGAACGGTTGAATAGGTACCAATGTGTTATTAGACCAAAGGTTCCGGAGTTCTCCTTTAAAGCATATTAAAAAAAATAGACATAAACATAAACTTGATTTAACTACAGGGGGACTTTAAGCAAAAGTCTCCACTTAATCACATTACTGTCTGGGAGAAACAAGAAATAAGAAATTACAAAGATCTCCTTTGTGGTTTTCCTTCCTTATGTAAAGAGCTGACTGACAAAAGCCACAGAACTTTTCTTTTAAATATTGGCAGTAGGAAAAGTTAGCAGAAAAGCAGTATCTTGTAAGTAAGCAGTGAAGTGCTGAAAGGAGAAATGAGGGATTGTGGGAAGGCTCCTACACTCTACGTGTGGGGGGCCGCAGGCGGCGCAGGGCCCGGGGGACCTGTTGGCTGTCCAACTCGGTCTGGTAGAAAAACATCCGTATCAGATCATCCAAAAGTACCCAGGTAGGCAGACAAAGCAACCTCTAACAAAGAGAGAGAGTTAAACGGCATGTATAGTAGGATGGTTTTTCGTGGAAATTAAATGAGGTCATGTTTGTTTCAGATGAATGTCATATTTAAATCCAGTAATGAATGCTATTAAACACAAAGCATCATTTGAGATGTGGTGAAAATGACACAATGCTGGGAATTTCCATATTTTTTTACAAAAAAGTATCTATCTTGAAGTCTACACGAGAACTGAAGTTAAGCTGACAGACAGTGACTGGATGTAAAAAAAAAAAAAGAGAAGTAATGAAAAAGGGAACAGCTGTCGGGATAACTGGAACTGTTTTACAACCAACGAAGCACAATTACCAAACACAACTCCCACCAATACAACATAACCAGGATACAACCGTAATCATTTACAAAATTTCAAGACTGACTCACCTTCATGTAATTGTTGAGCTCTGGGATTCTGCTTTCTGCAATCTCCTTTTTGTTTCCCATAAATACCTTACCTGAGGTGAAACAAACAAGCGGAATGAATAAGTATTTAAATCTCAAAACAAATTAGTTTGTAAATAAACAATCAAAAGCTAGCCAAAGGGTGCATCTGTATCTCTTAACTGCTAAAGCTAATTGGCACTTAACGTAATGTGCGCCCCAAATAATACGCTAAATTACTTTCTCATTTCTATTTTTGATTTCACCCAATGGAAATGTTAATAATGTGCGTGTTGGACAATGTTGCGAGGTCTGCGAGTAGCACCAGAGGGTCATCTTCAAACACACTTTATGGATCTGATTAGGAGGGAAGAAAAATGAAAGTGGATCCATTCATACAAGCTAGTTTAAATTAAATTTTAATACCATTTTAATGGCTATGCAATAATTCCCTTTCATCCTAAATAAATCTCCTTCTAATTCTCATTGCGGTCTCACAAGCTGTCTTGTCTTTTCTAATACACTTCTTTATTATACTTGTTAAATAAGCATCAATAAGATCTGAGTGCAAGCAAAGAGACGTCCCTTTATACCATATCAGAGCAAGACACTGCTAATGTCCTCATTTAAACTTTCCAGTTATCTTTACTTTGCATAACATAATCATATTACTCATTGACTCGCGCAATCAAAAGTCATAAAGACAGTAACATCCAGGGCTAATTTTAATATAATTGGGCTTGATTAATATGACTCCACTGGGTTCAGGTTTAGCTGGTAGTGAGCTTTGAAGAAGCTTCGGTGGAAATTCAAGGACGGACAGTGAAGCCTGTCGGCTCACAGACTTTTAGATGACCTTAATGAAACAGTGCCAAAGAACGACCTCTCCTTCCTGCTCAATTCAATTATATGCATATTTGTTTGGTCAAAGACAGAGAAAGGGACAGACAGGGAAAACGAACCTGAAACAAAGAGAGAGAGAGAGCGAGAGACAGCAAGAGTGCTGAGACATAAGGCCGATTAAAAAGGGATCAGAGAAGAAGTTAAAGACATTAGAGACTAGATTGAAACTAGAGTAGATAACACTACTACGATGATGCAGATGACGTTACTACTTCTTCTGTTGGGTTGGTGTTGAATCAAGTACTGGTTTTAATCACACAGTTCCGTTTTAAAATAATGACCGATCATGACGTTGGGTTCTATCATTTCCCAAGTGGTTTCAGACATTTGTGACCTTTCAAACCAATTCAAACAAGTTTGAAAACCTCAGTTTTTCTTTCTGTGAGGATGAATAAAGCAGAAGGATATGGGGACCGTCAAAAGGATGCTACCCATCTCATTTTCCTAACAATGCAATGATATCCCTTTCTTCTGTCTTTGCTGTTCCCCCTCCCAATCAGAGTTCTGGTTAATCAGTAACTTTGTGGGAAACACTTCAAGTATTCAAAGGACAAAGTCACATAACGAGTGATCTTTGAACTTTTTGCATTGGAGAGAATTGGGGAAGTGAGGTAGTGGTTAGGCCAAAGGGCAACCACAAGGAATGATCCATGATCCGATGTTTTGAGATCTTTCTTCCAACCCTACAACTGGTTCCTTCTAGCCTGACTTCATCATACATATATTCTATTGAGAATATGAGTCTGAAACCGCTCCGTTAGGCTTTGATTATGAGGCGTATCTTAACCGAACCAGGAAAAAAAAACTCTGCACTCAATTGGATAGTCGGTAAACGTACAACCAATCAGAGCAACGCAGTGAGTCAACTACTTTGCATAGCGCCGTTTTCAACTACAGAACTTACTTACTTTTGAAGTAAAATAACGAGTGTTGCTTCTTTACTTACTTCTCCATGAGTGCGACCAAAGGAGAAACCACAACGACCACAGGCTTTTCATTACGTCCCATCTTCTTAGCGACCGTCAGAGCCAGCTGATAAGTTACACTTTTCCCAAATCATGTAGGAAGGACGCAAAAAATATCTTTCCAATCGACAAATGCCTTGATTGCAGTTCTCTGTTTGTCTGTTAAAATGAATGCGCTGTCGATTTATTTTACAACAGACGCAACAGCGGAATCTATACATCTCAATTCTCCAGCTGCAGTCATCGCTGAGGGAAACCAGTTAGCGCTCTTTGATAACGTGACGATTACGTCCTTGCAGATCTTCTGTCAATCATAGTCTAAAGCCCGCCCTGGCAATTTGATTGGCCCGTTCATTATTTGACTGATCATAATTTCTCCTCAATGGATCGAGTCCAGACCGAACTTCCCGACCAAAAAATGTTGTGGGCGGAGTTCGGGCTGGCATCCAGGCTAGGTTCCTTCCTCTAGCCCAAGAGTTTCCAATCCTGGTCCAGGACAGCCAACAATCCTGCAACAGTCCTGTTGTTTACCACCAAGCAGAGAAGTGACCAAACACCTCCACATTTTAAATACAGTTACACAAGTAGTGTAACTCGACCAAGAATAGTGACACAAAATAAAACGTGCTTTTCTAAAGCCCACCGGCAGTGTGTAAAGTGGATAACTATATTGTAGGTCCAAGGTCCGAACCAAAGTTCATGTTTTGATACATTTTATACTTTAAGAAAGTTTTGGTTTGGTTTCACACTGCAATAATGCGAGCGCACTAAAGAACTTTACGTGACATACTTGCGTCCTGACGTCATCATCTATGTGGGCTGCATCTTGACACTGATTGGTTTAGTAAATGGACGTGCGTCTGACGCCAGCATGTTGTCAATTCGGCAGGTGACTTTGACAACATGAACGAACAGATGCATATCGTTGCAACTATATTGTTATTTTCATGTCATAATTACCTGCAGCACCAACTATACACAAGGCTATTTCAAATTCGCCAAATGAACGTCCTAGTCTTCCGAATATTTTATGGTTGCCGGCAGGAAAGGAGGAGAAGACTGTAAGTTGACTTCTTATTATGCCATCAGACAATACTTAAATTAAAAACATTGTCTCCTCATCTCCCAATGTGCAACACGGCTCATTTCTCCTGCCACCTTCTGTTTTTCGGCTTTTTGGGAAACCACCAGAACTTCCTGTAAAAGGTCTGAAAGTCCGAACCATACATAAATGCTTTCAAACTAGAAACGAACCAAACCTTTGTTCAGTTTGATCCAGACCGAGACTACCTCTTTTCGTCGGACCAAATTTCATTTGTTTTGTTGGGGAGGTTTCACACCTATTATTTTGATTCGTATCAAACTGAAAAGTCCGAAAGTCCGGCCCGAACAAGGTAGGTGTGAAACGGCCCTGAGAGAGGGAGAGGACTTTTCACGAGTGATGATATAACTGCGCCGAGTCGAAGTGCTCCCAAGCACTTGCTGCGGTATTCTGCCATACATTATAGTTATCCACTTTACACGCTTAGAAAAACGCAACTTTTTATTTGGTGTCACCACTCTTGGTTGAGTTACACTACTCGCGTAACTGTATTTAAATATGGAAAACGTGGAGGTGTTGGGTCGCTTCTCTGCTTGGATCCTATTGAATGAACTGGGCTAAGTTAAGTGCTATCAAAGTGTCTCGCGCGCCAGAGTGATTGACGAGATCGGTATGTATCAACTCGTTTTAGTTAAGGGAATAACATAGTTTAATATGAAAAAAAAACGGTGGAGTATCCTTTAAATATGTAATTTTGGTGATCAAAGTTGAGTTTTAAGGGATAAAATTATTGACTTTAAAGCCTTGGAAGCTGAAGGTCGTGCTAATAGTAAGGGGCGTTACATTTCCAACACACACTTGAGGTGTTTGGCTGATCACAATGCACTGGGTCAGCTTGCCAATCAGAGCGCGCTGGGCTTTTCAGAAAGAGGGGCTTTGTAGAAAACATGACAATGTTTTCAACACAGAGTTCAGAGTTCACAGAGTTTGTCTAAACTGTTGTTTAAACAAAACAATTAGAACATGCACAGAACACAAATGGGAATATGCCGATACGTGTTTAAATGACCAAAAATTCGGGTTAGAAAAGGTGTACCCCAGGTATAATATCCCGGTTTTTAAAATCCGGGATATGAGCATATTCGGGTTTTTGCCAGTGTTTACATGGCCGTTCGCGACCGGGTTATTGCTAATATCCCGGTTTTGAACGGGTTATTGGCTGCATGTAAACATAGTCTGTGTTTGGATTCCCTTTGTTGGGAATCAGGTAGTCACAAACTACCTTGTAACCAATCACATCCAGGTGTGATCTTCAGTGAGTGGATCTCTGGTGTGAGTGAGTGGAGGTGTGTAGAGTTACATTAAAGCTATTTAAGGCAGGAATAATTTTTTTAAAGGAAAAAACGTTTAAAGGGATACTCCACTGTTTTTTCATATTAAACTTAGTCCGTCTTAATTAAGGGAATAATGGTGATCAAAGTTGAGTTTTAAGGGATAAAATTATTGACTACATGGGACTTAAAGCCTTGGAAGCTGAAGGGCGTGCTAATAGTAAGGGGCGTTACATTTCCAACACACACTTGAGGTGTTTGGCTGATCACAATGCACTGGATCAGCTTGACAATCAGAGTGCTCTGAGCTTTTCAGAAGGAGGGCCTTTGTAGAAAACAGCGTTTCAGACAGACTTGGAATAGAGGAGCTGTAATAATGTACAGTATGTGAAAAATTATGTTTTTGAACCATTAAAGCATGTAACCCTGCTCTATTAGACCAAATAAACATTTAAAATAGCTTCATATGACCCCTTCAAGCAAGAACTTTTATGGACTATGGAAATTAACCAATACATATTACTAACTTGTCTTTCAATTTAGTTCTGTACACACTGCACAAAGAAATTGACAAGTGGAGCTTTTCGGGTGTTGAATTCGGTTATCGAATGTGTCTGTCACTCTGAATGGGACTAAGCACTTACAGTAGTATAGAACAGAAGTGAAAATGGCTTCAGTATGTATGTGGGCATGTGCTAGTGAAACTAGATTTCCTCAGATCTCTATCACACTGTTATTTAGTGGAGGCTGTGCAGCTGCTTAGTCACAGACCTGGCAGGACAGGTAGTTGGCAGGTGTAGTATCCCGTCTGGGCTTCAGATGAGTACTTCAGCTCCAAACTTTGGTGCAGAGCGAAGAACTGTCGATACCTTCTGTAGATCAGGTACTTACTGTTGCCTTTGGTCTTCACCTCAATCACGAACATCTGCAGGAAGATGATAAAGAACAAACTAGGTGTGTGGTAGCGTGATCATCAAACAACAACATTGAGATGCAATACAATGGCATAAGACATCAGTCTGACACATGTACATGTAGGCAAATAATTCCACAATGAATCCCCTTAGGACAAAATGTAAGATTGACATTTTATACTGGAGATATCTTTAAACTACTATTTCTTTGTAGGACTGTTGGTTAAACACAAGCCATAGGTTCAGTTAGGTAGACTATAAGGCAGAAAAATGATAGAAGAAAAGTAGAGAAGAAGAACGATTAACCGCAGGGTTCAGGGAACTCACAAAGTAAACAATGAAACCTTTCTTCTCTTCGATATCAGCAATGGTTGCAGTGACTGGAATGTTGTCTGGAAGCTGGTCGAAATCACTGTAGGGTGAACAAATGTTCCAAACATTTTGATTATCACAGAAAATATGTTGTTGTTGCTGTTTTTTTTTAAATCAAAGGTACATTACTGGAATACAGTAATCTTTTTTTTTTGTGCACACATACTAAATAACTTATAATTCATATAGTCTTTGTCGAGACACTTACATGTTTTTGTTATTATATTATTATTAAGTAAAATTTGTTTATGATTTAAGATTATATTAAAGTTGTCCGCATATACTTTTTGAGATGGTAATAATTAACATTTATGCAACAAATTAGCTTATACTGAAAACGTTCATTTACCCCACTTTGGAGGTTCATCTATTTATTTATTTTTTTCGTGATTAGTTCTGTACATCATACAGTAAGGCATGCGGTGGACAAGTCTGGACTAGTATAGTTTTAGTGTACTACACTAGACTAGTAGTTTCATAGAATACTCAAAGGTGCAATACAGTAGATTATAGTGTAGTAGTAGCTAGGCAAGTACAAGATTAACTGGGTTTGTGCGTGTGTGCACTTACACTAGTGTACTTAGAGAAAGTACTGGGTAATATGAGGTGTTACATGTAACATGCAGGTTTGGTTAGTTTAAGAGGTAAGGTTAGGTTTAACTGGGATACCCAGTTATTGTAATTACTACAATAAGTAGCTAGTAGCCGTACATTGGGAACAGGACTGTAACAATAAAGTGCTACCATGAACCGAGTAGTACACAAATACTACGCCCTGAAAGTGTCTCTTCTATGGTTTCATGAATATTCATGAGTAAATGGTAATAAAGACATGATTCCACTCACCTTTCATCGCGCAGCTGTTGAGGGAGAGACATGACGGTAGATTCAGAGCTCTTCACAGAGAGGCAGACAGAGAGACTGCTCAGTAAAGTGGAAGTGAAGCTGCTGGTGGTTTTCTGAGGCGGGTTTACAGTTGCACGTACATCCAACGGGAACTGAAAGAGTCTTTAGTATTATAATGAGTTCAAGCGTTTTCAGTGGGTTCAGAAACAGCACGACGTAGCCTATCTCAAAGGTAGCCTATGAGACGCGCTTGAAATGTTTAAAGTGAAAACAAACTTTTTTTTAAATAACACGGAAGAATATAAATAAATAAAAAGTCAGCACAACCAGTGCAAAGTGCATTATATAAGAACGCGCCTTGTAACGCCCACTTACCAAGAAAGAAAGAAAGAAAGAAAGAAAGAAAGAAAGAAAGAAAGAAAGAAAGAAAGAAAGAAAGAAAGAAAGAAAGAAAGAAAGAAAGAAAGAAAAAAGAAAAAAGAAAGAAACCTGTAATACTAGTATAGGCTAGCTATAGGATATTGTTTGTTTATTTGTTCTTTTATTTGATAGGGACAATGCTCATTAATCATCAACAAATTACATGCTGTTTAACAAGGCAGAGTTAGCTACGAGTGCTAGTTTCCATCTGTTGTCCCTTAGCAGGCTCCCTAAAATACAAAAGTCAATAAAGGTACACTATATAGCCTACATTTAATAAATTCAGTAGCAATATGATACATTTCAGAAACAATTTAATCATAAAGAGAGAGAGAGAGAGAGAGAGAGAGAGAGAGAGAGAGAGAGAGAGAGAGAGAGAGAGAGCGAGAGAAATAATAATAATAATAAAAAGCATATATATATATATATATATATATATATATATATATATATATATGCTTTTTATTATATATATATATATATATATATATATATATATATATATATATATATATATATATATATATATATATATGAAGAGTTCAGATGCAAAAGCCTCTAAATGCCATTTGAAATTTCCTTCTTTAATGATGATTTTTATCAAGCTTGTATATTTAAGTTCGGTAATTTCACTTAAATGGCAATGATAATTACCTATTAATTGTTATTTAAGTGAAATTACCGAACTTAAATATACAAGTTTGATAAAAATCATCATTAAAGAAGAAAATTACAAATGGCATTTAGAGGCTTTTGCATCTGAACTCTTCATATATATATATATATATATATATATATATATATATATATATATATATATATATATATATATATATATATATATACATACAGTACACGTATATTATGAACCTAAGTATTGGATGTATGGTTACAAGTGTAATTGTCCCCAATCCAAGACTTAAGTTGTTTTTAAAAGAGTTATATATTACTATAATTATATATTAATAACAATTTCTCCATGTTGTTGATTCATTCTCGTTATGTGGATTGAACCATGACTAGAAGATACACATACCGGTAAGCTAGGCCTACATAAATTCTTCAACTATTACCATTCAGAAATATTGTCTACATGTTGTCACTTCTTCTTTTGTCTCTCCATCTTTCTGACTCTGGTTTGAGCATAAAAGGCTAAACGTTTTTGAAATTTTCAGTGTGTGTGGCCCTGTCCCAAATGGCACACTCCGGACTTGTGGACTTCCTCAGAGTCCACACTTTGCTGACGTCATGTAATGTAGACGCATAGGGCCCTTAGCGCGAGTCCACAAGGGCGTATTGAGGGGTATTTTTGGGACAGACTCGATCGTCACGCTGGAAACAGAAAGAAGGTGTGGTTGTTGTTGTTGGACAGGACCTGCGGGTGGATGTGCTGCAGATTGTTGTTGTTTTTGTTTTTACTTTCGTTTTTGCAAGATCTTTCCATGCAGAGAAATCATATGTTTGCGCTCAGACGCATTCCTCATGCCTGTGAAAGCCTTATCCCTCTCCATACAGAGCTGAATAAACAGGTCATCTCATCAGTCTATTTATTAGAAAAATATCACAAATATCGTTAAAAAAAATGTATAGTCTTTAGCACCGAAAACAGGATTTATTTAAATGTCCATGTGAACTACAGCCTGCTTTTACAGTTCTATAATTGTATGCCACCTGGGCATTAGAATAGATGTCATGGTTATGTAAATGATAATGCAGTTGTACATAATACATAATGTTCAATTTTAACGCAAAATGAAAATGCATAGGTTTCATACTACGTTTATATGACTCAGTAAAGCTATGACATTCAGTTCTATTTATGTAATGAATCATAATCCGATCGTATTATTTTAACGCGCTATTATTATGTTTGAGATATCAACCACTGGTCGATAATATTTAGTAACAACTGGTAAAATGTACGCCTATGTCATAAAAACCATAATGATACTTAAATATTCTTTTCTTAGCCATGTTAACAGTGCGTGAACAAACAAACAGAATTTTGATAAGGCCACTGTAATGTTTATCTGTGTTAAATACTATGTTCACTATTGTTTTAACAAAATAAATTTGTTAAAAAAAAAACATACTACCTATTTGGGAAAAAATACTTTTGTACTTGATCGTAAATACAATTTAAGTCTATGATAAATAGCAGCAAGGGGGTTTAAAATGACATGAGGTTGAGTGGAATTTGTATTTAATATTTGGCTGAACTATTCCAAGCCTAAAAAACAGCAAAATTAAAGGCTTGTGAAGGATTGAGCTGCAGTTATAATCAGTGACCGCTAGGTGGCGGCAAACAGAACAGACAATATGCAAAGTAATGATTTAACGATCTTACATAGATTATATTCCTCACGATGTTCTCTAGTATACAACAGTCGAATATAAAATAATAAATATTTATATATATATATTTTTTTTAAGATATTGTCCAAATATATTTAATAAAGCAAAATTTAGTCCAGACTATTCCGATCTGACTCTTGCAATATACTGTAATGACCTGGCAGTCAGCGCCAGCAGCTGGGTGCATTATGGTAATTGTTTATTGAGAGTTGATTTATGTGTTATTACAGTAAGATCTTTAAGTTTTTGTTATAGTAAAGTTATGCGTGTTAATGTTCAAGTTAGATCAGATGTTCTTGGTTCATTACTGCCTAATGTAAAAATGTGTCTCTCACCGTCATGGAAAGAGATGTGTAAGGCAATAGAGACTTGCCTGAGTAGTTTTCTCTGTGTTGTGAATTAAAAGTGGAATAGACAGTGTTATTGCTTATTGTTTAATAAACAAATGCTCCACCTGTGGAAACACTCTGGGTCGTGTGGTGTATTGGGCATCACATGAGTGTTCTTATCTCATGTTAGGAGTTAGCTTAGTTAAAGTGTTATTAGCATAATTTAGCTCTGGTTAGACCTACGTTTTATTTGATAGCTACCAGTTATTACAATACTTTACTGTTCTGTACGTATTACTATCACTCTACAAATGTTCTTCTAAGATCCCTTGAACCTGGGAATGCCAAAAATGTCCTGGCAGTTTTAATTCAAGAGGCACCTTACAAAATTGCAATCATATATGTTGAGCACATAAGCACTACAATAAGTTCAAGGTCATTGGCAGCTGTGATGTTTCCTTTCAGCTCCAGGGAACATGTGTGAGTGTGTGTGTGCAGTGTTGCCAACTAATTCTCAGTGGAAGTTGCTAAAGGCAGGTCGATTTGTTGCTAAAATTTGCTAAATGACATTATGACGCCATTGCGCTATGACATCATTACGTAATCCCAACGCAAAACTACGCCATTATGTAGATATCATTTGTAGTAAAAAAAAAATGGACACAGCGATCCCATTGATTTCAACGGAGAGAACTGAAGCCCAATTGATGCATCCACTTCCTGAATGCCAATCGTACTGTAAAATAGAAAACAAATATTATCAAAATGAAAGAAAATAAGCTTTCTGGACAAAGAAAATGAAATATAATTTTAGGGCTTAGGGTCATTTTGACCCGTGAGGGAAAGATGTCACAAACTGTGACAAGAGCCAGAGCAAATACTTTACATTGTATTAGAAACAACACAGAAACAAACTATCTGTGAAATGTAGGGGTGTAATGGAACACAAAATTCATGGTTCGGTTCGTCTTGCAGCGATTATATTACTTCAATAGCAAATTCAAATGCTTTCTTTACTGGATGTCTCCACGCTGTGTAGTAACCCTGCTGCTTGATTAAGATCGACTTGTGCTGCATTGGTCCAAACTGATAAACAGTCCGTCAACCACACAATAACGAGTAGCTCAGCTTCGTACCTTACATTACATTTGTCATTTGATGTTGCGCAATGTTATGGTTGCGCCAGCATCTCGAGTGTGGTTGCGCCTACATTTGAAATAGCGAAATTTTGCTCGGAAGGAAAAATGGTCAAACAAACCGAACCGAAAGCATCATATCGAACGGTTCGATACGAATACGTGTATCGTTACACCCCTAGTGAAATGAGATACTAGTAAGCATCTCAACTGAAAAAAAAAAACGTCTCCGGTTGCTTTCACAACCTCGGTTCCCTGAGAGGCAAGGAATTTCGACATTACGAATGTCGTATATGGGAGCTCCTCTCCTACTCCACTTTTGCTGAAATCTTATAGGCTAATGCCAGCCAAGCTGGCCAATTGACGCAAATATGCAAATACTGAACACGTTGCAGTATTAAAGCAGATGCTGCGTCAACATTCATCAGAATCGAACAAACGCTAAAATAAGTGGCGAACACGGCTGCGAGCATAATGTCTCGTTCGTGAGCCACAGGTGTCTTTGGAGAACCACCAAGAACCCCATGGAAGGGCGCTTCGTGGCCAAGAGCGTGAGGTCCATGGCTAAGCGAAGATCTTGAATGGCGTCAGCGTAGACAGATGTGGCCTGCATAACCTGGAGCACGGCCATGATGTGCAGCGCAGATACCGCCTCCCCTGCCACTCTGTAGGCCTTGTTCGCCTGGTGGGCCGCGAATCTGCAGGCCCTGGACGGCAGGCTGCAGTACGATTTCAGGGCGGGAGCCGATGGGCAGAGGTGCGGTCTCCTCGGCGGGGGGTTTGCGGAGGTGACCATGGTCCCCCGCCTGGTCCACGGGGGCAAACATGGCCTGGGTGGAAGTGAGGGTGCGCACCGATTGTGGGGACGCCCACGATTTCACGACGTGTTTGTGCACGTCAGGAAAGAACGGGGTTCCTCTCTTCGAAGCGGCCTGGCGGCGGCTCGATTGAAGGACCCACGTGTTGAGCTTGCTCTTGGAGGGCTCATCCGGGGCCTTCTAAGAGAGGTCCAGTTCCTCGACGGCCTTAAATAGGATGCGGAAAAGCTCGTCCTGGAGGTCCGCAGGGGTGTCCTGGTCCGAAGACGCCGGCTCCACCTATAAGATTTCAGCAGAAGTGGAGTAGGAGAGTAGTTCCCATATACAACATTCGTAATGTCGATGTTCCGTAGCCTTGATAGGTAACGTTGCGCTGCCGAAAAACGCTGGCTAAAAGCTGGCTAAAAACGCTTTGGTGGACACACGCCCTTAGTGCAAAAGCTTAAAAGATGCAAGTGTAAAGATCCAACACGTCAGTCTAGTGCATGTTTACATTGAAAATTAATGAAAAATCACAGACTGATCTCATGAAGTAGCGTGTGTATGACACGCCAATTCGTATTTCCATTTTTGGCGTGCTATCAAGACGCATAATCGCCTTTCAGCGTGTTTATGAACGCCGTTGACTTAACGTTATATAAATATATGACTTACCTCAACCCCGTCCCTAAACCTAACCGTCACTGGGGTTAAAGGCATTTATGACTGTTCCCTTACCATCCTAGGTAAAAAAAAGATATGACTTACCTCAACCCCATCCCTAAACTTAACCATCACTGGGGTTAATGGCATTTATGACTGGAGATTTGACTGCGTGTTCAGACACGCGGAATGACGCGGACGTTAATGGCGTAGACATACACGCATACACGCGGACACACGCGGATAGCACAAAATGCGTGGAGATAACACGCCACCTGACTCGAAAGTGGCGTATATGTTTACGCAAAAGTCCAACGTGATCTCATGAGAATACGTATGTATTTATACGTAAAGTGTCGTTCTATCATACGTATATATAATTACGTTTTATATGCGCAGAAACGTATAATACTGACGTATTTACAGTACTAAAACGTAAAATATTTACGTATTGACAGCACAAAAACGTAATTTATTTACGTATGAACAAATCCACCGACGTACACATTGTACGTATCACAATTTATGCATATTAATATCGTAGCAGCATTATGTTTTGACTCTGTTGCATTCCACTGTCTTATTAATGAAGTTTTCAGTCGCATATTGATATAATACTCATAAATATGAACATTTTGCTCGTTTCGCCTACATGTTGTTAAACAATACACAATAAAACCTTAAAAATACAGTCTTTAACGTTAGCTACTCGTTCAACCATTTTGTAATAGTTTATTTACCTTGAGACACATAAAGCGTTTTCTCCTATAAAACACAACAAAAAATCACAAAAGACATCAATTTGATTAGTTTGATGTAATCCAAATTTTTAGAATCCATAGTTGTTTGTAAGAAACAACTCCTAATTCAGCCTCTTATCCAGTCGTGATATCTCCATTCTCAGCAGCGACCGTATGTCAAACCCGGCGCTGATGAATTCAAATTCAAAAATTGCGCCCTTGAGAAGCGATACGTCATGTTTTACGGCAGTGATATCAAACGTTCATTGGCTCTTCCCTGCTTCGTCACAGTTTGCGACATGAAGGACTGTGCCGGTTGGTTAGTTTAGTTCATTTGAATTTTGAAATGGAGAAGCGCGAACCGAAGCCGGATTAACATTTTCATTATTTAATTTCTGCTCTGTACTTCATACAAAACTATTACAATACTGCCAGAGACAGAGAGAAGACTGCGACTGCAACGCTTCATCATGTGAACGGCTTTTGGTATCGGTTTTGACATTTTTGCAATAAATAAATTATTGTGATTATACTTGTCTGTTAGTTATGTTTTTCTTAATAATTGTAGTTTGTTACGTAGTTTTAAGGAATTGTTATGGGTAACGTTAGGTTTAGGGGTAGGATTGATGGCTCAAAATATATTTTAATGTTATATTGTTATTAAAACTACCCTTTCCCAACACCTGTCCGTTACGTTTTATCCTTTTTTTATATTAAGTATAAAATGGGTATGTTTAGGTTTGGGATTAGGGTTACGGGATCTTACATTTATGTATAAAATGGTAAAAAGGGAAATTATACAGATATCTTTATGATATAGAATATACGTAAATAGTTTACGTTTTGTAGCTGTAAAAACGTAATAATGTTACGTTTAAATGTTGCAGATACGTCTATATTATACGTTTCAGCACCTATCCAAACGTACTAAAAAGTACGTTTTTTATCTTTGCAAAAACGTAAAATACCTACGTATTAACAATGAGACCAGGCTGAAAAGTCATGATGTCATGTTGAAAATCAGCATGTTTTTTCTGACCAATCAACATGTTCATCCTCTCTTTTCTGGCCTCTCATCACTCCTTATTTATTAAGAGAAAGACAGTCCATTTGTGGATCTGTTTTCTTTCTATTTCTGTCTCTCTGTCTTTCAGTCTTCGTAATGCTGAGGCAGGGTAATGTAATAGGACCAGTAGAAATAGTGAAACACCCTTGCACGGTGAGAGAACAGAGGGTCAAACAGTACACAGAGAGAGCAAGAGACCCTTTATTAGTCATGTGGGCAGGATCAAGCTACAATATTTCGATTTCTGACAGATGGGAAGTGCTGTGTTAAAAGGGAATCCCTGAGAGGAAGACAGATTCATCAGGGCTCCTACCAGAATGCCCCGTATTAAATAGTTAGAATGCAATGGAAGCAATGTCCAGTGTAAAATATAATAAAACATATAAATGAACACATACAGACTGCATGGGGAAAGACTGAAAATCACTGTGCCGTTGGCATATGTGTGTGAGTGTTTATGTAGGAAGTATTTCCCATCTAGCCGAGATGACAGAATTGAGTGCCACTTTCCGAGGTGCCAAAGAGAAACTGCTGAGAGTTGACTCGCTTACAGTCATTCACATTAATCTTGATATGACAGGCTGCGCTGTGACTAAAATATATGTAATAATAATCAACTAAACTCATGCTCACACCAACAAAGAGACTGTCCACAGCCCTCTGACACTATCATAGAGTTTGTAGATGGTCATCTTGACTGCCACCAACATGAGGAAAACCAAAACATTTAGTCCCACTAAAAAAGAGAAGTGGAGTGATGAAGATATGGTTAAAGTGCAAGTACATACTAAAGAACCATAAGAAGCAGTGTGAAATTGGTGATTTATCTGCAAAGAGGAAAGGAAGCTGACGGAGGAATGTAAGAATAGCTTTAGAAAGTGATTTACAGGACGAGGGAAATCTGAAACCCAGCTGGTTTGATATATAGTTGCACTTATTAATACAGTGTCACATTACAGGGATCACGTAGGGCTATGTATACCCACCATGCACTTGTGTTGTGTGTAAACATGTGTAAAGAAGTTCTCCCTGTCTTTCGCCAGGCGTCTTAAGTATGCGTCAAGTATGCGTTAAGTATGAGTGAAACCCATCCTGGGTCTTTTTTTCGGTGGGGGCACATGGCTCAATCACCGTAAATATATCGGACATAGATAATTTAACACCAGGGCTTGAATGGCGACGACAAGCGCCTGGAAATATGATTGACGGCATGTTCCATTAGAGTCTGAATACGTAACTCCCTACTTGATAAAAATTCAGTTGAAAGTCACTTCATGTCACACTAGAACTCTGATGTCACTGAGATGTAGTGCGTGACGTGACGTTACGCATTTGAAACATTCTAAAGCATTCTACGGCATTCTAAGAGCAAAAAGAATCTTTCTTGATTGACGGCAATTCCAAAGACGTAGCCATTCTCGCAGATCTGAAGATGGACGACGCCCCTTCACTGTCTTCCATTGGTGAGAACCGTAGACAGTAAAAGAAATGGACACAGCGACCCCATTGATTTCAACGGAGAAGACTGATGTCCGATTATTGCACTTCCTGCCTGATGTTTGAGCGACTGCGCAGGATCAAAGTGAACGTGTTGACAGTCTGACGGTTGTAAATCTTCTAGAAGCTGTGCCAAGACAATCTGATTCACCTAATCCCTCAAAAACGTTGTTGAAATGTTTTGTCCCTTTGCTTTTATGGACTCTCTCTATGGGCTTCTACCTTGACTTTGTGCCTCCATGTCCCCCCAATTGCCTCATAGACAGTAAAAGATTGGCTTCGAGCTTCTCCTCCTGTCTATACGGTAATGTCTCTATTGTGAGAAAGTTGCATGGTTATGACACAATCGTTAACCTGTACAAAAACAGCTTCTACGGGGCCGTAACGTAAGATACAATGACAAGTAATGGAGCCTTTTATACTGTACATTGTTGTGTTTCTTTAGAAATAAATAATGGACAAATTAAGTCTTTGGACGCCTCAGATGTATAGTTATGCGCTGTCAAAGTGACGCCAAAATGAATGGGAGTCAAGGGGATGCTAACAGCAGGTGAAGTTCTGCTAAAATGGCGGCTCCCACGAGGCATCAGTTTCCGGCTGATGGATTACCCACTTGGTGAGAACTGAAGCCGGCAATGTCCCGATATGGTGCATCTTGGGACTTGAGTCTGCGCAGTGGTAATCTTGGGACCAGACCTGCACAGTAGTGAGCAGGAAATAAAGCCGCGAAATCAACGCCCAGCCCTTACTCTCGCAGAATGCTCTCTCCCTCCACTTATTTTAAAGAGTTAGTTCACCCAAAAATGAAAATTCGAAAATTTGAAAATCTCGCATGTGCGAGAACTGAACTGAGGTAGAGTTGAAGAAGATTGCAATTCTCGCGTAGGCGTCATGGAAATCTCTTGAACTATCGTCTACAAGGAAGACAAGGAATAGTCGAATAAAGTCGTTATTTTTGTTTTGTTTTTCGCACAAAAAGTATTCACGTCGCTTGATAAACTTATAGTTGAGCCACTGTTGTCACATGGAATATTTAAACATTTTCTGCAGTGACTTTCTGGGCCGTCAAGTTTCGATCCCTTAGGCAGCCTATGTAGCAGTGATCCAGCTCTCAAATGTAATCAAAAATATCTTCATTTGTGTTCCGAAGATGAACGAAGGTCTTACGGGGTTGGTACACCATGAGTAAGCATGAGTAATTAATTACTTAATTTTCATTTTTGGGTGAACTAACCCTTTAAGTGGCCTGCAGTACGACAAGAGCCTTGTTAAAATAAAGTAAAGACAATCTCCTCAGTCCTCCGAAGATCCCGAAAAAAAAATCTGTTGGTGCTTCAGTGACAGAGAACCTGTCAATCATGACGTTACACCACCGTTTTTATAGCATCATGTAACTAACTTACTACAAACTTAAAACAAACTTATTTTAATAACAGACATTACATCAGCGCGATTAAAAACGACATCAAATGACTGAAACCACCTTTGGGAAAAAAAATATGTTTGAAGTGTAATTTAATTGTTTAGTTGGTGTCATGTACCGTTGAATAACACAGGGAGGTGGGGTTTATGACCTATACTAGGACCAGCCACCGGGGGGCGAGACGTTTTGGCTTCACTTTTCAGGGCTTGGACGGCACGCTTGGTCTGAACAGACAAATTGCTTGCAGATCGAATTTTCATTCTAAACTTGTGAACATGACTTCATATTGTATTTTATACTTAAAATCGACTGCCCTGAAACTCATTATAATATGCAAAACCGTTATCCACTCACAGCAGTGGGCGTTTACTTCCAAGTCTTCAATGCGAGACGCCCATGAAAACCGACCATTTTTGAGCTAGGCTCAAAAGTTGGATAGAAAATAGCCTATTACTTATTCCTTTTGATATTTTTTAATGTAAAAACCAAGCGAACATCATTAGTTGACCTCAGACAACAATATAAAAAAATTAAAAAGCCAGTTCATGACCCCTTTAATCTGGTCTGTGTTTCTCAAAAGCATTGAGAGTACAGTTGATCGTAGAGACCAATGGTGCCACTGGATGTACGATCTGCCTTTGAAAAATGCATGTTTGGTTTGGTTCAATTTCCAGAAGTGTTGATGGAAAGATTTTTTGACATACAAAAACGGAGCCAAGTTTGCTGGATAAGTGGGCGCTCGCTCACTATTGAGCTCCATTGGAATCAATTGTGAGTCAATTTGAATCTACTGAGAAGAAAATCGAGTCTCCTGTGGCATGTAGAGTTGCTGTGTATAGTAAAGGAGGAGCATTTCAATTTTCAAATCAGTCACTTGGTTTCATTTCAGTCAGGGCAGTCGACAGCAAGGCACTTCACTAGGGTTTAGAACAGAGCTTTATAAACTGACGAGAGAGAAGTGGACAGTGATTTACTGAGAGGACACAAGAAGTCAAATGAGACCCGATTATTAATAGTAGCATTTGATTCGTTAGGCTACCAAGAAAGTGATCTCTCTCAAACACACACACACACAGAGACACACATACAATTCTTCATTCTCCTGCGTGTTGCATTATGACCCGGTCTATCCTGAAATAGACATAGGGTAAGCCAGAGTATATAAGACACCCAGTTGACCCCCATCTCTTACCTTGGGCTCTTTTACTCTCTTCAAGTCTCTCCTCCTGCCAGCTTTCCCTTCATACAGGTATGGATAGAGTTTAGGCATATCATTTTCTTGGATAAAAAAACAGAGATTAATGAAACAATAGCTAACAAAACATAGTAAGGAAGAGTAAATCGTTTGGTCTTGAAATAATCATTATCTAATCGGAATTTTGATTCCAGAAAATTATCTTGGGAAATCCATTTGAGAAGAGAAACAGATTATCGGGGTCTTTTTATTATCATTTCTTTCTTTCGATTGGGTTGTTTCCATAACCTGGCTTACCATATTGAATTCAACAGCAACCACTGTAAAATTTAAAGATACTTTAGGGACTATTTTGGGTTCCTCAGGATCTCCAAACTGGCTGAACCCTCGAGAGAACCTCTAGAGACATTTTGTAAGGTGCCTCTGCCAAAAATGTCCCAACTGTGTTTTTGAGGAACTTGTATAGTTTTGTACTTTGTATATTTCAGTTGACAGTTGAATGTTCTTGCAAGAACTTGTCTAGAGGTTCTTCAGAGGTTTCCACTGGTGTGACCCCAAATGGCGCCTCAATTATCTTCATTTCTTCTGTGTTAAGTTAGCTTGTGACTTTTTAAACCACTATTTGTCAAAAGACCTTACAATCTTTCTTGACAGTCATGCATTGGAACGTTCTGCATGATTTATATCTATATGTCTAAGTAGTTGTCTCTGGCGAAGTTACTGTAGCAGCTGTATAAATAGTTGCATAGAGCCTGTAAACACCTGCTGCGCAAGGAAGAACCGTTAAGAAAACACCATCTCATCTGTCATGCAATGTATTTTTACATTTGAAATTGAATTCTCCTCGTTTGTCGTGCAAATGTTCGCTAGCCAGCGATTTCCCGTAGTCTTTCATTTCTTGTGATTATAACACTGGAGTTTGTCATTTCCTTGGAAAGTGTAAAGTTAACACTTTTTCAATTGGAAAGCCAGGTTCAACATCTGGTGTTAGACACAAGCTCTGATTGGCTGCTGCAGTTGTAAAATGAATGCGCTTTATTTAATCAAAAAAATTGTGGCAACAGATTACAAGCAATATTATTAATTCAATTTAACAATAGAATTGAGTAATAATTAATCAAATTAATTGCTTAAAAGTTAACCATTTAAAATGAGTAAACCGTACCAAAAACATTTAAGTCACCATTATGGTGATTGGTGTTTTAGGTTGGTTTTCTTCTTCAGTGATTCTGCTTGTTAACATCAGGTGTCTTCAATGTTGGCAATATAAAATAAAGAGTTCTTAATTAATCTTTGACATCTGTCTGTTATTCAGATATTTTTGTTTATTTTTTTTTTTTTGGTATAAACTCTACTCATTTTGAATGGTTAACTTTTAAGGAATATTTGATTAATTATTACTCAATTCTATTTTTTTTTTCAATTTAATTAATAATATTGTTTGTAATCTGTTGCCACAATTTTATTGATTAGATAAAGCATATTCATTTTTACAGTGTAGATGAGGTTAAGCGTTACAAGGGAGACACCTCAAATTTCACTTCACTTTATAATCCGTGATCTCACACACATATATAGTTCAAACTACAGAAGGATAGAGTTTCTCAAGAGGGCAAACACATTCTTTTTCGAAGGCCTGTCTGCCCAACCCAACACACTTGGATGAAACATACCTTAACTTAAATAGACAAACATACAAACACATACACAGCTGTCATCCCTGATGCATGCCACCTTTGCAGCGTATGAATGCTGTAAAGTTATTTGCGGGCGACAGGAACTCTTGCAACCGTTAGAGGCCAGGATGAGAGCAATCGAATCTGTTCTCTTGGCAGCGGATCTCATTGTTGGTTAGTGTTCCTTACAGCAGTTGCCTGAACATCGGACACTAATGGACCGAATCGTAAACTGATCCAGCAGGAGGAGGATTTTCATCAGTACCTCTGGATAGAAACTGCCATTTGACACATCAAACTGCTTGAAATCACCGGGTTTGTGTTCATGTACTTACGTAAAAGTATGTTTCAGGTCTTAGAGAAGGTGATAGATAACCTAAAGGTATGACTAATCAAACATCAACAGAGACATCACAATAAATTTTGCACTGGATTAGAGACTTGACTGAAAAATCCCTGCCAATAAAAATAAATAAAACCTACTTCTATTTCATAAGACTACAAGTGTATGTGATGTATTTCACATGCATATATGGAAAAACAGAATGTAATGAATATTTTTATTTTTTTGCCATTTAACTGTAAATTAAAAAAGGCTAAATGTGTCCCTGTGCTGATTAAAATCTGCGGGGAAATCCTGTAGTCTGGATTCACACATATTTTGGCATCCATTCTGTTTATATGTGTTATTAGTGCCTAATACTCTCTCTCTCTCTCTCTCTCTCTCTCTCTCTCTCTCTCTCTCTCTCTCTCTCTCTCTCTCTCTCTCTCTCACTCTCTCTCTCTCTCTCTCTCGTCTAGCTGTAAAGATGGCCATGAAAAACCTTCTGAAAGATGATGATATCAAAAAAGCCCTTGATCAATTCAAAGGTAAGTTTGGTGAGAAAAATTGGTAAAATTTTATACCTTTATAATTAGATTTTTTTCTGTGTGTGTCTGTTACAATAATCATGGTGTCAGATTACGCGATTTTGACTCCTAAAATCTTATTTTGTCATGGATAAGTTAAGCCTAGTTCACACTACATGATTTTAAAACGTCGGGCTGAACTGTGACGTATGCAATGGCGAAAGGGTGCGGCCAGATCCGATGAGGGTGTGGCTATCGGTGCACCGCCTCTAAGAGAATCGCATTCAAATCTGCCTCCATTTTGTTTGCAACGCCCAACCTACAATGATCCAATCAGTTCACGAAGGACTAAATCAAGCCCTGATTTTTTTTTTCAATTTTTTTTTCAATTTTCAATTTTTTTCAATTTTAAAAAAAAAATGACAATCTCAACTTCCGTTTCACGCCGACTTTAAAATAAAAACATGAAGCTCATAAATGTTTTTTATTATTTGAGCTGTTAAGTCTAAGTCATCCTTTAAATAGGACTACTTTTTTAGGCGGATAAACATCTGGTAATGAGATGTAATTCCTAATGTAAACAGTTAAAATATGTCACAACCTTTACTCAGATTTTGGCGTGTTCGCACCGCAAGAACTAGGAAAATTTTAGTTCTATGAGCTCCTTTTGGAGGAACTAATTGAGCTCCTACTTCAGAGTAGGGTCTACATTTGCACTATAGGAACTATCCGACATTAGTATACGCTTATTGGCTGAATCCACACAAAAAACAGTTACCCGCCTTCTTTAAAAAAGCTGTGTAAACACACAGATTATAGCCTATATATTTACTCCACAAACTAACTCTACAAACAGGCAAAACAGTGATAGATGGGCCTCTTAACCTTTACGCTGAGGAGAAAATCCAACGCAACTTTGAGAGGACCAAGCGAAACATGATTATATATTTCTGCTAAGCTAAATTTGCAACACTGGACGTCAACCACACGGCATACGCTAATAACTTTTCATAAACTGTCTACTTTCTTTGTGTAACAGTTCTATCTATTAACATATTCCACTGTACCTCAGTTTTTGTTTTTTGTGAAGAACAAGTTAAAATTGTTTTCTGTGATCGACTGTTAGACAAATCGTAAACTAATAAACACGAAGAATGCGAGCACTGTGTGCTCAGGCTGGCGTTCACGGCGCTGTCAAAATAAAAGTCTCCAAAAAAAGCATGGCTGACGTCACGTCACACTCTCTACTGGCGGTGCGAATGCAACCAGGAAAACGTTCCTAGGGGAACCATTAGTTCTCGGGGAACCACCCTGGTAGCTAGTTCCTAGAACTATCCGGTGCGAAAGCCCCTATAGAGATGGACATTATTTTTTAGATGATGTGAAAAATTATAGTTCAATGCTTTTGTGTTTGTTTGCGTTCCCCGAGAAACTTTGCGTTCGCTCGCAAAACATTTCAGTTCTTTGTGAACTTTGCAAACACAATATTTTTGAAAGAGAATGCAAAAGCGTTGGTATCCTTGTGCACATCCATAGACATATACACTAGACCTCACCTTGGGGCTCTAAGCATGCGTCAAAACCGCCGCCATCTTGGAACAGGGGTCTTGTCATAGGAAGTAGCTAGGTAAGGCTGCTATCTCTGCCTTTACTTTGAATTCATTGATGGTGGCGGACTTTTGTGCAGCGTATGATGTTCACGGATGAAATCTGAACTAGGAAGAATGTTTAAAAAAAAAGAATAATAATTTTCTTTTTGGAATCAATGATAAATACACGTTGGAACAAACCAAAAAAACAAGAAAAATCGCGTTCATGATGAGTTATGGTGATTTTATTTCCGTTAGACCTGTGTCTACATTGACGCTGATGCATTAAAGTGGAGGGGCTCCCCTGTTTCAAGATGGCGGCTCTATTGACGCATTCGTTCCAATGAACTGCCGTAGCCAAGGTGACGTCTAGTGTATATGTCTATGGTGCACATCATGCGAAAGTTCTAATGTTTATGAACTTAAAACTGTGTTGACAGCTTTGTAAGTGTTTTAGCTCAATAGCCTAATGCCTACGTGTAATGTTTTCATTTTGTGGCTATAGCCTACTTTTCAAACAGCGTGTACTAAAACAATTATTTGTAAGACTAGGTGTAGGTGTAATAGACTTCCACTGTACGTATCTGTTTTTGTTTTTTTTTTCAAACTGAAGGACGAGTTGAAATTGTTTTCTGTGCTCAATAGTGAATGTCATCAGCTGAAGTGTGTTTTCTTATAAACAGCTGCGGACAGCTTCGACCACAAGAAGTTCTTTGATGTGGTGGGGCTCAAGGCTCTGTCTGCTGACAACGTGAAGTTGGTCTTCCAAGCTCTGGATGTGGACGCCAGTGGCTACATTGAGGAGGAGGAGCTTAAGTGAGAGACACTTTACAGGCGGCTGCATGTTGTTATTTTTGTGCCAACTCTCTCTGAATGAAGACCCATAAATTAGTTTTATTCTTGTGTCTTTTGGCCCGTCCTCAGTGTTGGTGTCTCATTCTACCTTTATTATTGTCTCCTGTTGGCCTCAAGGACACCGAGCGAGCGATTCCTGTTTGCATTGATTTGCTATATATATCGCCTCTAGCAGCAGACTTGTCCACCTATTATTTATTATTATCAGTACATGACTGTCCATCATTGGCCAACAGCAGGGAAGTCCAGGGTTGCCAGATTGAAATTAAAGGCCTGTTCACACCAACAACGATAACTAAAGATAAGAGCGTCCACACTAGTGGACGATGTCTTTCTGTTTATTATAAGCACATGGTGCAGTTATTGCATCTGCCGCTTTAAATGCTTGAGCTCTTTAAAGCAGGATGGATTCTGATTGGCTGTCAATGTTTTTTTATGGTTCATGAGCTGGAAAAAATTGTTTACGAAAGGGATTCCAATTATGTAATTTCTCTGTGCCAGTAACGTTATAGAATCTGATGTTCTTTTATATTTAGAACTATTAGTATCATCCTTGGTGTGAATAGGCCTTAAAGGGATAGTTCACCAAAAAATTTAAATTGTCAACATTTACTCACCCGTAGGTTGTTCCAAACCTGTATGAGTTTTTTTTTTCTTCTGCCTAACACAAAAGAAGATATTTTATAGAATGTCAATAACCAAACAGTTGATGGACCCCATTGACTTCTATCGTGGTCATACTATGGAAGTCAATGGGATCCAATGTAGTTAATTTTTGGGTGAACTATCCCTTTAAGACAAGAATTCTACAGAGAGCCATCAGGGTAGACCTTTTTTGTTTGTTATACAACTACCAACCTGAATTTTTAAATGTTAACTAATATCTCATTAATTAAATTAGTTAAATTAATGAACAATTCATGATACAAATTAAAACAGGTTGGGTGGTAACCCAACTAACTGTAACTATAAACTTAACTATATTAGTGTCCACAACGCACAACATCTTTCTGTTTATTATAAGCTTTGTCGTCTGCCACTTTAAATGTTTGAGCTCGTTAAAGCAGGATGGATTCTGATTGGCTGTCAATGTTTTTATTGTTCATCAGCTGGGAAAAAATAATTCTGAAAGTGTTTTCAACGATATTGTAATTGTAGTGTGGACTTGCCTATTCTCATAGAATTAGATTATTACAACTTAATAGTTAACTTTATTGTTATAGTCATCATCTTTTATCATCTTAACTTGCACACTAGAACGGTATTTAAATCCAGTAACTGTAGTGTTCAAGCTGTTACCTGGGTTGCCAGATTGAGTTTTATCTCTTCTCTTGGCCAGGTTTGTGCTGAAGGGTTTTGCTGCAGATGGCAGAGATCTTACCGATCAGGAGACCAAAGCATTCCTCGCTGCTGCCGACAAGGATGGAGACGGCAAAATTGGCATAGATGGTGAGAGAACAAGCACTCTTAAAGGAACAGTACCTCTAAAAATTAGAAAACATTGTCTCACATACTTGAACATACAGGAACGTGTCAAGAATGATAAAAAAAAAAGAAGTCTAATCCACTCTCCTGCTATTTTCTTTCAGAATTTGAAGCTTTGGTGCACGAGTAAATCGTCAATATTTGGCAACCCTTTACACCTCTACTCTCCTGTGAATATCTACAGCCAATCATATTGTACGTCTCTACACATCCTGCCACGAGCTAGGAGCACAACCGCCTCCTTTTACCACATTTATTTATTTACCGTTTCTTTTTTTTATATACAATCTCTGTAGATTTTAGTTAGCCAACAACATCTCATAAAAACCTGGAGATTCCTGTACCGATTTTACCACTCATCTCTTCTTTTTTGTTCATTTTGGCACGTTTCTTTCTGTTTATGCCTCAAAATGCTCCTTTCTTCTCCTTATCTTGCTCCATCTGTCATCCCTTCCCTGTTTCGCTCCTCTCTTGTGATAGAGCCACTGAACAGGATGAATATATGAAGAGAAGGATTAGATGAAATGAGAGAAAAAAATATTGAAGAGAGTTAAAATAAAGCCATGCGTTGAGAAAAAAAAACAAAACACTGCGGTTATCATTTATTTCAATGACTCCAGTGCAGAGTGTATTACATTCCATCTGTCAATTCAATTAATTTAACTAAATTGCAGCCATGGAATTACAGATTTTATGTATGGGTCAAGGGTCATTAATTCTGCTAATTTATTATTATTATTATTATTATTATTTTAAATTAATCGCATTAAATTAACAGCCCTAAAATGACCAAAATCACTGAATATTAATGCTCACATTGAGAGGCACAATCCAACGCAAAAGTACACACAATAAATACA
Organism: Pimephales promelas; assembly: GCF_988280905.1. Taxonomy (NCBI): domain Eukaryota; kingdom Metazoa; phylum Chordata; class Actinopteri; order Cypriniformes; family Leuciscidae; genus Pimephales; species Pimephales promelas. Next base: position 17,592,716 of record NC_142770.1, on the reverse strand, counting down.
TGATCTCTTTGTAATAAATAAATAATTGTGTTGAAAAACACCTAAAGACCTGAAATTTGTGCTAAACCTATTAAAAAAAAAACACTCTAAACGTAAACCGATTACAATACCTATAAAATGCACAACATTCAGACAGATGCACACATGAAAACAAACCTAGTGATCCATAAAGCATAACACAATCTGAAAGTTTTGTGAATTTAAAGGGGCCATATTCTTTTCCTCTCTCTCTATGGAACACTTTTACTAAGATTTGTTTGAAAAACAGTCAATTTAGTTTTTATGACCATTTTACCTTCTTTTACGTTTGTGTAAGTGTTGTTGATGTGTCGATCTAATATAAAACATTAACGTTTGGCCTTTTTGGAGGATGTTTTAATAGCATGTGTAATTCAATTTCTCCTGATAAAACCTCTTTAAATGATTTAGCTAACTCTATTTAGCTGAGAGAGTGTCGCTACACAATATACTGTATACTTATAGGTACAGCCATCAAATTAAATACTAAATTTACTTTAAAAAGAGCCTTTAAATTAATTAAAAAAAAAAATCATTCTCATTCTATAATATTAAAGTTGACTCAAATTGTATAATTATCAACAAATCAAGTTAGTACAGACTCTGAGCCAGTCAGAGTGCAGGTGCTGTTTTTTTTGTGACAGGTGTGTCAGTGAATCCGTGGTCCTGATCTGTCGTTGGTGACTGTGGGCCGGAGCTTCACGGTGGCAAAAGGATTTGATCCTCTAGAATAAAAGAAGAAGGAAAAAAGGTCATTACTTAATTGCCACTAAATTCCGAATTTAGCACATTTGCACCAAAATTTTCGTGATCGTAATGTAAAAATAATAATTGTGACTTAATTCATGGTGACTCATAGTTTTTTTTTTTTTAAATGTATAATATTTTTTGATTTTAATCAGTATTTTATAGGGCTGTCAAACGATTAATCGCGATTAATCGCATCCAAAATAAAAGTTTGTGTTTACATAATATATGTGGGTGCACTGTGTATAATTATTTTGTATATATAAATACACACACATGCATGTATATTTAAGAAAAAAAAATTATTTATAAATAAAATATTCATATTTACATATCATATAAATTAAATATAAATCTATATACAGTATATACATGAAAATATTTCTGAAATATATACAAGCATGTGTGTGTATATATATATATATATATATATATATATATATATATATATAAAATAATTATACACAGTGCACCCACATATATTATGTAAACACAAACTTTTATTTTGGATGCGATTAATTGCGATTAATCGTTTGACAGCCCTAGTATTTTACTGAAATACTCCCCTTATCTATATACTGCCCTACAAAGCAAAAAGGCAGTAACTGCAGTTTTGGTAAAGCATTAATTATTACAATTTTCATGACATTCAAGGCATCCTTTGTTATGTGACAAAACATCTTATCTTAAATGCGTGTCGTTTTAGAGAAAAATGGTAGTCGTTTGTACAGTAACTGCAAAAAGCCCTAGTAAAAGTAATTTTTCTCAGTTCTGCACTCTGCGTAGTTACTGCCTTTTTGCTTTGTAGGGCAGTATACATAATATAAATTTGCATTACTTGTCATGAAACTAATTTCACAAATTTTCTACTCTTCTGTTGAAAATGAAATGTGTGTAATACCTGGGGAAAAGAGGGTGCTCTGGTGGTTGTCCGTGAGTAGTTGGCCTCTGTGAACATGGAAAAGGGTTTACAATAGCACTCAAATTGACACAAAATATGACAGGGTGTAGTTTGCATTCTCTTGGTTCTTTTGTTCCGGACAGTAAAAAAAGAAAATGAGGGTGTGTTTACACTTGTCAGGCTTGGTTGGATTAAAACTAACTCTTGTGCTCTGTTAGTTCGGTTCATTTGAACAAGTGTGAACGCTGCCATCTGAACCCTGGTGCATCATCATCTTTTCAACGTCTCGGCCCGGGTGTTTGGTGGCGCCGTGGTTCAGATGGCAGCGTTCACTTTTATTCAAATGAACTGCAATAACACAACACAATAGTTTTAATAGAACCAAACTTGACCTGTGCGAAACACCCTAAAACATCAGCAACTTTAACCAAAAACAAGTCAATTGAGAGTTTCAACAAGAACCTGAATCTGAATGAATCGGCAAATAAAAAAATAATAATAATAACAGCACAGAAATAATAATAATAACAGAACATTCCATGAAAATTCAATTTGGTTTCCAATGCGTATGTTTCTGTTGTACGAACTGTTATCTAACATAAAATTAACTTAGCATGCAAAGAAGGTCGTTTTAAACGAATCAAATATTTCATGACATGAATTTAAAATTTTGGTGACATTTTGGCATTACATTAACCCTCTGGGGTCGGCTATCGCGCCGGCGCTACAAGCTCACTTTTTTCCTTATCAGTGCAAAAGAGACTCAAATTACTCTGATGATTTTGATCTTGCATATAAAAAAATCAGGAAAACTACAGTGTCAATTTCGCTTAACAATCACCTCTGCTGTTGATTCGGCCTTTCTCTCGGGGAGAGGAGAGTGCAGAGGGGCTGGAGCAGGAACCGCGAGTTCATTAATATTTTTGTGCTCTACTTTGCTCTCAAAATGAGACTCCGCCCTCCTGTCAGGGAGAGGGGATATTGGTCGAATGTCAGCCGATCCACGGCGGAGTGGTGCGGCTGGGGGCGGGATCTCATGGTAGGTTTTCTGGCTGGTCTTAACCTCGTTGTTAGACTCCGCCTTCTTTTCGGGGAGGGGAGAGTTTGAGCGTAGATCCGCCGACGCACGACGCAGAGGCACCGATGGGGACGGGCTGTCACTGTGGCTCTGGGTGTCCGAATGCTCTGATTGGTTGGTTGGATCCAGGAGGTTGTTCATGCTGTGGCTTCGGTGCGACGTACTACTGAAAACGTAAAAACGTTAATCTCAAATTTGTACGATTTATAAGTAGTTACAATTTAAACCTCGCGTTTACCTTGAGCCCAAAGGTACAAAGTCTTCAACGGATGCCACGTACGCAGCAGGAAACCAACCTTGACTAAAAGGAAACCAAGAAAAACAAGACTAAAGGCCATTGCACACTGAGTACGAAATTTTCTTATGCGTATTTTCGTGTTCGTCAGCCTAAAAATTCGTCACGCATAGAAACCTTGCACACTGAGTCAGTTGCGTATTTATTAAACGTTTGCGGGAAAAAACGCAAAAATACCAAATGGATTCGTCAAGCAGTGAGGATGATTTTTGCCCTTTCTCTTATTGAAAAGAGAAAAAAGAGAAAATATTACGTCCATCCAATCCAGAAATTGCGCCGAGACAGGAGAGTTCCACCTTATCAAGGAGTTGCGAATTTATCCTGAGCGATTCAAAATTTACCTCAGAATGTCAGTGGGACAGTTTGATGCTTTGCTAGCGATTCTGGAGCCACATATTAAAAACAAGACCACCAATTTCCGTGACCCAATCGATCCTGAACGGAGACTGGCTGTGTGTGAAAAACGCAGAAAATCGAACCCGATCCGAATAATTGTATGACGGACGAAAGTTTCGGAGGCGGTGTGCAAGCGTGACTGACATAACGTGAGGTCGAATTTTTTTTTTAACGTGCGAAAATTTCGGATGCGAATTTCAGACTCAGTGTGCAATGGCCTTAAGTAGTTTCCAGAGACTTGACTTAGCCATGATAATGGCGGTAGACGCTCTCACCGGAGGCTTGAGTCGTGGCGTCCGTACAGCCAACCGTTGCGTGGTTCTTGAATGAGCACGGTCAGCACGTCCCCACGGGAGAACGGCAGCAGGACCGGGTTGGATGAAGCGGGGTGGGACACGATGGCCCTCATGGAGCGCCCACCTCCCAACCCCAGAGACTCTCCTACAGAGCTGGAGCGGGAACGACTGGGGAGAGGAGACGGGGCTAGGAAGAGGTGTAGACAGAAGAACATTTAAACCGCTCATTGAGACCACAAGGATTTTAATAACTTGAAAAACACATTTTATTTGAACATACAGTAATTGGGGAGGTCCCCGGGATATTAAATATTAAATATTAACACAATTAAAATAATAAAATAATAAATCGGCTTCATTGCAGATTCGAACAAGTTCCATTTAAACAACACATTTCAATAGTTTCGCCAGTAGTGGGCACTTGTCCAACGTAAGCTAAGACGTGCAATAAGACGAAGGGAAGTGCATAAAAAAATTGGACTTAAATGTGGCTACAGTTCTAACATGAGTCTCCAGACCTCTAGAGGGCACTCTGCCCAGTGGCTCACGGCCCATTTCTTGGTCTCCAGTCTGCAGCAGAGAGCCCAGAGAACTCTTCAACTGCAACAAACATCAAGACAGACATCAATCTTGGTGTTGCCAGGCTTCTAAACAGCACTCAACAAGCGTGAAATAAGAGTAAAAATTGGTTTTGCAGAGTAAATGCAAAGTCATTTTCGGGACCCTTGATGGACCCACAACAAATATAATTTCTGCGTTCCCATTTGTTCCAAATGCCAAAAAAAAAACTTTAGGGTTTCTTTACCTTTATTATAACAGAATAGTGATAAATACTGTATATGTACATTATTTAAAGAAAAAAATATATATAAAAGTACTTGTTTGTTACGATAAAAACTGTGTAAATGTTCCATTAGTAAAGAAAATGACATATATTATATGCTACTATTAACAACCCCAAGTTTAATATATATATATATATATATATATATATATATATATATATATATATATATAGTATATAAAAAATAAATCTCCAAAAGGTGACAAATTTTTCTAATTCATTTTTAACCCCATCGATGTACATTAGGTAACACTTTATTTTAGTTACATTAGTTACATGTACTTACCATAGCAAAAACAGTTAATTATGCATAATTACATGCAACTAACCCATCAGCCAAATCCTAATCCTTCCCTAACCCTATAGTAACTAAATGTAGTTAATTAATATTACTCTACTTAAATATATAATTACACTCTAACAATGACACCTAAAAATAAAGTGTAACCCATTATTCCAAGTAAACACAATAGGCCTATTTATCTTTATAATCTCTTAATAGAATGAAAAAAACTCTATTTGTGTGCTGCAAACAGCATTTCATTACTTTATGCCTGGTTCAAATTACACGATTTTAGCCCGATTTTGGCACGATCCGTTTGACCTAGGGTGTCGTGGAGATTCGTAAACGACAACGGGCGTCGGGACGCAAGATTCGATCGTATCATCTCGTATAATGTGTCATACCTACGCCGCGTCTGCGATGCTTCACGACATCACAACAAAAAGACTAGCATGGTTAATTTTTTTAACGGTCATCCATGATAGTTCCGTCACATGTATGAGGTTGACCAATAGGAGCACAGAAGCTTTTCTGTATACAACTTTCAAAAATGGCGAAACGAAAGAGAGACGAACTAAAAGAAAAAATATATAAGAAAACAATATTTTACCTCAAGTTCTCTTCGGAGAATTGGCAGCCCATACTGTCCTCTTCGAGCAATCCAGGAACGTGTCCATTGTCGGGTTTTCTTTCTTTTTTGACTTTTTTTCTGAACACAGGATAGCCAATACAACACTCACCGCTTCATTCACTGTTTGTTTACGTTCGTTTCCGGAAGTCACTCGCTACTAGTTTCGCCTTCTCGATGACGGCACGCGACTACTGCTCAGGAAACAACGTGTAGTCTGACATGTGTCTTGTCCACGACACGACAAGATTTTAGGAGTCAAAATCGCGTAATCTGACACAGTGACTATCGTAACAGACAAACAAAATCGTGTAATCTGAACCAGTCATTAGTGTGTTCAGTTCAGTCTTAGAATGTTTCAGCTAGTCGGTAAGTGTGTCCCCGGCATTAAGTAATGCAAAAAACACAATTTCATGGCTTGTAAATTCACCCACAATGAACAGATGTGATAAAAAAGGTAAGTTTGGACTCTACGCCACACAAAGCTACCCATATGTTCCATTATGTGATTATGGAAATGTCTGTACTCGGCAGTTAGCTGAAAAGTGGGGGGATATGGAGTATTTACTCCTCATTCCCATCATTCACCTGAGCTTCTTGATCTGATGGAGTGGGCGTTCGAGGTCTGGAGCTTCTGCTCTCGCTGACTTTTTCTTTCCATCCATCTGCTCTCTGCTGGAGAGAGACTCCCGTCTGTCAACACATGGAGAAATGGTTGTGCAGTCATTGGGCTGATAAGCTTTGGAAGGAACTGGAAAGAGGGTCTGTATGACTGAGTGGACACCGCTAATGAACTCCAGAGGAAAGCAGCTGTACCTTGTTGATAAGGTATAGTAGTGACTGTGTAAGTCCGCAATGCTTTTCAGCCAGGAAACGATACCTCCTTTCCTCCTCTTTGAGGATTTCATGCTGGCTCTGCCTCAGGTACTGCATGTACTCGCTGCCCTCCTGCAAACACACAAATACAAGAACTGAGACACCTTCACTCACATTGCGGAAAAAGTTAAAGGGATACTTCACCTCTGGAAAGATGAATGTGTATTTAAAATGGATCATTTTTGTAGAAGAGAAAGATGAATGTGTATTTAAAATGGATCATTTTTGTAGAAGAAATGTGAAATTATTTTTGAATTTGGAGCTTTCTAGACTGAGAAAAGACAGAAAATGTATTTTTGGCTTATGTGGATGAAAGACAACAACTCCCAGAATCCACTTGCTTCACTGCCCTAGGAGGCCACGCCTACCGGTAACAGAAGGTAAACAACAGTTTTGGCTACTAATTGAATTGAATTCTTTATTGTCATTGTACAAGGTACAACGAAATTGGATGACATTCCTCGCAGTGCTTTAAAATGAATAGAATATAATAAATAAATAAAATTAAGTTAAAAAACATTCACTGTAATGAATTGCTGTAAAAAATACAGGAATATTTTACAGCAGCTGGCTGTTTTCTAATAATACAGCATTTTGCTGTAAACTGCAATGCATTCTGGGGCCGCGTGGCGGTTTGATTCAAAATACAGAATATTGCTGTAAATTTCAAATCGACACAGAGGCATTGTGATCTTCAACGGTCGTGTCGTCGACTTTCGGATAGCGGCAAGAGGAGTGATTCTGAACTGGTAAGTGACTTATTTCAGTTTCTTATTTTTCATGTTGTGTTACTCGTAGACTATGAAGGTAATGTTATATTCGCGGTTCATATTGGTTACAGAGGATCACGCATCCTCCGTACTGGGCACGAGGGAGACTTGCGCGGGGCTTCAGCAGCCCAGACGCCGTTAGTATTTCACACATTCCTCGGGATCTATGGGCTCCTATGTTAAGAAGAATTACGTGCTTTTCTGACAACAGTCGGTATTCACACGAGCTTCGTGTTGATCAGCACACTTCGCCGTGATTATTTTATGGTGTAAATCAAATCAAAATCAAGTAATCTGTTCAAATGGGTGCCGAAATGAAAAAAAAAAAAAAAAAAAAACAGATTATGAATGTTGCTGTGTCGTGACGTTATGTTCAATATTCCGGTGTGAAAATCCCTTATATTTCAGTACGAATATAAGCTATATATCCTATATATTTTAGCTATAACGTTAGCCTAAGTTACTCTCTGTGTGTAATTTGCTTATTTGTTTTCATACTTCCTTTGTTAATTTTATTTAAAAGAAAGAGTTCCTGCACTCTGAATACTAAAATATAGTTTACATTTAAAATGCTGAAACATAAAAATGGTATAGTAAATAATAAACTATTGTCACATGTGGTATTGTTTTAGGAGACACTTTGACAAGAGGACACTGGAAGGCCAAGTTGTGTGTGAGGAGAGCATTCAGTCCAGCTTTCTGTCTGGCCTTGCTACTGTTCACTGCAAATTATTACATATTCAATCAGGAGGAGCCAGCCTACACCTTGGAGTTCATTTAAAGGTAATTATTGCATTCTTAACAACCTCAGTACATTTTACACATGTACTCAATTTCTGCCTTTTGATATATTATCTATTGACTTAAAGGTGCCATCTGGGAAAAAAAATCAATTCATACACCATATTCCATACCAGATGGGGGCAGTATACCTCCAGAAAAATACCTCCGCGGCCGCGCGCACTCATGTCTTCAAACAACACGGGCGAGCGGGTCTCCCTCACGCATATTAATCAGTAAAACTAATAGTAAAAGGTTGGAGGACCGCAGTTTCACGTGGATCATTTGGAGATTTTCAGAGATTAGAGACTAAATGAACAACATCTCAATACTAAATTATAAAGGCCGTCTCATTGACAAGCCGGTGCATTTCGACGATATGGGAAAATTAAAGCCCAGGCATTTTTAGTTTATGGTATTCGTTTTGTTCATGTTACATTTTTATCATTAGTTTGAATTAATTTGACAGACAGCATTCCCTGATGTGGACCAAGCTAGCGCCTTTCAGAGCTGCCAACTCTCACAAATTCACCGTGAGACACACAACTTTTCACACACTCACGCCACATCCATTTTGTCATGCACAGAAAAGGACACAGAGACCGATCTCAGCTCTCAGATTCTGTTAATTTTATTACGCAATTCAAACAATAAATGCAGTTTTGGCGCTTGTAAATGTTAGACGACAGATTCCTAACGCACGTGAACCGATCATCTCTACTAGCTAATGGTAAACGAACACGAACACTGTTGAAAGATATGTTACAACTTACCAAAATGTATTCCTCATGCATAATATCGACCAATCATTTATTTAACTCATCCCTGAACTGAAATTTAGTAGCGGGCTGTATTTCCACACGACATCACGACATGACATGCAGGTTCAAGTACACACAAGCCGGCGCGACTTACTCGTGTTACTGCAGTTTGGCTGGTGGTAACGTTGCCCGCCCGCATACCGCCTCCCATGGCAGAAACTGCTATTACGACACCTGCCGGGCCGGGGCTAATAATTTAGCATGCTAATTTAGGTTATATCTCGGCAGCACTATAACTTGCCAGTTTTTTAATGACATCATTGCACTTATTTCTTCTCATTCTTTTGATGTGTGTAGCTCATTTTTTGGATATTTGTACCTCAATTATTCCATATGGCACCTTTAAAGGGATAGTTCACTTTGAAATTAATGTTTGATATGTTTTAGCTCACCTCAAGGGCATCCAAGATCTAGGTGTCTTTGTTTCCACAGTATATTCAATTTTGACATTTTTAGGTCGAACCATTCTTGTCTTCAGTCATATAATGGAGGTCTATGGTCACCACCTCAAAGAGCATGTAGAGAAGTCCAAATTAAACATGATTTAATGACTCGTAAATGTAAGTACACGTTATGGCCTAAGACAAACGGAAGCGATCTCTTGCGCGTATACGTCACTCGTCTCGTACGTCATTCGTTTTCTCACACAAACCGCTCGTTTCGTGTCTTAGGCCATCAATGTGTACTTACATTTACGAGTCATTAAATCATGTTTAATTTGGACTTCTCTGTGCATGCTCTTTGAGGTGGTGACCATAGACCTGCATTATATGACTGTCAGACAAGAACGGTTCGACTTCAAAATATCAAAATTGAAAATACTGTGGAAACAAAGACACCTACATCTTAGATGCCCTTGAGGTAAGATAAAACAAATCAAAAATTAATTTCAAAGTGAAATTTCCCTTTATTTAGTTAAATCAGATGTTTTAATTTGTGGACATAGGGTTAGGGTTGGGAGGTCTTTCTGGGAGGTCCTCATGACTGGAGTTGAGAAACACTGCTCTAACAGATTTAAAAATCATGATTACAAGCATGAAAAACTTAAAACCAATCCTAATTACATATTGTCTGTTTCCTGACCCTTTATGTGCTTTGTAGGAGAGGAACAAAGAAGAAAATGTTGCCACATGTTGCCACTCTTCGCTGCAAAGTGGTGTATTTAGTGGAATTTCTGAAACGTAAGTAGTATACACACACACACACACACACACACACACACACACAAACACACACACAAATATCTATTTTTCCTTTAATTGTAACCTTTTAATATTCTTTATCTGACTCTAACTGTATCTGTCATCCCTCTGTCTGTCTCTGACTGTATCATTATGTTTTGTAATATATCTAATGTAATGTCATTTTCAATATTTCTTGCCACTCTTTGCATCCTGTGATGGAACAGCATCTGGAGCTGAATTATTCTCCATTTTTGATCATACGTTTTTTGGACTCACTTGGGGCCTTGTTGTTTGGACATGTTTGTCTGGGAACGAAGAGGTGACAATTCATTCATGTCTGTTTTTTTTTTCAGAACCATTTTATTATGATCATGTTGGTCAACTTGTCGTTTTAAATGTCATTTGCGTATTTCTTCTTTGTGTGAAGGGCCCTGATGGCTTATTTGTTTTAAGTAATTAAAAAAAAGAATCATTTCATGTCCATTTGTAAAAATAAAATACAAAATACACTGTTTTATGCTTTTTTTCATGCATATTTTTAAAGTTATAAATTAAATAAATGTTGACCTGTTTTTATAGGATGTTGAATAGTTTGTTTGTTTTGTGAAGTAATAGGGGAATTAAGTTGCGTGTTATACAACACTTAATGAATTTAAAAACAATTGTTTAAAGCTTATGCAGTTGATAAATAATTAACATTTAAAATTCAGCTGGCGTTTTACATATTTCCCAGATATAGCGAATACAAAGATTCATGGAACTACTGTAAAAAATACAGTTATTTGCTGTAATCAGAGAATACAGTAAAAATCTGTAAATTAAATTACCCTGCTGCCAGTATTTTACTGTAAAATTTACAGGAAAATTTTTACAGTGTTGGATATAAATCAATATGGTATCCAACCATTCCAACCCCCTCCCCCCCCCCTCCCCACATACCCAACCACAGTCTCTAATGCATGCTTTAAAACAACGGAGTATGGATAGTAAACAGGTGCTTATAGTGCATACATTTCGACACTCAAAAGGGCTAGTCCCTAAGTCCTGGAGTGGTGGTGCCAGTTGTTACATATGGTATGTGAAGGTGACTGGTAGTGTTCATTGTCCGTATGACAGTAGGATAAAAACTGTTTTTTAAAAAACCAGCAAACAAATGTTTTTTTCGCTACTCTTCCTTCAAATTTTGTCCAATTTTTTCCAAACATGCACTCAAATGATCTTTGGACTGAGCCGCATAAAAGTACTGTTCCCAAGTTTTTTTATTAATTTTTCTTCAAAAGTTATGGTGTCGCAAAATGAACAAGGTTGACCCAGAGTTGGATCAGAAGCTGTAACTTGTGAACAGTTTGTCACAAAATCGTAAAATTGGTATCTATCGATTCCCTGCGTCCTGTTGAATCCGAGGATATGTATTTTACCAGGATTGGATGTACCAAGTCATAAGATACATTTAGCATTGAGCTAGCTTATCATGCTAATCTGGATAAAATGTCATGGAACTTTTTTGTGAATCATTCTCACACTGAACCCTCTCCCCTGCTGCTTTGAAATTCACAATGTCTGAGTGGCGCAATATGCTAAACCATGTCTCAAATACTAAACCATTCTGGTTGTGGGTTCGAGTCCCACGTGGGGCGACTTTAAAATTGTGTAATAAGTTTTCATTTCAATTCCTTCCTGCTCTGCACTGCTGTTGGTGCTTAAATGCTCACTGTGCTTCATTTACATGTGTATTGAATTTGTGCTGTTTTTGTTCTTGCGGCTCTGCACTGCTATTGGTGCTTAAATGTTTGCTGCTCTGCTGTGCTTAAAGTACTTGCTGTGCTTGAAGAACATTTACATGTACATTTAATTTCTGATGTTTCGTTCTTCGGGCTCCGCGCTGCTCTTGGTGCTTAAATGCTTGCTGCGCTGCTGTACTTGATGTGCTGGCTCTGTTTCGCGCATGGTCTGCTTGCTGCGCCTTGCTGGGCTTGGCCCCGTGTTGCTGCTTGCAGCTATATTTATTATTATTATTATTCCGCAAATGGGAGTCTATGGCAGCCCTATGAACCGTAAGTAGGAAAATGATGAAATTTGGCACACTTGTAGTGATGGTAATTATTAGTAATTGGTACAATTTTTGACCCTCTAGGACCAACTCTATAGCGCCACCACCAGTTCAAAAATTCAACATTGAAATGGTTATAACTTTTGAACCCTTTGCTCTAGAGACATGAAACTTAGTACACCTGATTCCTCTCATCATGCTGATCACAACCAATACTGTACATTAAAACTCCACCCATTACAGTAGTGGCCATTTTGAAATGTACAGTATTCAGTTTTTTTGCTACTCCTTCAAATTTTGTCCAATTTTGTCCAAAATGTGCTCAAATGATCTTCGGACTGAGCCGCACAGAAATGACTGAACAGATTTTTTTTATTTGTCTTTTTTCAAAAGTTATGATGTCACAAACTTAACGAGGTCCACCCAAAATTGGCTAAGAGGCTGTATCTCGGCTGAAGTTTGATCAATCGAAACGAAAATTGGTACGCTTCATCGGAAGCATGTTTTGAGGTTCCATGCCAAAGTTGAGAATAGCGCCACCTACGGGTCATGAGATATGAAAAATTGCTATTTTGGCCAATAACCTTTGAACACTTTGTCAGAAAATCATAATTGTGGTATCTATGGATTCCTTGCGTCATGCCGAATCCGTGCAAATCGATTTTTTTTCCATGATGGGATGTACCCTGTGGTCGCCATTTTGAATGTTGTCATAATTTGCAATATCTTTTAAACTATTTGAAATTTCTTCACCAAATTTGGTATGGATTACCATTAGCATGGCCCGGAAGTACCTGAGAAGTTTGGTCACAGCGCCACCTATTGTTCCAGAGATATCATTGTTTTTTGAAAAAACACTTATAACTTTTGTTAACATTGCTTGAAATTTGATTTTTATATGTCAAAATATTCCTTGGGTTATGCCGATTTCAACGATATCTCATATGTTACTTTTGAACAATGTGACTGGCCGCCATATTGGAGCGAATGTGATACAGTTTTTTCGCTACTCCTCCTTCAAATTTTGTCTAATTTTCTCCAAACATGCACTCAAATGATCTTCGGACCGAGCTGCATAAAAGTACTGTTCCCGAGTTTTTTTATTCATCTTTCTTCAAAAGTTATGGTGTCGCAAAATGAACAAGGTTGACCCAGAGTTGGATCAGAAGCTGTAACTTGTGAACAGTTTGTCACAAAATCATAAAATTGGTATATGTCGATTCACTGTGTCCTGTCGAATCCGAGGATATGTATTTTGCCAGGATTGGATGTACCAAGTCATAAGATACATTATCATTGAGCTAGCTTAGCATGTTAATCTGGATAAAATGTCATGGAACTTTTTTGTGAATCATTCTCACACTGAACCCTCTCCCCTGCTGCTTGAAATTCACAACCTCTGAGTGGCGCAATATGCTAAGCTATGTATCTCAAATCCTGAACCACGCTGGTTGTGGGTTTGAGTCCCATGTAGGGTGACTTTAAAATTGTGTATTAAGTTTTCATTTCAATTCCTTACTGCTCTGCACTGCTGTTGGTGCTTAAATGCTCACTGTGCTTCATTTACATGTGTATTCAATTTGTGCTGTTTTTGTTCTAGCGGCTCTGCACTGCTATTGGTGCTTAAATGCTTGCTGCTCTGCTGTGCTTACAGTACTTGCTGTACTTGATGTGCTTGAAGTACATTTACATGTACATTTAATTTCTGATGTTCTGTTCTTCGGGCTCCGCACTGCTCTTGGTGCTTAAATGCTTGCTGTGCTGCTGTACTTGATGTGCTGGCTGTGCGCCATGCTTGGACTACTTGCGGTGCCTTGCAGGGCTTGGCCCCGTATTGCTGCTTGCAGCTATATTTTTGTATCTGTATTTAGTTCTCTCTGTTTCAGTCTGTGCTTGTCGGTTCTTGTGTGTGTAATCTTCTGCCAGTCTTCCTTGTACCTGTTTGGAGTTTTTGAGTAAATGTTTTATATTGGAGCTTTGCGTCAGGCTCAGCCTGTCTTCATTCCACACAACACCGTGACAATAATCACTCTCTCTCTCTCTCTCTCTCTCTCACACACACACACCAACACACTTTCTCACACATACGCACATGTACACACTCGCACACACACACATACTTTCAAACAAACACACACACTTGCATGTTAAATGGTTTTCTAAAGTATTCAATTTACTCACTGCATATTTGATTAATTCAGATAATAATAACTATAATAATAATAGTTATTAATAATAATCTCAATAATTAATAATAATAACCAATACACTATAAAGAAAATGACAAAATATAAAGTTAAGCCACTTCATAAGACTACACAATTTAGTGAATATTTAATTTACTGTAAATGTATTGCATTATGCCTTTATGGGGTTTCTTCTTGTCTTCAAGGAAAAAGCCGGCGACCCGACATGTAAAGTTGATTCTGATTGGTCCTCTTCTATGCATTCGAAGTGCTGATTGGCTCATGCAGATAGAACCTTATAGAGCCAAGTTAGAGTTCGACTTTGTAGATAGAACCTTTTTGTTTTTTCAATAAAAAGTCCCACAATTACTTAAAAAAAACACATCACATAACGTAAATAAGTTGTCACAGAATAAGAATATGTGAATAACTCAATTTTGGGGGCCGACATGTTAACTGCCCACTATTGGAATCAGTTGAGATTGTGAAGAGTTTGTTACAACATTAAGTTGTTAGCTTAGCAACATGCTAATGTCAGATTCTTCTGGACACAACTGAGATTTAGGGTACGTTTACACGATAACGATAAGCAAACAACTGAAACTTTTTTCTTTGTACAGATGACAACGTTATCAAAACAATCCCAGTTCACATGGATCCGTGAAAACTATTAATGACGCTGTATTATTTATGCCAGACAACCCAGATAGCAAACTGACATTGAATCAACGTGGAAATATGACATCGAAACAACGTTGATCTGACATTGTTTTGCTCATCGAATTAACGTTGAACCAACGTCAGATGCGTCATTCTTTCAAAACTAACGGAAAATCAACTTGAAATCAACGCGTTGTTTCAACGTTATGAAAGCAAACCAATTTTCGATTTTCATTTAGCTTTGAAGAATGCCGCGTCTGACGTTGGTTCAACGTTAATTCGATGAGCAAATCAACGTTGTTTCAATGTCATGAGAGACGTCGTTTCCACGTTGATTCAATGTCAGTTTGCTGTCTGGGAAGCAGCTGGAGAAGCAGTTTCTTTGTAAAGACAGACTACTGCGCCTGACGTTTTCACAGATTTGCGTTGTTATAGTTATGGAAGTTATAAGGTGTCATTTTCAAAAACGTGCACTTTGAAACCTTTTTTAAAATGTAAGCATTTTCAGGCCACAAAAAACACTGTTGTCGCGTAAATGAACGGCCAAAACGCACAAAAAGTTTAATTTCACTCTGTGCATATATATCTATGGACTCGGCGCAGTAATATCATCACTCCGGAGAGGTAGAGGACTTTTTCTTACAAGTGATGATATTACTGCGCCGAGTCGAACTGGACCCAAGCACTTGCTGTGGTATTCTGAGTCGGCGCCATACATTATAGCTATCCACTTTACACGCTTAAAAAAGTGCAACGTTTTATTTTGTGTCACCATTCTTGGTTGAGTTACACTACTCGTGTAACTGTATTTAAATAGGGAAAACGTGGATGTGTTTGGTCGCTTCTCTGCTTGGATCCTAATGAATGAACTGAGCTAAGCTAAGTGCTATCAAAGTGTCTCGCGCGCCAGAGTGATTGACGAGAGAGGTTTGAAAAAACAGTGGAGTATCCCTTTAAAATAATTACCAGTGAGTCTCTGAATGCACCCCGTCTCAGCTGTCGCTCCAGAGCTGCAGCCTGATTCCTCACCTCCAATTCATACACTCTACGACTGCCCTACACACACACACACACACACACAATACCACAACACGTCAGCTCAAATATATACACACACATCTCAATAGATGGTTCAGACTCACTTCAATGTATTCTTCATCCAGTTTCACATTCTTGTGCATGGCCTGCAGAACCTCCACATGGAACCAGCGGAACTGGACCAAGACCAGCAAACACACAGTAAAGATTGAGACGGTTTCTGAATCCAATCAGACAGAAAGACTTGAATTTTGAACTTACCAGTCCCTCGACTTCAGCCGTCAGCTTCCGCTGGGTCTCTGATATCTGAATCAACACGTCACCTGGGAAACAAACAAATACATTCATTCAATAATTCATTAAGAATAAATATTTGATAAGTGCAGAAATGGAAGAGTAGGTTTTTGTGAAAGATGTTAATATCATACAGTATCATTGAACGGAGACTGTTGTGTTTGTTCACTGTTGTAAGAGTCGTAACAAACCAAGAGACTAAAACTAGTAATTTTCCACTGAATTTGATTATCATTAAAATCCTGTCATCATTTACCCACCCTAATGTTGTCTTTCTGCAGCAAAATACAAAAGAAGATATTTGGAAGAATGTTTTAACTGTTTTTGCCCATAAAATGAAAGTCAATGGGGTCCAAAAATGTTGTTTTGGACCCCATTGACTTTCAATGAATGGACAAAAAATAAATAAATAAAAAAAACACTAAAATATTGCTAAAAATTTCTAAATATTTGTCAAAATGTCATATTTTGTGTACCTCAGAATAAAAAATAATAATGATATGACTGCGAGTAAAGGATTTTAATGACTTTATTAAAGAAATGTATTAAATATTACAGTGATTCAATTTAACTGGTAATAATTCTTGTAAGTTAATTAATGATTGATTCTTATATTATGATTCTTGGTTAATTATAATTATGATTTATTATAATTACAAATATGTATAATTATACCTAATTATATTAGTTCCAACATTTATCATGTAGCTTGTCCAAAAAACATGATATTTTTGGTCTTTTTTTTATTAACATGTGCATTGTAATGATGAGTGTAACGTGCTGAGGTGAATCAATGAATTTGAAGGGGTGAAAGAATGAGACCATGCATCAATAATTTATGTCTCAATGCTCACATGGACACCTGATCTCGAACACACACACACACACACACACGCGCACACATTCGCCCTCACACCTGTCTTTTCCTGTCACATGCAGGTTTATACACCTGTAGTAATTTTGAAAGATATTTACTCTATATTTATTTTATTACTGCTGTTCCATCTTTAAGCGCCTACATGTTTTGTTCTGATGCTCATCATGCCATGGCGCTCTGTGTGTACGAAGAATGAAAACTCATTACATGGGCGGTGAGCCGAGGGTTTCGCTGAGCCAAATCTTGTGTTTTATGACAGAGGAGAGGAAGCATCTGCCACTGGACACCATTTGCTGAAACATCTATTGTCTGAAGGACAAACAAGCTCTGATACAGCCAGAAAGTACAGATAGAAACTCTATGGACATCTTGCTGCACAATCTGCCCAACTGGCATTGATTTAGAGACACATCTTGAGTCTTACCAAGTGATCTGGATGACAATGTGTTGAGAGCTTGCTCGCCCATCTTCTCAAGAGCGCTGAAGTAGGCCTCGCTTGTCAGAGTTAAAGCTTCAATACACGCACATACACAAAAGTATAGTAAATTTAGACAGTTTTTTCAGCATTCCCTGATGATAATAACAACAAAAACCAGACTATGGTGGTTTGCTGGTTTTCCAGCCTGGTCAAGTTGTTTTTTGTCTGGTCTTTAGGCTTCATAACTAATAAAGTGTCCTCTAAAACCATAAAAACAGACCAGACAAACTAAGCACCCTAACCAGACTGGGAGACTAGCTAACCACTATACCGCAGGCTGGTTTAAACAGGGTTTTAAGCAGGGTTGCCATTTTATTACATGTCTTTCAAAGTATTTTAAAACACAATATTTAACCAAACGAAAAGCAAAGCAAAACAAAACAACCTAAAAGAAAACAAACAAAAAAAATCACAAAAAAATAAACAAAACAACCCAAAAGAAAACAAGTAAAACCCCCCCCAAATAAAAACAAAACAACCCAAAAGAAAACAAAAAAAAACTCACAAAAAAGAAACAAAAAACAAAAGAAAACAAAACAAAAAACCCACACAAAAAAACTAAACAAAAAAGAAACAAAAGAAAACAAAAAAACCCCAAAAAACCCAAAAGAAAACAAAAAACCCACAAAAAAAAAACAAAAAAAGAAACAAAAGAAAACAAAAAATCCCACAAAAAAACAAAACAACCGAAAAGAACACAAAAAACCCACAAAAAAAAAAAATAATAATAAAATAAACAAAAGAAAACAAAAAAAGCCCACAAAAAACAACCCAAAATAAGAAACAAAAGAATACAAAAAACCCACAAAAAAAAGAAAAAAAGAAAGAAAAAAAGCCCAAAAGAAAACAGAAAGAACCCATAACAAAACACAAATCAAAACATTAATACCTTCAATAAAAATGTCAATACACTTTCAGGAGTCTATTTGAAAACACACACAAACAATATGCTCACCTTGCAAAGCGTTGATGTAGCTGTTCCCTAAAGTAACCAGCTTTTGCAAGCCGGGATTAAACTGATCCATGAGGTTCTGAATAACCCAAACAACACCATCATACTGTCAATATCCATGCTGAGGTATTATTAAATATGAGTAAGTACAAAGCTAATTATTATCTCGAACAGCATCAATGACCAGCTGTCTGTACAGTTTCCTGCCTAATACACGGCTAATAAATAAACATTAAATATTGATTTTATAATGTGATAAAAGACTCGAGTGATTCGAGAGACCTGACACTGACCTGAGAAAATTATTGATTAAACATTTTAGTGCTTTTCATTTACAAAATATCGACCACAGAACGTCACGACTGACCAATCACAATCAAGTATTCCAGAGAGCCGTTTAATAATGTTAATAATTAATGAGCATTCTCATTTGATCCCAGCTTAAATGAGAGAAACTTAAGACTCACATTATAAACACTCAAAGTTGATCTATGCAGAAGGTCACTGTTCGCACCAGACATCATGTTTCTGTTGGAAAATACACACGTAACACTATGCAAAGCAACAATGAACATGACCAATCAACTCCAGAGGAGAATATCGAAAACATTGACAGAGAAACACACAAGAGACGGCTTTACGTACCTGTGACGGTGAAAGTTTTCACGCTGTAGTTATTGTGTGTGTGATGACACTCTCCTTATGTCTGTAATGGCTTTTTTCAGGTCGTTGTTAATGGCTATTAGGGCGAGAGAGGGCGAGTAAGAGAGAGAGAGAGAGAAGTCCACATCTGATACGGCCTGAAGTTTTGAATTATTTACCTGTCCCATGACAGAACATGGAGATGGGCGGGCAGGAGATACACACTTTAACTGAGAGAACAGCTGTAGAAGTGACACTTCATCTGCTTGAGCCAGAAGCAGGTAAAACAGCTTCAACAACATATGTGCAATAATTATTGCTGGTTTCCTGAAACTATACAACTAAAAGCTTTTACAGGCTCTTGTTGAATAAAAGTACATGCTACTCCACAACTTATTTGGGTTTTTTTTAAGGGTACCCCTGTCGTTTTTTTCGGGCGTTTATGCCATTATAAATATCTCAATATCTCAGCTCTGGAAGAGTATACAGCCTCCATTTTTGCACTCAGGTCTAAGTCTCATGGCCCTCTATCAGAATCCAGAGTTTCAAGAAGATCAGAGAAACTCAAAATTTTGACCCAAAAACAAAAACAACAAAAAAAAACGACAGGGTCCTACAGGGTTCTACAGCCTCAATTTCTGCACTCAGGTCTAAGTCTCATGGGCCTCTATCAAAATCCAGAGTTTCAAGAAGATCAGAGAAACTAAAAATTTTGACACCCCCCTAAAAAAACGACAGGGGTACCCCTGTCATTTTTTTTCGGGGCGTTTATGCCATTTAAAAATATCTCAATATCTCAGCTCTGGAAGGGTCTAGAGCCTCCATTTTTGCACTCAGGTCTAACACCTCTGCTTTAACGACCTATTGGTTATCCATTAAACCGAGAAAAATTGAATTTTGGGTTATTTACAATCACTGAGAAATGTTCTATTATTTAAAATGCAAAAAACATTTATTATTTTCAAGCTGAAAAGGATTCATTTGCCTTGATCCACGCAGAAGAAAACGTCTAAATGTCACGTTTTTGATGAAGCAGCCTAATGAGCAAAATGTCTATTTTTCCGGCGTCCCCAAGCTCCTCGTTTAAGCAAAAGGTACGCTAAAACAACATATTACATCGACGTTAAACCACGTTAACCGTGTTAACCATAACATTTTAAATACTCTACCTAGTTCTGATGCTTAGCAACGGGAAGAAACTCCTTTAACTTCAGTGCCCAAACCGGTATCACGACAAGACATGAAATAATCATGTTGGTCCACTTTGAAAAAACGTGTTGTCACAGTTTGACTGATAGTGATAGTTTAAACCCTGCTGAAAAAAAACAAACAAACAAAAAAAACAATAGAAACCATAACAGAATTCCTAATGGTTTTAATGGTTATAAAGTGAAATGTAATGATTTTAATGGAAACTTTAATGGTCCTAGTAGGTCTCTATTGGTAATTTGCTTTCTTCTATTGGTGGCATGTTTTGTCTTTTTTTTTGGTTTTAATTGAAACTGTGATGGTCCTAGTAAGTCTCTATTGGTAATTTGCTTTCTTCAATCGGTGGTATATGTTTTCTATTGGATACCATTAAGGACCAGTAGAACACCTTTGAAAATTGTAGGTTACATGTTGGTATCTACTGGACACCATTATGAACCAATAGGACTCCAATAAATTTAGTGTTTCCTTTGATTTGATAATAATGATTAAATGTAGGCTACACATGATTAATAGGCTAGATACAGTTTTTAAAAACTGGTAATAGCCATTGGTCAAAACATTGGTCCCATGTGATTTCAGGTTTAACAGCTCTTGTCGGGAGTGATCAGGTCAAACCCTGACCCACACATATTGTCCTAACCATTAAATATATTCAAATCATGACCAATACAAATTTGTAATGGAAACCATTAAATATATACAAATCATGACCAATACATGTTTGTAATGGAAACCATACAAACGAATCAGAACCAATACAAACTGCAATTGAAACCATTAAATATATCATTACCAATACAAATTTGTAATGGAAACCTATACATCCTAATAGAATATGGCCCAAAACACACTACATAATGGACACCATTTTGTAATGGTTTTAATGGTTAATGGCTGATTATTTGTAATGGTTTTGTAGTGGAAACCATTACCATTTCTGTAATGGTTTTTATTGTTTTTTTTTCAGCAGGGAACTCAAAATCATAAATAGGGCTATACTGCCCTCTTGTGTCATTATATTTCTAGATTTATTTTTACAACAAATAAAACCAAACCCGCAATAAAACCCCATCCAATACACCTTTGAACACAGCAGACTCAGTGGCTCAGTTGATAAAACGTTGGGCTTTAATCAAGAAGACTTGAGTTCAAATCCTTTTCTTGCTTACGTTAAAATTGTTGTGATTATATCAAACAAAGTGGCCAAAACAACATTTCTCCAAACCGTTATCACGACAAGACGTGAAATAATCACGTTGGTCCACTTTGGAAATGTGTAGATGTCACGGTTTAACCCCCTCAAACGTGAAACTTAACTTAAACTTACCATAATGACCTATTGGTTTTCATTAAACCGAGAAAAATGAGATTTTGTTTTATTGATGATCACTGAGAAATGGTCTATTATTTAAAATGCAAAAAACATTTATTATTTTCAAGGTGAAAACGATTCGTTTGCCTCGATCCACGCCGAAAAGAAAAAAAAAAACGTCTAAATGTCACGTTTTTTATGAAGCAGCCTAAATGGACCACTTTGGAAAACGTGTAGATGTCACAGTTTAACTGATAGTGATAGTTTAAACTCAAAACCATAAATAGGGCTATACTGCCCTCTTTGTGTCAAATTATATTTCTAGATTTATTTTTCCAACAAATAAAACCAAACCCACAAAAAACCTATCCAAAACACTCTTGAACTCAACAGACTCAGTGGCTCAGTTGATAAAGCATTGGGCTTTAATCAAGAAGACTTGAGTTCAAATCAAATCCCATTCTTGCTTACGTTAAATTGTTGTGAAATCAAACAAAGTGGCAAAGACAACATTTCTCCAACCCGATATCACGACAAGACGTGAAATAATCACGTTGGTCCACTTTGGAAAACGTGTAGATGTCACGGTTTAACCCCCTCAAATGTGAAACTTACACTTAAACTGAAACTGAAACTTACCATAATGACCTATTGGTTTTCATTAAACCGAGAAAAATGGAATTTTGTTTTATTGACGATTACTGAGAAATGGTCTATTATATAAAATGCAAAAAACATTTATTATTTGCAAGGTGAAAAGGATTCATTTGCCTTGAATCACGCCGAAAAACACGTCTAAATGTCACGTTCCCTTTCGTAGTCACTTCGAGTTACGTCAGAAGTGACGGAGATTGGGGGTTTCGCATAGAAAGCCAATCCTCTTCGAGTATTTAAAAACGAGCCAATGGCATGAAAATGCCTTGGGGCTGCGGAATTTGCATAGCGTAACTCCGCCTCACCTTGTGGGTATAAAAGGAGGAAGTGAACGCAACCGCAGTATGTTTTCGCTTCGGAGCCAAGAGACTTCTTCACTCCTAAAGCCATTCTCACTGATTCAAGACTCTTCGAGACGAGCGTCCTCTTCAGTGTTGGTGTGATGGCGGTACCCAGCGAGATTCTGCATCGCCTGCGATCTGAGCAGTGGTCTGCCAGATTTTGCGCTTCTCACTGGTCGCCTCAGCGCTGAAAGAGTGAATTTCCTCCTCTCATTGAAAGAGCTGCACGTGGCACGTCTTTTTAAAGATGGTTCGCCCGTGGACTTCCGGTTTGCCAATGTGAGGTGTAGACGTGTCTCGGCAGAGCTCCCGACAATCTTTGATAAAGTACACTTTAATAGTGCAATTTAGGCAGTCTTAATTGTTCTTAACTGGTGTTTACGACAATCGCACTGATACAGCAAGATGAGTAAGAACAAAGCGGCAGCAAATGCCCCACCAACAACGAGAACCAGCTTAGCTAGCAAGTTAGCTACGATGGCTAGCGCAGGGAAAACTGAAGAAGATCTTTCAGATAATGATGAGCCAGCTAGTAACGGAGCTAACAAAGCAACGAGCTTCGATAAAAGAAGACATTTCAGCTCTGATCCAAGAGTCAATGACGCCGCTTCAGGCATCGGTGAATGCTTTAACGGAGACTTTGGCAAGTTTCCAGTCCCGCTTGTGTGCTACAGAGACACCCGCGGGCGATAACTTCGCTGCGCTGACTGCGGCCGAAACAACTATACAAGCTTTGAAAAAGCAAAACGCGACACTTCTGGAGCGAGTTGACGACTTGGAAAACCGATCGCGGAGAACAAATCTTAGGATCTGAAACGTTCCAGAGAACAGCGAGAAAGGCCAATCCACACTCCAGTTCGTGTCCGGGATGTTAATGGAAGTTTTTGAAAAACCTCCTGAATTGGAACGAGCACATCAATCTTTGGGGCCAAAACCACAGAAAGGTCAGCATCCTCGCCCACTGATTGTGTGTTTTCACAGATTCCAGGAGAAAGAAAAAGCGCTAAGATGGGCCAGACAACATGAAGCAAAGTATAAAGACTCTATTTTGAGGATCTATCCTGACATCTCTGCCGATCTCGTCAGAAAACGCGCCGCTTTTAAAAATGTCAAACAGTTGCTGTATCAGAAGGATGTACGGTTCCAATTGCTCCATCCAGAACGACTACGAGTTCATTTTGGAGACGAAACACTGCTTTTCAATACACCCGATGAAGCCCAGCAGTTCTACGATCAGCGGATTGCCAGACGTGAATAAACCTTGATATTACGGCAACAATTTTGCAAATTACAGAAAAGGCATGACTAGGTTGGTTTGTTTTCCTCTTAGCTGACACTTACAATATAGCCTACCCTTTTTTTTTTATTATTAATTTAGTAGGCCTAAGCCATGGACCCTACATTTGGTCTGCTCTAGCTCTATTAGCCTAACGTCACAACAGGTTATTCAGTAATAGTAATGTTGAAACAACTTTGGCGTTGTACTATTTTTTTTTTTTTGTATATACAGTTAGCCTACCTTTACAACTATTGATTTATTTTATTATTATTATTTTCACTTTAAAGAAAGGGGAAAGGGGGAAAAAAAGAAAAAAAAGAGAAAGGAAGAGAAAAGAAGGAAAAAAGGGGAAAAAAACTTATTAATGCAGCACTGTGTCGGGTAATAGGGACTTTAAGCAACAGCCTCTGGTGGAACGGCAACGGCATTCTGGCGTTCTATTGCGCATGCGCGACATTAACTGCTACTTCTTGACGTTCTACTGTAACCGTCTACTACGGGAGAACAGCTGATTTGCCGTAGTCGTTACTACGTGACAGATTAAGACAGTTAATGTTATGTTTTAGGTTATGTGGCATTGAAATCGTTTCTGTATATCATTAAGTGCTAAAATCAACCCTTCTCTTTCTTTTTAAAACCCCTTTCTTTTTGTATTTTGTCTGATGATTAAATGATTCCCTATGCCGTCCTCTTTACTGTTGCTTAGTGATTTTTGCGTCTTTTTAACTACGGCAGTTAACTGTTTATTTCCGGCTGCCGTCGCCGTTCTATCAGCAGCTGTTGCTTAAAGTCCCTAATTGGCACCAACGCGGCGGCAAGAAAAAATGTCAAAATAAAAGTCTCTTAAAGAGTGATATAAAAATCGGCATATTTAGCAAAAAAACAGTAACAAATAAATCAGTAATAAAATAAGGATTTTTGTGAAACAACAACAATACATTCAACTTGAATTGTACTTATTATAACTCGTTACATTAGCAAGGTAAAAGCCATGGCTCAAGCGGTTAGAAAGGAGTTTGCTGCTTTTAACCCAAAAATGACTTTCCCTCAGCAAAACGAACCTCTTGGGTACAGTAACTATGGACAAGGCGCTCGTGGTCCTGGTCTTGGAAACTATGACCAAAGAAACCGTGAGTTCGAAGGTTCCAATGGCCGGGGTAATAAATACTTCGAAGGAAAAGCCCGCTCAGGCTCTGGTGACAGACCTGATAAATCTGAAATGTTGCATTTTCTTGAGAACAAAGGAGTAAAAATCAATCTGAGCAAAGGGAACATCCAGGATGCATGTGTAAGTGAATTCTAGATTATTTGTTAGCTTTTAAAAAGCAATTCCAAGAGGGTCCTCGCACCATCTATGCTCTGTGCTAATCCCTAAATTCTCATCTTTTTTTTTTTTTGACTGTATGCCAGTATAAATATCTAAAAAATCTTATAAAAATGACCTGAGAAGATATTGCACTGCATAAAATATTATTTTCCCCTATCTTCAGAAATGACTTAATAGTTTCTCCTGCAGGCTGATATCATAGTAAACACTATATCGGAGGACTTGGACCTCAGTAAAGGTGCCGTCTCCAAAGCACTCCTTCAGACTGCTGGCCATCAGCTCCAGTCAGAAATCCACAGAGCTGCTCACTCAAGCAATCTGAATCATGGTGAAATGGTCATAACAGATGGTTATAATCTGAATTGTTCCAAAGTCTTCCATGTAGTTTGGAACGGTGGAGAAGAGTCTGCAGATAGGGTGAGACATACTTTACTTCAAGTTATATTCATGGACCAAAGAGGACCAGGCCTGGGACATTTTAATTTGTTATTTGACTGTTTATATTAGCTGCATTCTTGCCAGCTACCACAATGCTTACATTTATCTTTCAGTAAATATTTTTTATGTTGAATTTAAGTTAACATTATTTATTAACAGTAACTGCTGGCTGATTGTAAATTGTTAAAGGGGTCGTTCGGAATGAACCTCGGTCCTCATTTCCAAGTGAGCCTTAGTGTTATTTATCAGTGGAGACAGTTTTAAAAAATGTTCATCCAGTTGCACAGTTCGCCGTTGCTAGGCTTGCGCGAGTCCACTGTAACTTTTAGCATGCCATTAAAAACCGTTTTACCCACTCCACAGTACATCAAAAGCAAATCAATTATAACGCCAGACTATCGATGTAAGTGTCTGTTGAGAGAATAATGTTAGAAATCAAACTACCCTTTCATTGTTATATTGTTTTACTTATATTTATTAGTCTACAGTCTACAGCAGCGGCGGAGTGATATGAAGTTACCCAGGCAACCGAGAGTGCCGGTCCACACGACAATCACACAAGTGTATTTACCTGCCGCTTACACTCATCACTACAGAAACAGAGTATAATTTATGATGTGTTGTGAGAAGACGTGAGAGTGCATGTGCTCTCTCTCTCAATTCAGAAAGCTTTATTGACATGACAAAAAATACATTTTGTATTGCCAAAGCATCAAAACAACATAGCAAATGATTTAGAACATTTAGTACACAAAATAATAATACTGATATCATAAAACAATAATAATAAAATAAACAGACATACAATCCTCTATATAAAAAAAACAAAAACAATATTGAACATTATATACATGTGTGTAGGTCTTAGGCTGTGAGTCAGTCTGCATTTATTGTATGTTTGCTGGTTTCTGGTCGTCCCTCAGGATGTGGCAGGATGCTACAAATTTTACAGATATATTTGAGCATTTGGCTTCTTCGCCAAGAATAAAACAAAATTTTTGGGTTGGATTACAGGTGTTAAATTGGGGAAATATATTATTAATTTTGGGGTGATCGTGGTCTCTGGTGTGTTCATATTTTGGGCATTCTGTGAGGAAGTGCAGCTCGGTCTCCGTCACTCCCAGGGTGTAGTGCGGGCAGATTCTGTCCTCACGGGAGAGTCAGGTCTGTCTACGCCGACCCGTCAGGCTGTGCTCGCTGAGTCTGTACATTGTCAGGGTTTTCCTGAGTTTCACATCACTCACTGTGCTCAGGTAGTTTGCAACGGTGTACTCTCGATTTAGTGCCGAATAACATTCCAGTTTATGTTGGTTTTTAATGGTGTTTGTCCAATGGGTGATGTACTTTGTCTTGTTCTGTGTTGATAATTTGTGCGGGCCGAATGTGTGTGAGTGTCTGTGTGTGTGCTGAGGCGAGCTGATCTCTGTAGAAGACAGCCCAGTCTGTCTCAGCACCAGCTGGCACAGGGGACTCCTCGCTATGCTCAGCTGTTTTAGGGCTTTGTAATGGTATGTGTTGGGGTCGCTTGTTTTTAGGTGTTTCCAGAATTTCGTTCAGTTTCAGCATCTCGTTCAGGATGCTGTCGACACCACAGGCTTTCTTGGGCTCAAGGGCTCCTAATTTATCTTCCAATTCTTTCATTGTTATGGGGAAATCTAAAGGGTTTTGATTTTCTTTAATTGATCTTTCTAAATTGTCTAGTTTATTAATTATTTCATTTTGTTTATAATTTTGAATTTCAGTTGGGCTGTATAACTCTTGGAAGTGGTTTTTCCACTTCTCCCCGTCTTGGATTGTGTAGCAAATGCAACATTTAATAATATACATAAAATGTATTTAAGGGGGCCGAAGGCCAATTTAGCTCAAAGGGAATGATTCATTGGTTTACACTAACCGAATCACTAATGGAACCGAGCAAACGACTCGTTTAGAGTTTATTTGAACGGGACGTAATTATAACCTTTGCAAAGATATAAATACCCAATCTATAGTGAAACACTATGTCGTAGCAAGGTAACTCTTGATCGAACAGTGCAAGACATTAAATGTGCAAACACAACACCAGAAAATGTATCTTTTCAAATATATGGAAGACTTTATTAGCAATCTATAGTGAAACACTATGTCGTAGCAAGGTAACTTTTGATCGAACAGTACAAGACATTAAAAGTGCAAACACGACACCAGAAAATTTATCTTTTCAAATATATGGAAGACTTTATTAGCTATTCTAAACACCAAACTAAGGTCTAAACATAATCACACACGCACACATTCATACAAGGCGCAGAGGAAAAGAGAGAGTTGGAAAGAGGGAGAGAGAAAGTTTCAACTTTCTATATGCACGTAAGACATGACCACGATGAAAGGACCACCAAGCATTCATTTAAACCTTCGTTTCTTAGAGAGGTTATTCAATTTACATCAAAGCACCAGTTCAGTTAGAGTCAAGTACTTGCTTGTTTTGAGTGGCTTAGGGAATTCCTTTTGTCATTGCGGGTCTCCCGGCCGGGTCCGCGTGGCTGGTTGTCTTTGAAGTGCCTGGATGGAAGATCCTGAGTTTGCCTGTCACGTGTGACTAGCAGCTGAATGAAAAGTCTTTACGCTTTCGAAGCGCATTGCAGGAAGACGTTTAAAAACAAACTTTGCAGCAAACTTAACTTTGAACTGAGACTTTTCACAAAAAAGAAAATAAAGGGAAGAAATGAAAGTGAGACGAGTTGGATGGCTTGAATGAGCTGAATTGTAACCCTGAATCTGGATGGGTTATTTTGTCTGCTGGTCGAATTTGGTCTAGTCAATGTAGAAGCATGCAAACACGCTCTTTGTTTCAGAGATAAGCACGAACAGAACACTCTCTTGCTGGTTTTAGAGAGAGGCACGAACTTAAAGGGTTAGTTCACTGAAAAATGACAATTAAGTCATTAATTACTCACCCCCATGCTGTTCCAACCCCGTTAGACCTTCGTTCATCTTCGGAACACAAATAAAGATATTTTTGATTGAATCTGAGAGCTAGATCAGTCCTAGATAGACTGCCTAAGGGACTGGCTCTTGACGGCCCATAAAGTCATTAAAGAAAAGGTTTAAATATTCCATGTGCCTACAGCGGCTCAATTATAAGTTTATCAAGCGACGCGACTACTTTTTGTGCGAAAAAAACATAAATAACGACTTTATTCGACTATTCCATTACTTCCTTATGGGCGCATGCGCGAGAACTGAGACGAGAACGTTCTCATTCGTCTACTTCTTGATACAGGCTGCTCACCGCTTAGGAGTATTAGCGCCACCTACCGTATAAAATGATGATCCATATATAAGGCGCTCCGGATTATAAGGAACACTGTCATTTTTTGAGAAGATTAAAAGCTTTTAAGTGCACCTTATAGTGCGGAAAATACGCAAATTGAAAAGCGTATGTACAGCGCGCATCTTCCTCTGCTTGTAAACAGAAAGTTTTGCGCTTCCAGCTATATCAGCACATTATCTTATACGGTAGGGGGCGGTAAAACTCCTAAGCGGTGAGCAGCCGGTAACAAGAAGTAGACTAATGAGAACGTCCTCGTCTCAGTTCTCGCGCATGCGCCCATAAGGAAGCTGAGATATCGAAACAAAAAAAAATCGGCCCGATTCTAATTTTTCGGGCGAAAAATTAAGTTTCTCCAATCTTCCCAAAACTCTGGATTCTGATAGAGGGCCATGAGACTTAGACCTGAGTGCAAAAATGGAGGCTCTAGCCCCTTCCAGAGCTGAGATATCGAAACTCAAAAATTGGGCCCAAAAAAAAAAAAACGACAGTGGTACCCCTTACGTTTTTTTTTTGGGGGCGAAAAATTAAGTTTCTCCAATCTTCCCAAAACTCTGGATTCTGATAGAGGGCCATGAGACTTAGACCTGAGTGCAAAAATGGAGGCTCTAGCCCCTTCCAGAGCTGAGATATCGAAACTCAAAAATTGGGCCCGAAAAAAAAAAACGACAGTGGTACCCCTTACGTTTTTTTTTTTTTTGGGCGAAAAATTAAGTTTCTCCAATCTTCCCAAAACTCTGGATTCTGATAGAGGGCCATGAGACTTAGACCTGAGTGCAAAAATGGAGGCTCTAGCCCCTTCCAGAGCTGAGATATCGAAACTCAACAATTGGGCCCGAAAAAAAACCCGACAGTGGTACCCCTTACGTTTTTTTTTTTTGGGCGAAAAATTAAGTTTCTCCAATCTTCCCAAAACTCTGGATTCTGATAGAGGGCCATGAGACTTAGACCTGAGTGCAAAAATGGAGGCTCTAGCCCCTTCCAGAGCTGAGATATCGAAACTCAAAAATTGGGCCCGAAAAAAAAACGACAGTGGTACCCCTTACGTTTTTTTTTTTTTTTTTGGGCGAAAAATTAAGTTTCTCCAATCTTCCCAAAAATCTGGATTCTGAAAGAGGGCCATGAGACTTAGACCTGAGTGCAAAAATGGAGGCTCTAGCCCCTTCCAGAGCTGAGAAATCGAAACTCAAAAATTGGGCCCGAAAAAAAAACGACAGTGGTACCCCTTACGTTTTTTTTGGGGGGGGGGGGCGAACAATTAAGTTTCTCCAATCTTCCCAAAACTCTGGATTCTGATAGAGGGCCATGAGACTTAGACCTGAGTGCAAAAATGGAGGCTCTAGCCCCTTCCAGAGCTGAGATATCGAAACTCAAAAATTGGGCCCGAAAAAAAAAACGACAGTGGTACCCCTTACGTTTTTTTTTTTTTTGGGCGAAAAATTAAGTTTCTCCAATCTTCCTAAAACTCTGGATTCTGATAGAGGGCCATGAGACTTAGACCTGAGTGCAAAAATGGAGGCTCTAGCCCCTTTCAGAGCTGAGATATCGAAACTCAAAAATTGGGCCCGGAAAAAAAACGACAGTGGTACCCCTTACGGTTTTTTTTTTTTGGGGCGAAAAATTAAGTTTCTCCAATCTTCCCAAAACTCTGGATTCTGATAGAGGGCCATGAGACTTAGATCTGAGTGCAAAAATGGAGGCTCTAGCCCCTTCCAGAGCTGAGATATCGAAACTCAAAAATTGGGCCCGAAAAAAAAACGACAGTGGTACCCCTTACGTTTTTTTTTTGGGCGAAAAATTAAGTTTCTCCAATCTTCCCAAAACTCTGGATTCTGATAGAGGGCCATGAGACTTAGACCTGAGTGCAAAAATGGAGGCTCTAGCCCCTTCCAGAGCTGAGATATCGAAACTCAAAAATTTGGCCCGGAAAAAAAACGACAGTGGTACACCCCTTACGTTTTTTTTTTGGGGGCGAAAAATTAAGTTTCTCCAATCTTCCCAAAACTCTGGATTCTTATAGAGGGCCATGAGACTTAGACCTGAGTGCAAAAATGGAGGCTCTAGCCCCTTCCAGAGCTGAGATATCGAAACTCAAAAATTGGGCCCGAAAAAAAAATGACAGTGGTACCCTTACGTTTTTTTTTTTGGGCGAAAAATTAAGTTTCTCCAATCTTCCCAAAACTCTGGATTCTGATAGAGGGCCATGAGACTTAGACCTGAGTGCAAAAATGGAGGCTCTAGCCCCTTCCAGAGCTGAGATATCGAAACTCAACAATTGGGCCCGAAAAAAAACCCGACAGTGGTACCCCTTACGTTTTTTTTTTTTGGGCGAAAAATTAAGTTTCTCCAATCTTCCCAAAACTCTGGATTCTGATAGAGGGCCATGAGACTTAGACCTGAGTGCAAAAATGGAGGCTCTAGCCCCTTCCAGAGCTGAGATATCGAAACTCAAAAATTGGGCCCGAAAAAAAATGACAGTGGTACCCCTTACGTTTTTTTTTTTGGGCGAAAAATTAAGTTTCTCCAATCTTCCCAAAACTCTGGATTCTGATAGAGGGCCATGAGACTTAGACCTGAGTGCAAAAATGGAGGCTCTAGCCCCTTCCAGAGCTGAGATATCGAAACTCAAAAATTGGGCCCGGAAAAAAAACGACAGTGGTACCCCTTACGTTTTTTTTTTTGGGGCGAAAAATTAAGTTTCTCCAATCTTCCCAAAACTCTGGATTCTGATAGAGGGCCTTGAGACTTAGACCTGAGTGAAAAAATGGAGGCTCTAGCCCCTTCCAGAGCTGAGATATCGAAACTCAAAAATTGGGCCCGAAAAAAAAAACGACAGTGGTACCCCTTACGGTTTTTTTTTTGGGGCAAAAAATTAAGTTTCTCCAATCTTCCCAAAACTCTGGATTCTGATAGAGGGCCACGAGACTTAGACCTGAGTGCAAAAATGGAGGCTCTAGCCCCTTCCAGAGCTGAGATATCGAAACTCAAAAATTGGGCCCGAAAAAAAAAACGACAGTGGTACCCCTTACGTTTTTTTTTTGGGGGGCGAAAAATTAAGTTTCTCCAATCTTCCCAAAACTCTGGATTCTGATAGAGGGCCTTGAGACTTAGACCTGAGTGCAAAAATGGAGGCTCTAGCCCCTTCCAGAGCTGAGATATCGAAACTCAAAAATTGGGCCCGAAAAAAAAAACGACAGTGGTACCCCTTACGTTTTTTTTTTGGGCGAAAAATAAAGTTTATCCAATCTTCCCAAAACTCTGGATTCTGATAGAGGGCCATGAGACTTAGACCTGAGTGCAAAAATGGAGGCTCTAGCCCCTTCCAGAGCTGAGATATCGAAACTAAAAAATTGGGCCCGAAAAAAAAAAACG
Source organism: Pimephales promelas (assembly GCF_988280905.1). NCBI lineage: Eukaryota > Metazoa > Chordata > Actinopteri > Cypriniformes > Leuciscidae > Pimephales > Pimephales promelas. The sequence continues at coordinate 17,560,377 of NC_142770.1, read as the reverse complement.
ACAGTGGTACCCCTTACGTTTTTTTTTTCGGGCGAAAAATTAAGTTTCTCCAATCTTCCCAAAACTCTGGATTCTGATAGAGGGCCTTGAGACTTAGACCTGAGTGCAAAAATGGAGGCTCTAGCCCCTTCCAGAGCTGAGATATCGAAACTCAAAAATTGGGCCCGAAAAAAAAAACGACAGTGGTAACCCTCACGTTTTTTTTTTTTGGGCGAAAAATTAAGTTTCTCCAATCTTCCCAAAACTCTGGATTCTGATAGAGGGCCATGAGACTTAGACCTGAGTGCAAAAATGGAGGCTCTAGCCCCTTCCAGAGCTGATATATCGAAACTCAAAAATTGGGCCCGAAAAAAAAAACGACAGTGGTACCCCTTACGTTTTTTTTTTTGGGCGAAAAATCAAGTTTCTCCAATCTTCCCAAAACTCTGGATTCTGATAGAGGGCCTTGAGACTTAGACCTGAGTGCAAAAATGGAGGCTCTAGCCCCTTCCAGAGCTGAGATATCGAAACTCAAAAATTGGGCCCGAAAAAAAAACGACAGTGGTACCCCTTACGTTTTTTTTTTTTTGGGCGAAAAATTAAGTTTCTCTAATCTTCCCAAAACTCTGGATTCTGATAGAGGGCCATGAGACTTAGACCTGAGTGCAAAAATGGAGGCTCCAGCCCCTTCCAGAGCTGAGATATCGAAACTCAAAAATTGGGCCCGAAAAAAAAAAACGACAGTGGTACCCCTTACGTTTTTTTTTTTGGGGGGCGAAAAATTAAGTTTCTCCAATCTTCCCAAAACTCTGGATTCTGATAGAGGGCCATAAGACTTAGACCTGAGTGCAAAAATGGAGGCTCTAGCCCCTTCCAGAGCTGAGATATCGAAACTCAAAAATTGGGCCTGAAAAAAAAACGACAGTGGTACCCCTTACGTTTTTTTTGGGGGGGGCGAAAAATTAAGTTTCTCCATTCTTACCAAAACTCTGGATTCTGATAGAGGGCCATGAGACTTAGACCTGAGTGCAAAAATGGAGGCTCTAGCCCCTTCCAGAGCTGAGATATCGAAACTCAAAAATTGGGCCCGAAAAAAAACGACAGTGGTACCCCTTACAGTTTTTTTTTTTGGGCGAAAAATTAAGTTTCTCCAATCTTCCCAAAACTCTGGATTCTGAAAGAGGGCCTTGAGACTTAGACCTGAGTGCAAAAATGGAGGCTCTAGCCCCTTCCAGAGCTGAGAAATCGAAACTCAAAAATTGGGCCCGAAAAAAAAACGACAGTGGTACCCCTTACGTTTTTTTTGGGGGGGGGGGGGCGAACAATTAAGTTTCTCCAATCTTCCCAAAACTCTGGATTCTGATAGAGGGCCATGAGACTTAGACCTGAGTGCAAAAATGGAGGCTCTAGCCCCTTCCAGAGCTGAGATATCGAAACTCAAAAATTGGGCCCGAAAAAAAAAACGACAGTGGTACCCCTTACGTTTTTTTTTTTTTGGGCGAAAAATTAAGTTTCTCCAATCTTCCTAAAACTCTGGATTCTGATAGAGGGCCATGAGACTTAGACCTGAGTGCAAAAATGGAGGCTCTAGCCCCTTTCAGAGCTGAGATATCGAAACTCAAAAATTGGGCCCGGAAAAAAAACGACAGTGGTACCCCTTACGGTTTTTTTTTTTTGGGGCGAAAAATTAAGTTTCTCCAATCTTCCCAAAACTCTGGATTCTGATAGAGGGCCATGAGACTTAGATCTGAGTGCAAAAATGGAGGCTCTAGCCCCTTCCAGAGCTGAGATATCGAAACTCAAAAATTGGGCCCGAAAAAAAAACGACAGTGGTACCCCTTACGTTTTTTTTTTTGGGCGAAAAATTAAGTTTCTCCAATCTTCCCAAAACTCTGGATTCTGATAGAGGGCCATGAGACTTAGACCTGAGTGCAAAAATGGAGGCTCTAGCCCCTTCCAGAGCTGAGATATCGAAACTCAAAAATTTGGCCCGGAAAAAAAACGACAGTGGTACACCCCTTACGTTTTTTTTTTGGGGGCGAAAAATTAAGTTTCTCCAATCTTCCCAAAACTCTGGATTCTTATAGAGGGCCATGAGACTTAGACCTGAGTGCAAAAATGGAGGCTCTAGCCCCTTCCAGAGCTGAGATATCGAAACTCAAAAATTGGGCCCGAAAAAAAAATGACAGTGGTACCCTTACGTTTTTTTTTTTGGGCGAAAAATTAAGTTTCTCCAATCTTCCCAAAACTCTGGATTCTGATAGAGGGCCATGAGACTTAGACCTGAGTGCAAAAATGGAGGCTCTAGCCCCTTCCAGAGCTGAGATATCGAAACTCAACAATTGGGCCCGAAAAAAAACCCGACAGTGGTACCCCTTACGTTTTTTTTTTTTGGGCGAAAAATTAAGTTTCTCCAATCTTCCCAAAACTCTGGATTCTGATAGAGGGCCATGAGACTTAGACCTGAGTGCAAAAATGGAGGCTCTAGCCCCTTCCAGAGCTGAGATATCGAAACTCAAAAATTGGGCCCGAAAAAAAATGACAGTGGTACCCCTTACGTTTTTTTTTTTGGGCGAAAAATTAAGTTTCTCCAATCTTCCCAAAACTCTGGATTCTGATAGAGGGCCATGAGACTTAGACCTGAGTGCAAAAATGGAGGCTCTAGCCCCTTCCAGAGCTGAGATATCGAAACTCAAAAATTGGGCCCGGAAAAAAAACGACAGTGGTACCCCTTACGTTTTTTTTTTTGGGGCGAAAAATTAAGTTTCTCCAATCTTCCCAAAACTCTGGATTCTGATAGAGGGCCTTGAGACTTAGACCTGAGTGCAAAAATGGAGGCTCTAGCCCCTTCCAGAGCTGAGATATCGAAACTCAAAAATTGGGCCCGAAAAAAAAAACGACAGTGGTACCCCTTACGGTTTTTTTTTTGGGGCAAAAAATTAAGTTTCTCCAATCTTCCCAAAACTCTGGATTCTGATAGAGGGCCACGAGACTTAGACCTGAGTGCAAAAATGGAGGCTCTAGCCCCTTCCAGAGCTGAGATATCGAAACTCAAAAATTGGGCCCGAAAAAAAAAACGACAGTGGTACCCCTTACGTTTTTTTTTTGGGGGGCGAAAAATTAAGTTTCTCCAATCTTCCCAAAACTCTGGATTCTGATAGAGGGCCTTGAGACTTAGACCTGAGTGCAAAAATGGAGGCTCTAGCCCCTTCCAGAGCTGAGATATCGAAACTCAAAAATTGGGCCCGAAAAAAAAAACGACAGTGGTACCCCTTACGTTTTTTTTTTGGGCGAAAAATAAAGTTTATCCAATCTTCCCAAAACTCTGGATTCTGATAGAGGGCCATGAGACTTAGACCTGAGTGCAAAAATGGAGGCTCTAGCCCCTTCCAGAGCTGAGATATCGAAACTAAAAAATTGGGCCCGAAAAAAAAAAACGACAGTGGTACCCCTTACGTTTTTTTTTTCGGGCGAAAAATTAAGTTTCTCCAATCTTCCCAAAACTCTGGATTCTGATAGAGGGCCTTGAGACTTAGACCTGAGTGCAAAAATGGAGGCTCTAGCCCCTTCCAGAGCTGAGATATCGAAACTCAAAAATTGGGCCCGAAAAAAAAAACGACAGTGGTAACCCTCACGTTTTTTTTTTTTGGGCGAAAAATTAAGTTTCTCCAATCTTCCCAAAACTCTGGATTCTGATAGAGGGCCATGAGACTTAGACCTGAGTGCAAAAATGGAGGCTCTAGCCCCTTCCAGAGCTGATATATCGAAACTCAAAAATTGGGCCCGAAAAAAAAAACGACAGTGGTACCCCTTACGTTTTTTTTTTTTGGGCGAAAAATCAAGTTTCTCCAATCTTCCCAAAACTCTGGATTCTGATAGAGGGCCTTGAGACTTAGACCTGAGTGCAAAAATGGAGGCTCTAGCCCCTTCCAGAGCTGAGATATCGAAACTCAAAAATTGGGCCCGAAAAAAAAACGACAGTGGTACCCCTTACGTTTTTTTTTTTTTGGGCGAAAAATTAAGTTTCTCTAATCTTCCCAAAACTCTGGATTCTGATAGAGGGCCATGAGACTTAGACCTGAGTGCAAAAATGGAGGCTCCAGCCCCTTCCAGAGCTGAGATATCGAAACTCAAAAATTGGGCCCGAAAAAAAAAAACGACAGTGGTACCCCTTACGTTTTTTTTTTTGGGGGGCGAAAAATTAAGTTTCTCCAATCTTCCCAAAACTCTGGATTCTGATAGAGGGCCATAAGACTTAGACCTGAGTGCAAAAATGGAGGCTCTAGCCCCTTCCAGAGCTGAGATATCGAAACTCAAAAATTGGGCCTGAAAAAAAAACGACAGTGGTACCCCTTACGTTTTTTTTGGGGGGGGCGAAAAATTAAGTTTCTCCATTCTTACCAAAACTCTGGATTCTGATAGAGGGCCATGAGACTTAGACCTGAGTGCAAAAATGGAGGCTCTAGCCCCTTCCAGAGCTGAGATATCGAAACTCAAAAATTGGGCCCGAAAAAAAACGACAGTGGTACCCCTTACAGTTTTTTTTTTTGGGCGAAAAATTAAGTTTCTCCAATCTTCCCAAAACTCTGGATTCTGATAGAGGGCCTTGAGACTTAGACCTGAGTGCAAAAATGGAGGCTCTAGCCCCTTCCAGAGCTGAGATATCGAAACTCAAAAATTGGGCCCGAAAAAAAAAACGAAAGTGGTACCCCTTACGTTTTTTTTTTTTTTGGGCGAAAAATTAAGTTTCTCTAATCTTCCCAAAACTCTGGATTCTGATAGAGGGCCATGAGACTTAGACCTGAGTGCAAAAATGGAGGCTCTAGCCCCTTCCAGAGCTGAGATATCGAAACTCAAAAATTGGGCCCGAAAAAAAAAAAACGACAGTGGTACCCCTTACGTTTTTTTTTTTTGGGGCGAAAAATTAAGTTTCTCCAATCTTCCCAAAACTCTGGATTCTGATAGAGGGCCATGAGACTTAGACCTGAGTGCAAAAATGGAGGCTCTAGCCCCTTCCAGAGCTGAGATATCGAAACTCAAAAATTGGGCCTGAAAAAAAAACGACAGTGGTACCCCTTACGTTTTTTTTGGGGGGGCGAAAAATTAAGTTTCTCCAATCTTCCCAAAACTCTGGATTCTGATAGAGGGCCATGAGACTTAGACCTGAGTGCAAAAATGGAGGCTCTAGCCCCTTCCAGAGCTGAGATATCGAAACTCAAAAATTGGGCCCGAAAAAAAAACGACAGTGGTACCCCTTACGTTTTTTTTTTTTTGGGCGAAAAATTAAGTTTCTCCAATCTTCCCAAAACTCTGGATTCTGATAGAGGGCCATGAGACTTAGACCTGAGTGCAAAAATGGAGGCTCTAGCCCCTTCCAGAGCTGAGATATCGAAACTCAAAAATTGGGCCCGAAAAAAAAATGACAGTGGTACCCCTTACGTTTTTTTTTTTGGGCGAAAAATTAAGTTTCTCCAATCTTCCCAAAACTCTGGATTCTGATAGAGGGCCATGAGACTTAGACCTGAGTGCAAAAATGGAGGCTCTAGCCCCTTCCAGAGCTGAGATATCGAAACTCAAAAATTGGGCCCGAAAAAAAAACCGACAGTGGTACCCCTTACGTTTTTTTTTGGGCGAAAAATTAAGTTTCTCCAATCTTCCCAAAACTCTGGATTCTGATAGAGGGCCATGAGACTTAGACCTGAGTGCAAAAATGGAGGCTCTAGCCCCTTCCAGAGCTGAGATATCGAAACTCAAAAATTGGGCCCGAAAAAAAAAACGACAGTGGTACCCCTTACGGTTTTTTTTTTGGGCGAAAAATTAAGTTTCTCCAATCTTCCTAAATCTCTGGATTCTGATAGAGGGCCATGAGACTTAGACCTGAGTGCAAAAATGGAGGCTCTAGCCCCTTTCAGAGCTGAGATATCGAAACTCAATAATTGGGCCCGGAAAAAAAACGACAGTGGTACCCCTTACGTTTTTTTTTTTGGGGCGAAAAATTAAGTATCTCCAATCTTCCCAAAACTCTGGATTCTGATAGAGGGCCATGAGACTTAGACCTGAGTGCAAAAATGGAGGCTCTAGCCCCTTCCAGAGCTGAGATATCGAAACTCAAAAATTGGGCCCGAAAAAAAAACCGACAGTGGTACCCCTTACGTCTTTTTTTTGGGGCGAAAAATTAAGTTTCTCCAATCTTCCCAAAACTCTGGATTCTGATAGAGGGCCATGAGACTTAGACCTGAGTGCAAAAATGGAGGCTCTAGCCCCTTCCAGAGCTGAGATATCGAAACTCAAAAATTGGGCCCGAAAAAAAAACGACAGTGGTACCCCTTACGTTTTTTTTTTTTGGGCGAAAAATTAAGTTTCTCCAATCTTCCCAAAACTCTGGATTCTGATAGAGGGCCATGAGACTTAGACCTGAGTGCAAAAATGGAGGCTCTAGCCCCTTCCAGAGCTGAGATATCGAAACTCAAAAATTGGGCCCGAAAAAAAAATGACAGTGGTACCCCTTACGTTTTTTTTTTTGGGCGAAAAATTAAGTTTCTCCAATCTTCCCAAAACTCTGGATTCTGATAGAGGGCCATGAGACTTAGACCTGAGTGCAAAAATGGAGGCTCTAGCCCCTTCCAGAGCTGAGATATCGAAACTCAAAAATTGGGCCCGAAAAAAAAACCGACAGTGGTACCCCTTACGTTTTTTTTTGGGCGAAAAATTAAGTTTCTCCAATCTTCCCAAAACTCTGGATTCTGATAGAGGGCCATGAGACTTAGACCTGAGTGCAAAAATGGAGGCTCTAGCCCCTTCCAGAGCTGAGATATCGAAACTCAAAAATTGGGCCCGAAAAAAAAAACGACAGTGGTACCCCTTACGTTTTTTTTTTTGGGCGAAAAATTAAGTTTCTCCAATCTTCCTAAATCTCTGGATTCTGATAGAGGGCCATGAGACTTAGACCTGAGTGCAAAAATGGAGGCTCTAGCCCCTTTCAGAGCTGAGATATCGAAACTCAATAATTGGGCCCGGAAAAAAAACGACAGTGGTACCCCTTACGTTTTTTTTTTTGGGGCGAAAAATTAAGTATCTCCAATCTTCCCAAAACTCTGGATTCTGATAGAGGGCCATGAGACTTAGACCTGAGTACAAAAATGGAGGCTCTAGCCCCTTCCAGAGCTGAGATATCGAAACTCAAAAATTGGGCCCGAAAAAAAAACCGACAGTGGTACCCCTTACGTCTTTTTTTTTTGGGGCGAAAAATTAAGTTTCTCCAATCTTCCCAAAACTCTGGATTCTGATAGAGGGCCATGAGACTTAGACCTGAGTGCAAAAATGGAGGCTCTAGCCCCTTCCAGAGCTGAGATATCGAAACTCAAAAATTGGGCCCGAAAAAAAAACGACAGTGGTACCCCTTACGTTTTTTTTTTTTGGGCGAAAAATTAAGTTTCTCTAATCTTCCCAAAACTCTGAATTCTGATAGAGGGCCATGAGACTTAGACCTGAGTGCAAAAATGGAGGCTCTAGCCCCTTCCAGAGCTGAGATATCGAAACTCAAAAATTGGGCCCGAAAAAAAAACGACAGTGGTACCCCTTACGTTTTTTTTTTGGGCGAAAAATTAAGTTTCTCCAATCTTCCCAAAACTCTGGATTCTGATAGAGGGCCATGAGACTTAGACCTGAGTGCAAAAATGGAGGCTCTAGCCCCTTCCAGAGCTGATATATAGAAACTCAAAAATTGGGCCCGAAAAAAAAAAAACGACAGTGGTACCCCTTACGTTTTTTTTTTTTGGGCAAAAAATTAAGTTTCTCCAATCTTCCCAAAACTCTGGATTCTGATAGAGGGCCATGAGACTTAGACCTGAGTGCAAAAATGGAGGCTCTAGCCCCTTCCAGAGCTGAGATATCGAAACTCAAAAATTGGGCCCGAAAAAAAAAACGACAGTGGTACCCCTTACGTTTTTTTTTTGGGCGAAAAATTAAGTTTCTCCAATCTTCCCAAAACTCTGGATTCTGATAGAGGGCCATGAGACTTAGACCTGAGTGCAAAAATGGAGGCTCTAGCCCCCTCCAGAGCTGATATATCGAAACTCAAAAATTGGGCCCGAAAAAAAAAAACGACAGTGGTACCCCTTACGTTTTTTTTTGGGGGGCGAAAAATTAAGTTTCTCCAATCTTCCCAAAACTCTGGATTCTGATAGAGGGCCATGAGACTTAGACCTGAGTGCAAAAATTGAGGCTCTAGCCCCTTACAGAGCTGAGATATCGAAACTCAAAAATTGGGCCCGAAAAAAAAAAACGACAGTGGTACCCCTTACGTTTTTTTTTTTGGGCGAAAAATTAAGTTTCTCCAATCTTCCCAAAACTCTGGATTCTGATAGAGGGCCATGAGACTTAGACCTGAGTGCAAAAATGGAGGCTCTAGCCCCTTCCAGAGCTGAGATATCGAAACTCAAAAATTGGGCCCGAAAAAAAAAACGACAGTGGTACCCCTTACGTTTTTTTTTTTTTGGGCGAAAAATTAAGTTTCTCCAATCTTCCCAAAACTCTGGATTCTGATAGAGGGCCATGAGACTTAGACCTGAGTGCAAAAATGGAGGCTCTAGCCCCTTCCAGAGCTGAGATATCGAAACTCAAAAATTGGGCCCGAAAAAAAAACGACAGTGGTACCCCTTACGTTTTTTTTTTTTGGGCGAAAAATTAAGTTTTTCCAATCTTCCCAAAACTCTGGATTCTGATAGAGGGCCATGAGACTTAGACCTGAGTGCAAAAATGGAGGCTCTAGCCCCTTCCAGAGCTGAGATATCGAAACTCAAAAATTGGGCCCGAAAAAAAAACCGACAGTGGTACCCCTTACGTTTTTTTTTTTTGGGCGAAAAATTAAGTTTCTCTAATCTTCCCAAAACTCTGGATTCTGATAGAGGGCCATGAGACTTAGACCTGAGTGCAAAAATGGAGGCTCTAGCCCCTTCCAGAGCTGAGATATCGAAACTCAAAAATTGGGCCCGAAAAAAAAACGACAGTGGTACCCCTTAGGTTTTTTTTTTGGGGCGAAAAATTAAGTTTCTCCAATCTTCCCAAAACTCTGGATTCTGATAGAAGGCCATGAGACTTAGACCTGAGTGCAAAAATGGAGGCTCTAGCCCCTTCCAGAGCTGAGATATCGAAACTCAAAAATTGGGCCCGAAAAAAAAAAAACGTCAGTGGTACCCCTTACGTTTTTTTTGGGGGGCGAAAATTTAAGTTTCTCCAATCTTCCCAAAACTCTGGATTCTGATAGAGGGCCATGAGACTTAGACCTGAGTGCAAAAATGGAGGCTCTAGCCCCTTCCAGAGCTGAGATATCGAAACTCAAAAATTTGGCCCGTAAAAAAAAAACGTCAGTGGTACCCCTTAGGTTTTTTTTGGGGGGCGAAAAATTAAGTTTCTCCAATCTTCCCAAAACTCTGGATTCTGATAGAGGGCCATGAGACTAAGACCTGAGTGCAAAAATGGAGGCTCTAGCCCCTTCCAGAGCTGAGATATCGAAACTCAAAAATTGGGCCCGAAAAAAAAACGACAGTGGTACCCCTTACGTTTTTTTTTTTGGGGCGAAAAATTAAGTTTCTCCAATCTTCCCAAAACTCTGGATTCTGATAGAGGGCCATGAGACTTAGACCTGAGTGCAAAAATGGAGGCTCTAGCCCCTTCCAGAGCTGAGATATCGAAACTCAAAAATTGGGCCCGAAAAAAAAAACGTCAGTGGTACCCCTTACGTTTTTTTGGGGGGGGCGAAAAATTAAGTTTCTCCAATCTTCCCAAAACTCTGGATTCTGATATAGGGCCATGAGACTTAGACCTGAGTGCAAAAATGGAGGCTCTAGCCCCTTCCAGAGCTGAGATATCGAAACTCAAAAATTGGGCCCAAAAAAAAAAAAACGACAGTGGTACCCCTTACGTTTTTTTTTTTGGGGCGAAAAATTAAGTTTCTCCAATCTTCCCAAAACTCTGGATTCTGATAGAGGGCCATGAGACTTAGACCTGAGTGCAAAAATGGAGGCTCTAGCCCCTTCCAGAGCTGAGATATCGAAACCCAAAAATTGGGCCCGAAAAAAAAACGACAGTGGTACCCCTTACGTTTTTTTTTTTTTTGGGCGAAAAATTAAGTTTCTCCAATCTTCCCAAAACTCTGGATTCTGATAGAGGGCCATGAGACTTAGACCTGAGTGCAAAAATGGAGGCTCTAGCCCCTTCCAGAGCTGAGATATCGAAACTCAAAAATTGGGCCCGAAAAAAAAAAACGACAGTGGTACCCCTTACGTTTTTTTTTTGGGCGAAAAATTAAGTTTCTCCAATCTTCCCAAAACTCTGGATTCTGATAGAGGGCCATGAGACTTAGACCTGAGTGCAAAAATGGAGGCTCTAGCCCCTTCCAGAGCTGATATATCGAAACTCAAAAATTGGGCCCGAAAAAAAAAAAACGACAGTGGTACCCCTTACGTTTTTTTTTTTGGGCGAAAAATTAAGTTTCTCCAATCTTCCCAAAACTCTGGATTCTGATAGAGGGCCATGAGACTTAGACCTGAGTGCAAAAATGGAGGCTCTAGCCCCTTCCAGAGCTGAGATATCGAAACTCAAAAATTGGGCCCGAAAAAAAAACGACAGTGGTACCCCTTACGTTTTTTTTTTGGGCGAAAAATTAAGTTTCTCCAATCTTCCCAAAACTCTGGATTCTGATAGAGGGCCATGAGACTTAGACCTGAGTGCAAAAATGGAGGCTCTAGCCCCCTCCAGAGCTGATATATCGAAACTCAAAAATTGGGCCCGAAAAAAAAAAAACGACAGTGGTACCCCTTACGTTTTTTTTTGGGGGGCGAAAAATTAAGTTTCTCCAATCTTCCCAAAACTCTGGATTCTGATAGAGGGCCATGAGACTTAGACCTGAGTGCAAAAATTGAGGCTCTAGCCCCTTACAGAGCTGAGATATCGAAACTCAAAAATTGGGCCCGAAAAAAAAAACGACAGTGGTACCCCTTACGTTTTTTTTTTGGGCGAAAAATTAAGTTTCTCCAATCTTCCCAAAACTCTGGATTCTGATAGAGGGCCATGAGACTTAGACCTGAGTGCAAAAATGGAGGCTCTAGCCCCTTCCAGAGCTGAGATATCGAAACTCAAAAATTGGGCCCGAAAAAAAAAAACGACAGTGGTACCCCTTACGTTTTTTTTTTTGGGCGAAAAATTAAGTTTCTCCAATCTTCCCAAAACTCTGGATTCTGATAGAGGGCCATGAGACTTAGACCTGAGTGCAAAAATGGAGGCTCTAGCCCCTTCCAGAGCTGAGATATCGAAACTCAAAAATTGGGCCCGAAAAAAAAACGACAGTGGTACCCCTTACGTTTTTTTTTTTTGGGCGAAAAATTAAGTTTCTCCAATCTTCCCAAAACTCTGGATTCTGATAGAGGGCCATGAGACTTAGACCTGAGTGCAAAAATGGAGGCTCTAGCCCCCTCCAGAGCTGATATATCGAAACTCAAAAATTGGGCCCGAAAAAAAAAAAACGACAGTGGTACCCCTTACGTTTTTTTTTTGGGGGCGAAAAATTAAGTTTCTCCAATCTTCCCAAAACTCTGGATTCTGATAGAGGGCCATGAGACTTAGACCTGAGTGCAAAAATTGAGGCTCTAGCCCCTTACAGAGCTGAGATATCGAAACTCAAAAATTGGGCCCGAAAAAAAAAACGACAGTGGTACCCCTTACGTTTTTTTTTTTGGGCGAAAAATTAAGTTTCTCCAATCTTCCCAAAACTCTGGATTCTGATAGAGGGCCATGAGACTTAGACCTGAGTGCAAAAATGGAGGCTCTAGCCCCTTCCAGAGCTGAGATATCGAAACTCAAAAATTGGGCCCGAAAAAAAAAACGACAGTGGTACCCCTTACGTTTTTTTTTTTGGGCGAAAAATTAAGTTTCTCCAATCTTCCCAAAACTCTGGATTCTGATAGAGGGCCATGAGACTTAGACCTGAGTGCAAAAATGGAGGCTCTAGCCCCTTCCAGAGCTGAGATATCGAAACTCAAAAATTGGGCCCGAAAAAAAAACGACAGTGGTACCCCTTACGTTTTTTTTTTTTGGGCGAAAAATTAAGTTTCTCCAATCTTCCCAAAACTCTGGATTCTGATAGAGGGCCATGAGACTTAGACCTGAGTGCAAAAATTGAGGCTCTAGCCCCTTCCAGAGCTGAGATATCGAAACTCAAAAATTGGGCCCGAAAAAAAAAACGACAGTGGTACCCCTTACGTTTTTTTTTTTGGGCGAAAAATTAAGTTTCTCCAATCTTCCCAAAACTCTGGATTCTGATAGAGGGCCATGAGACTTAGACCTGAGTGCAAAAATGGAGGCTCTAGCCCCTTCCAGAGCTGAGATATCGAAACTCAAAAATTGGGCCCGAAAAAAAAAAACGACAGTGGTACCCCTTACGTTTTTTTTTTTTTGGGCGAAAAATTAAGTTTCTCCAATCTTCCCAAAACTCTGGATTCTGATAGAGGGCCATGAGACTTAGACCTGAGTGCAAAAATGGAGGCTCTAGCCCCTTCCAGAGCTGAGATATCGAAACTCAAAAATTGGGCCCGAAAAAAAAACGACAGTGGTACCCCTTACGTTTTTTTTTTTTGGGCGAAAAATTAAGTTTCTCCAATCTTCCCAAAACTCTGGATTCTGATAGAGGGCCATGAGACTTAGACCTGAGTGCAAAAATGGAGGCTCTAGCCCCTTCCAGAGCTGAGATATCGAAACTCAAAAATTGGGCCCGAAAAAAAAACGACAGTGGTACCCCTTACGTTTTTTTTTTTTGGGCGAAAAATTAAGTTTCTCTAATCTTCCCAAAACTCTGGATTCTGATAGAGGGCCATGAGACTTAGACCTGAGTGCAAAAATGGAGGCTCTAGCCCCTTCCAGAGCTGAGATATCGAAACTCAAAAATTGGGCCCGAAAAAAAAAACGACAGTGGTACCCCTTACGTTTTTTTTTTTTGGGCGAAAAATTAAGTTTCTCCAATCTTCCTAAATCTCTGGATTCTGATAGAGGGCCATGAGACTTAGACCTGAGTGCAAAAATGGAGGCTCTAGCCCCTTTCAGAGCTGAGATATCGAAACTCAATAATTGGGCCCGGAAAAAAAACGACAGTGGTACCCCTTACGTTTTTTTTTTGGGGGCGAAAAATTAAGTATCTCCAATCTTCCCAAAACTCTGGATTCTGATAGAGGGCCATGAGACTTAGACCTGAGTGCAAAAATGGAGGCTCTAGCCCCTTCCAGAGCTGAGATATCGAAACTCAAAAATTGGGCCCGAAAAAAAAAACGACAGTGGTACCCCTTACGTCTTTTTTTTTGGGGCGAAAAATTAAGTTTCTCCAATCTTCCCAAAACTCTGGATTCTGATAGAGGGCCATGAGACTTAGACCTGAGTGCAAAAATGGAGGCTCTAGCCCCTTCCAGAGCTGAGATATCGAAACTCAAAAATTGGGCCCGAAAAAAAAACGACAGTGGTACCCCTTACGTTTTTTTTTTTTGGGCGAAAAATTAAGTTTCTCTAATCTTCCCAAAACTCTGGATTCTGATAGAGGGCCATGAGACTTAGACCTGAGTGCAAAAATGGAGGCTCTAGCCCCTTCCAGAGCTGAGATATCGAAACTCAAAAATTGGGCCCGAAAAAAAAACGACAGTGGTACCCCTTACGTTTTTTTTTTGGGCGAAAAATTAAGTTTCTCCAATCTTCCCAAAACTCTGGATTCTGATAGAGGGCCATGAGACTTAGACCTGAGTGCAAAAATGGAGGCTCTAGCCCCTTCCAGAGCTGATATATCGAAACTCAAAAATTGGGCCCGAAAAAAAAAAAAAAACAGTGGTACCCCTTACGTTTTTTTTTTTTGGGCGAAAAATTAAGTTTCTCCAATCTTCCCAAAACTCTGGATTCTGATAGAGGGCCATGAGACTTAGACCTGAGTGCAAAAATGGAGGCTCTAGCCCCTTCCAGAGCTGAGATATCGAAACTCAAAAATTGGGCCCGAAAAAAAAACGACAGTGGTACCCCTTACGTTTTTTTTTTGGGCGAAAAATTAAGTTTCTCCAATCTTCCCAAAACTCTGGATTCTGATAGAGGGCCATGAGACTTAGACCTGAGTGCAAAAATGGAGGCTCTAGCCCCCTCCAGAGCTGATATATCGAAACTCAAAAATTGGGCCCGAAAAAAAAAAACGACAGTGGTACCCCTTACGTTTTTTTTTTGGGGGCGAAAAATTAAGTTTCTCCAATCTTCCCAAAACTCTGGATTCTGATAGAGGGCCATGAGACTTAGACCTGAGTGCAAAAATTGAGGCTCTAGCCCCTTACAGAGCTGAGATATCGAAACTCAAAAATTGGGCCCGAAAAAAAAAAACGACAGTGGTACCCCTTACGTTTTTTTTTTTGGGCGAAAAATTAAGTTTCTCCAATCTTCCCAAAACTCTGGATTCTGATAGAGGGCCATGAGACTTAGACCTGAGTGCAAAAATGGAGGCTCTAGCCCCTTCCAGAGCTGAGATATCGAAACTCAAAAATTGGGCCCGAAAAAAAAAACGACAGTGGTACCCCTTACGTTTTTTTTTTTTTGGGCGAAAAATTAAGTTTCTCCAATCTTCCCAAAACTCTGGATTCTGATAGAGGGCCATGAGACTTAGACCTGAGTGCAAAAATGGAGGCTCTAGCCCCTTCCAGAGCTGAGATATCGAAACTCAAAAATTGGGCCCGAAAAAAAAACGACAGTGGTACCCCTTACGTTTTTTTTTTTTGGGCGAAAAATTAAGTTTCTCCAATCTTCCCAAAACTCTGGATTCTGATAGAGGGCCATGAGACTTAGACCTGAGTGCAAAAATGGAGGCTCTAGCCCCTTCCAGAGCTGAGATATCGAAACTCAAAAATTGGGCCCGAAAAAAAAACGACAGTGGTACCCCTTACGTTTTTTTTTTTTGGGCGAAAAATTAAGTTTCTCTAATCTTCCCAAAACTCTGGATTCTGATAGAGGGCCATGAGACTTAGACCTGAGTGCAAAAATGGAGGCTCTAGCCCCTTCCAGAGCTGAGATATCGAAACTCAAAAATTGGGCCCGAAAAAAAAACGACAGTGGTACCCCTTAGGTTTTTTTTTTGGGGCGAAAAATTAAGTTTCTCCAATCTTCCCAAAACTCTGGATTCTGATAGAAGGCCATGAGACTTAGACCTGAGTGCAAAAATGGAGGCTCTAGCCCCTTCCAGAGCTGAGATATCGAAACTCAAAAATTGGGCCCGAAAAAAAAAAAAACGTCAGTGGTACCCCTTACGTTTTTTTTGGGGGGCGAAAATTTAAGTTTCTCCAATCTTCCCAAAACTCTGGATTCTGATAGAGGGCCATGAGACTTAGACCTGAGTGCAAAAATGGAGGCTCTAGCCCCTTCCAGAGCTGAGATATCGAAACTCAAAAATTGGGCCCGTAAAAAAAAAACGTCAGTGGTACCCCTTAGGTTTTTTTTTGGGGGCGAAAAATTAAGTTTCTCCAATCTTCCCAAAACTCTGGATTCTGATAGAGGGCCATGAGACTAAGACCTGAGTGCAAAAATGGAGGCTCTAGCCCCTTCCAGAGCTGAGATATCGAAACTCAAAAATTGGGCCCGAAAAAAAAACGACAGTGGTACCCCTTACGTTTTTTTTTTGGGGCGAAAAATTAAGTTTCTCCAATCTTCCCAAAACTCTGGATTCTGATAGAGGGCCATGAGACTTAGACCTGAGTGCAAAAATGGAGGCTCTAGCCCCTTCCAGAGCTGAGATATCGAAACTCAAAAATTGGGCCCGAAAAAAAAAACGTCAGTGGTACCCCTTACGTTTTTTTTGGGGGGGCGAAAAATTAAGTTTCTCCAATCTTCCCAAAACTCTGGATTCTGATATAGGGCCATGAGACTTAGACCTGAGTGCAAAAATGGAGGCTCTAGCCCCTTCCAGAGCTGAGATATCGAAACTCAAAAATTGGGCCCAAAAAAAAAAAAACGACAGTGGTACCCCTTACGTTTTTTTTTTTTGGGCGAAAAATTAAGTTTCTCCAATCTTCCCAAAACTCTGGATTCTGATAGAGGGCCATGAGACTTAGACCTGAGTGCAAAAATGGAGGCTCTAGCCCCTTCCAGAGCTGAGATATCGAAACTCAAAAATTGGGCCCGAAAAAAAAAAACGACAGTGGTACCCCTTACGTTTTTTTTTTGGGCGAAAAATTAAGTTTCTCCAATCTTCCCAAAACTCTGGATTCTGATAGAGGGCCATGAGACTTAGACCTGAGTGCAAAAATGGAGGCTCTAGCCCCTTCCAGAGCTGATATATCGAAACTCAAAAATTGGGCCCGAAAAAAAAAAAACGACAGTGGTACCCCTTACGTTTTTTTTTTTTGGGCGAAAAATTAAGTTTCTCCAATCTTCCCAAAACTCTGGATTCTGATAGAGGGCCATGAGACTTAGACCTGAGTGCAAAAATGGAGGCTCTAGCCCCTTCCAGAGCTGAGATATCGAAACTCAAAAATTGGGCCCGAAAAAAA
Organism: Pimephales promelas; assembly: GCF_988280905.1. Lineage (NCBI taxonomy): Eukaryota > Metazoa > Chordata > Actinopteri > Cypriniformes > Leuciscidae > Pimephales > Pimephales promelas. Next base: position 17,543,848 of record NC_142770.1, on the reverse strand, counting down.
AAACGACAGTGGTACCCCTTACGTTTTTTTTTTGGGCGAAAAATTAAGTTTCTCCAATCTTCCCAAAACTCTGGATTCTGATAGAGGGCCATGAGACTTAGACCTGAGTGCAAAAATGGAGGCTCTAGCCCCCTCCAGAGCTGATATATCGAAACTCAAAAATTGGGCCCGAAAAAAAAAACGACAGTGGTACCCCTTACGTTTTTTTTTTGGGGGCGAAAAATTAAGTTTCTCCAATCTTCCCAAAACTCTGGATTCTGATAGAGGGCCATGAGACTTAGACCTGAGTGCAAAAATTGAGGCTCTAGCCCCTTACAGAGCTGAGATATCGAAACTCAAAAATTGGGCCCGAAAAAAAAAACGACAGTGGTACCCCTTACGTTTTTTTTTTTTGGGCGAAAAATTAAGTTTCTCCAATCTTCCCAAAACTCTGGATTCTGATAGAGGGCCATGAGACTTAGACCTGAGTGCAAAAATGGAGGCTCTAGCCCCTTCCAGAGCTGAGATATCGAAACTCAAAAATTGGGCCCGAAAAAAAAAAACGACAGTGGTACCCCTTACGTTTTTTTTTTTTGGGCGAAAAATTAAGTTTCTCCAATCTTCCCAAAACTCTGGATTCTGATAGAGGGCCATGAGACTTAGACCTGAGTGCAAAAATGGAGGCTCTAGCCCCTTCCAGAGCTGAGATATCGAAACTCAAAAATTGGGCCCGAAAAAAAAACGACAGTGGTACCCCTTACGTTTTTTTTTTTTGGGCGAAAAATTAAGTTTCTCCAATCTTCCCAAAACTCTGGATTCTGATAGAGGGCCATGAGACTTAGACCTGAGTGCAAAAATTGAGGCTCTAGCCCCTTACAGAGCTGAGATATCGAAACTCAAAAATTGGGCCCGAAAAAAAAAACGACAGTGGTACCCCTTACGTTTTTTTTTGTGGGCGAAAAATTAAGTTTCTCCAATCTTCCCAAAACTCTGGATTCTGATAGAGGGCCATGAGACTTAGACCTGAGTGCAAAAATGGAGGCTCTAGCCCCTTCCAGAGCTGAGATATCGAAACTCAAAAATTGGGCCCGAAAAAAAAAAACGACAGTGGTACCCCTTACGTTTTTTTTTTTTTGGGCGAAAAATTAAGTTTCTCCAATCTTCCCAAAACTCTGGATTCTGATAGAGGGCCATGAGACTTAGACCTGAGTGCAAAAATGGAGGCTCTAGCCCCTTCCAGAGCTGAGATATCGAAACTCAAAAATTGGGCCCAAAAAAAAAACGACAGTGGTACCCCTTACGTTTTTTTTTTTTGGGCGAAAAATTAAGTTTCTCCAATCTTCCCAAAACTCTGGATTCTGATAGAGGGCCATGAGACTTAGACCTGAGTGCAAAAATGGAGGCTCTAGCCCCTTCCAGAGCTGAGATATCGAAACTCAAAAATTGGGCCCGAAAAAAAAACGACAGTGGTACCCCTTACGTTTTTTTTTTTTGGGCGAAAAATTAAGTTTCTCTAATCTTCCCAAAACTCTGGATTCTGATAGAGGGCCATGAGACTTAGACCTGAGTGCAAAAATGGAGGCTCTAGCCCCTTCCAGAGCTGAGATATCGAAACTCAAAAATTGGGCCCGAAAAAAAAACGACAGTGGTACCCCTTACGTTTTTTTTTTTTGGGCGAAAAATTAAGTTTCTCCAATCTTCCCAAAACTCTGGATTCTGATAGAGGGCCATGAGACTTAGACCTGAGTGCAAAAATGGAGGCTCTAGCCCATGGGTCACCAAACTAAGGCCCGCGGGCCGAATCAGGCCCGCCACACCCCTGTGACTGGCCCCCCAACCCCTCTGCCCCCCACTACTTGAACCGGCAATCCCCAAAAGTCGTCATGGCCTATTTTTTTAAATTGCTTTTTGGAAAATAATAACATGTCTGCATTTGGTATTTTGTTGTTTATTGAGCATGCTCACCTGGATAGGCATAAGAGCTGACTAGTTCTATTACTCATGTTGTTGTTATAATTTCAATGTTTATTTATTTATTTTATAGGCCTATTTATTTGACCTTTATTAAGTGCTGTACACAATTATTATAAATAGTAATACCTACCTATAATTTATAATTTTTCATTCATCCTTACCAGTGCCACTCACCTCAACTAGGCAGATGTTTCTTACCTTGACAGGTTTGATGTTATTTGTATTCGAAAATAAATAAATGGAAAATCTGTGGTATTTCAAATTAAAACAAAGTGTGAAGACTCGATTACTACTTTTGCAAACAACTATTAATGATAAACAAATATGGCTGTGCCAGGCTAGTAATCTCTACTATGAGGCCTGCTGGTGGTCAGTTTGGTCTTGGTCACACAATTCTATTTTATATAGCCCCGGCCCCCCATCACAGTCAGGAACGATGATGTGGCCCCCAGAGAAAAAAGTTTGGTGACCCCTGCTCTAGCCCCTTCCAGAGCTGAGATATCGAAACTCAAAAATTGGGCCCGAAAAAAAAAAACGACAGTGGTACCCCTTACGTTTTTTTTTTTTTGGGCGAAAAATTAAGTTTCTCCAATCTTCCCAAAACTCTGGATTCTGATAGAGGGCCATGAGACTTAGACCTGAGTGCAAAAATGGAGGCTCTAGCCCCTTCCAGAGCTGAGATATCGAAACTCAAAAATTGGGCCCGAAAAAAAAACGACAGTGGTACCCCTTACGTTTTTTTTTTTTGGGCGAAAAATTAAGTTTCTCCAATCTTCCCAAAACTCTGGATTCTGATAGAGGGCCATGAGACTTAGACCTGAGTGCAAAAATGGAGGCTCTAGCCCCTTACAGAGCTGAGATATCGAAACTCAAAAATTGGGCCCGAAAAAAAAAACGACAGTGGTACCCCTTACGTTTTTTTTTTTGGGCGAAAAATTAAGTTTCTCCAATCTTCCCAAAACTCTGGATTCTGATAGAGGGCCATGAGACTTAGACCTGAGTGCAAAAATGGAGGCTCTAGCCCCTTCCAGAGCTGAGATATCGAAACTCAAAAATTGGGCCCGAAAAAAAAAAACGACAGTGGTACCCCTTACGTTTTTTTTTTTTTGGGCGAAAAATTAAGTTTCTCCAATCTTCCCAAAACTCTGGATTCTGATAGAGGGCCATGAGACTTAGACCTGAGTGCAAAAATGGAGGCTCTAGCCCCTTCCAGAGCTGAGATATCGAAACTCAAAAATTGGGCCCGAAAAAAAAAACGACAGTGGTACCCCTTACGTTTTTTTTTTTGGGCGAAAAATTAAGTTTCTCCAATCTTCCCAAAACTCTGGATTCTGATAGAGGGCCATGAGACTTAGACCTGAGTGCAAAAATGGAGGCTCTAGCCCCTTCCAGAGCTGAGATATCGAAACTCAAAAATTGGGCCCGAAAAAAAAACGACAGTGGTACCCCTTAGGTTTTTTTTTTGGGGCGAAAAATTAAGTTTCTCCAATCTTCCCAAAACTCTGGATTCTGATAGAGGGCCATGAGACTTAGACCTGAGTGCAAAAATGGAGGCTCTAGCCCCTTCCAGAGCTGAGATATCGAAACTCAAAAATTGGGCCCGAAAAAAAAACGACAGTGGTACCCCTTACGTTTTTTTTTTTTGGGCGAAAAATTAAGTTTCTCTAATCTTCCCAAAACTCTGGATTCTGATAGAGGGCCATGAGACTTAGACCTGAGTGCAAAAATGGAGGCTCTAGCCCCTTCCAGAGCTGAGATATCGAAACTCAAAAATTGGGCCCGAAAAAAAAAACGACAGTGGTACCCCTTACGTTTTTTTTTTTTGGGCGAAAAATTAAGTTTCTCCAATCTTCCTAAATCTCTGGATTCTGATAGAGGGCCATGAGACTTAGACCTGAGTGCAAAAATGGAGGCTCTAGCCCCTTTCAGAGCTGAGATATCGAAACTCAATAATTGGGCCCGGAAAAAAAACGACAGTGGTACCCCTTACGTTTTTTTTTTGGGGGCGAAAAATTAAGTATCTCCAATCTTCCCAAAACTCTGGATTCTGATAGAGGGCCATGAGACTTAGACCTGAGTGCAAAAATGGAGGCTCTAGCCCCTTCCAGAGCTGAGATATCGAAACTCAAAAATTGGGCCCGAAAAAAAAAACGACAGTGGTACCCCTTACGTCTTTTTTTTTGGGGCGAAAAATTAAGTTTCTCCAATCTTCCCAAAACTCTGGATTCTGATAGAGGGCCATGAGACTTAGACCTGAGTGCAAAAATGGAGGCTCTAGCCCCTTCCAGAGCTGAGATATCGAAACTCAAAAATTGGGCCCGAAAAAAAAACGACAGTGGTACCCCTTACGTTTTTTTTTTTTGGGCGAAAAATTAAGTTTCTCTAATCTTCCCAAAACTCTGGATTCTGATAGAGGGCCATGAGACTTAGACCTGAGTGCAAAAATGGAGGCTCTAGCCCCTTCCAGAGCTGAGATATCGAAACTCAAAAATTGGGCCCGAAAAAAAAACGACAGTGGTACCCCTTACGTTTTTTTTTTTGGGCGAAAAATTAAGTTTCTCCAATCTTCCCAAAACTCTGGATTCTGATAGAGGGCCATGAGACTTAGACCTGAGTGCAAAAATGGAGGCTCTAGCCCCTTCCAGAGCTGATATATCGAAACTCAAAAATTGGGCCCGAAAAAAAAAAAAAAACAGTGGTACCCCTTACGTTTTTTTTTTTTGGGCGAAAAATTAAGTTTCTCCAATCTTCCCAAAACTCTGGATTCTGATAGAGGGCCATGAGACTTAGACCTGAGTGCAAAAATGGAGGCTCTAGCCCCTTCCAGAGCTGAGATATCGAAACTCAAAAATTGGGCCCGAAAAAAAAACGACAGTGGTACCCCTTACGTTTTTTTTTTGGGCGAAAAATTAAGTTTCTCCAATCTTCCCAAAACTCTGGATTCTGATAGAGGGCCATGAGACTTAGACCTGAGTGCAAAAATGGAGGCTCTAGCCCCCTCCAGAGCTGATATATCGAAACTCAAAAATTGGGCCCGAAAAAAAAAAACGACAGTGGTACCCCTTACGTTTTTTTTTTGGGGGCGAAAAATTAAGTTTCTCCAATCTTCCCAAAACTCTGGATTCTGATAGAGGGCCATGAGACTTAGACCTGAGTGCAAAAATTGAGGCTCTAGCCCCTTACAGAGCTGAGATATCGAAACTCAAAAATTGGGCCCGAAAAAAAAAACGACAGTGGTACCCCTTACGTTTTTTTTTGTGGGCGAAAAATTAAGTTTCTCCAATCTTCCCAAAACTCTGGATTCTGATAGAGGGCCATGAGACTTAGACCTGAGTGCAAAAATGGAGGCTCTAGCCCCTTACAGAGCTGAGATATCGAAACTCAAAAATTGGGCCCGAAAAAAAAAACGACAGTGGTACCCCTTACGTTTTTTTTTTTGGGCGAAAAATTAAGTTTCTCCAATCTTCCCAAAACTCTGGATTCTGATAGAGGGCCATGAGACTTAGACCTGAGTGCAAAAATGGAGGCTCTAGCCCCTTCCAGAGCTGAGATATCGAAACTCAAAAATTGGGCCCGAAAAAAAAAAACGACAGTGGTACCCCTTACGTTTTTTTTTTTTTGGGCGAAAAATTAAGTTTCTCCAATCTTCCCAAAACTCTGGATTCTGATAGAGGGCCATGAGACTTAGACCTGAGTGCAAAAATGGAGGCTCTAGCCCCTTCCAGAGCTGAGATATCGAAACTCAAAAATTGGGCCCGAAAAAAAAACGACAGTGGTACCCCTTACGTTTTTTTTTTGGGCGAAAAATTAAGTTTCTCCAATCTTCCCAAAACTCTGGATTCTGATAGAGGGCCATGAGACTTAGACCTGAGTGCAAAAATGGAGGCTCTAGCCCCTTCCAGAGCTGAGATATCGAAACTCAAAAATTGGGCCCGAAAAAAAAACGACAGTGGTACCCCTTAGGTTTTTTTTTTGGGGCGAAAAATTAAGTTTCTCCAATCTTCCCAAAACTCTGGATTCTGATAGAGGGCCATGAGACTTAGACCTGAGTGCAAAAATGGAGGCTCTAGCCCCTTCCAGAGCTGAGATATCGAAACTCAAAAATTGGGCCCGAAAAAAAAACGACAGTGGTACCCCTTACGTTTTTTTTTTTTGGGCGAAAAATTAAGTTTCTCTAATCTTCCCAAAACTCTGGATTCTGATAGAGGGCCATGAGACTTAGACCTGAGTGCAAAAATGGAGGCTCTAGCCCCTTCCAGAGCTGAGATATCGAAACTCAAAAATTGGGCCCGAAAAAAAAAACGACAGTGGTACCCCTTACGTTTTTTTTTTTTGGGCGAAAAATTAAGTTTCTCCAATCTTCCTAAATCTCTGGATTCTGATAGAGGGCCATGAGACTTAGACCTGAGTGCAAAAATGGAGGCTCTAGCCCCTTTCAGAGCTGAGATATCGAAACTCAATAATTGGGCCCGGAAAAAAAACGACAGTGGTACCCCTTACGTTTTTTTTTTGGGGGCGAAAAATTAAGTATCTCCAATCTTCCCAAAACTCTGGATTCTGATAGAGGGCCATGAGACTTAGACCTGAGTGCAAAAATGGAGGCTCTAGCCCCTTCCAGAGCTGAGATATCGAAACTCAAAAATTGGGCCCGAAAAAAAAAACGACAGTGGTACCCCTTACGTCTTTTTTTTGGGGGCGAAAAATTAAGTTTCTCCAATCTTCCCAAAACTCTGGATTCTGATAGAGGGCCATGAGACTTAGACCTGAGTGCAAAAATGGAGGCTCTAGCCCCTTCCAGAGCTGAGATATCGAAACTCAAAAATTGGGCCCGAAAAAAAAACGACAGTGGTACCCCTTACGTTTTTTTTTTTTGGGCGAAAAATTAAGTTTCTCTAATCTTCCCAAAACTCTGGATTCTGATAGAGGGCCATGAGACTTAGACCTGAGTGCAAAAATGGAGGCTCTAGCCCCTTCCAGAGCTGAGATATCGAAACTCAAAAATTGGGCCCGAAAAAAAAACGACAGTGGTACCCCTTACGTTTTTTTTTTTGGGCGAAAAATTAAGTTTCTCCAATCTTCCCAAAACTCTGGATTCTGATAGAGGGCCATGAGACTTAGACCTGAGTGCAAAAATGGAGGCTCTAGCCCCTTCCAGAGCTGATATATCGAAACTCAAAAATTGGGCCCGAAAAAAAAAAAAAACAGTGGTACCCCTTACGTTTTTTTTTTTTGGGCGAAAAATTAAGTTTCTCCAATCTTCCCAAAACTCTGGATTCTGATAGAGGGCCATGAGACTTAGACCTGAGTGCAAAAATGGAGGCTCTAGCCCCTTCCAGAGCTGAGATATCGAAACTCAAAAATTGGGCCCGAAAAAAAAACGACAGTGGTACCCCTTACGTTTTTTTTTTGGGCGAAAAATTAAGTTTCTCCAATCTTCCCAAAACTCTGGATTCTGATAGAGGGCCATGAGACTTAGACCTGAGTGCAAAAATGGAGGCTCTAGCCCCCTCCAGAGCTGATATATCGAAACTCAAAAATTGGGCCCGAAAAAAAAAAACGACAGTGGTACCCCTTACGTTTTTTTTTGGGGGGCGAAAAATTAAGTTTCTCCAATCTTCCCAAAACTCTGGATTCTGATAGAGGGCCATGAGACTTAGACCTGAGTGCAAAAATTGAGGCTCTAGCCCCTTACAGAGCTGAGATATCGAAACTCAAAAATTGGGCCCGAAAAAAAAAAACGACAGTGGTACCCCTTACGTTTTTTTTTTTGGGCGAAAAATTAAGTTTCTCCAATCTTCCCAAAACTCTGGATTCTGATAGAGGGCCATGAGACTTAGACCTGAGTGCAAAAATGGAGGCTCTAGCCCCTTCCAGAGCTGAGATATCGAAACTCAAAAATTGGGCCCGAAAAAAAAAACGACAGTGGTACCCCTTACGTTTTTTTTTTTTGGGCGAAAAATTAAGTTTCTCCAATCTTCCCAAAACTCTGGATTCTGATAGAGGGCCATGAGACTTAGACCTGAGTGCAAAAATGGAGGCTCTAGCCCCTTCCAGAGCTGAGATATCGAAACTCAAAAATTGGGCCCGAAAAAAAAACGACAGTGGTACCCCTTACGTTTTTTTTTTTTGGGCGAAAAATTAAGTTTCTCCAATCTTCCCAAAACTCTGGATTCTGATAGAGGGCCATGAGACTTAGACCTGAGTGCAAAAATGGAGGCTCTAGCCCCTTCCAGAGCTGAGATATCGAAACTCAAAAATTGGGCCCGAAAAAAAAACGACAGTGGTACCCCTTACGTTTTTTTTTTTTTGGGCGAAAAATTAAGTTTCTCTAATCTTCCCAAAACTCTGGATTCTGATAGAGGGCCATGAGACTTAGACCTGAGTGCAAAAATGGAGGCTCTAGCCCCTTCCAGAGCTGAGATATCGAAACTCAAAAATTGGGCCCGAAAAAAAAACGACAGTGGTACCCCTTAGGTTTTTTTTTTGGGGCGAAAAATTAAGTTTCTCCAATCTTCCCAAAACTCTGGATTCTGATAGAAGGCCATGAGACTTAGACCTGAGTGCAAAAATGGAGGCTCTAGCCCCTTCCAGAGCTGAGATATCGAAACTCAAAAATTGGGCCCGAAAAAAAAAAAACGTCAGTGGTACCCCTTACGTTTTTTTTGGGGGGCGAAAATTTAAGTTTCTCCAATCTTCCCAAAACTCTGGATTCTGATAGAGGGCCATGAGACTTAGACCTGAGTGCAAAAATGGAGGCTCTAGCCCCTTCCAGAGCTGAGATATCGAAACTCAAAAATTGGGCCCGAAAAAAAAAACGTCAGTGGTACCCCTTACGTTTTTTTTGGGGGGGCGAAAAATTAAGTTTCTCCAATCTTCCCAAAACTCTGGATTCTGATATAGGGCCATGAGACTTAGACCTGAGTGCAAAAATGGAGGCTCTAGCCCCTTCCAGAGCTGAGATATCGAAACTCAAAAATTGGGCCCAAAAAAAAAAAACGACAGTGGTACCCCTTACGTTTTTTTTTTTTGGGCGAAAAATTAAGTTTCTCCAATCTTCCCAAAACTCTGGATTCTGATAGAGGGCCATGAGACTTAGACCTGAGTGCAAAAATGGAGGCTCTAGCCCCTTCCAGAGCTGAGATATCGAAACCCAAAAATTGGGCCCGAAAAAAAAACGACAGTGGTACCCCTTACGTTTTTTTTTTTTTTTGGGCGAAAAATTAAGTTTCTCCAATCTTCCCAAAACTCTGGATTCTGATAGAGGGCCATGAGACTTAGACCTGAGTGCAAAAATGGAGGCTCTAGCCCCTTCCAGAGCTGAGATATCGAAACTCAAAAATTGGGCCCGAAAAAAAAAAACGACAGTGGTACCCCTTACGTTTTTTTTTTTTGGGGCGAAAAATTAAGTTTCTCCAATCTTCCCAAAACTCTGGATTCTGATAGAGGGCCATGAGACTTAGACCTGAGTGCAAAAATGGAGGCTCTAGCCCCTTCCAGAGCTGAGATATCGAAACTCAAAAATTGGGCCCGAAAAAAAAACGACAGTGGTACCCCTTACGTTTTTTTTTTTTGGGCGAAAAATTAAGTTTCTCCAATCTTCCCAAAACTCTGGATTCTGATAGAGGGCCATGAGACTTAGACCTGAGTGCAAAAATGGAGGCTCTAGCCCCTTACAGAGCTGAGATATCGAAACTCAAAAATTGGGCCCGAAAAAAAAAACGACAGTGGTACCCCTTACGTTTTTTTTTTTGGGCGAAAAATTAAGTTTCTCCAATCTTCCCAAAACTCTGGATTCTGATAGAGGGCCATGAGACTTAGACCTGAGTGCAAAAATGGAGGCTCTAGCCCCTTCCAGAGCTGAGATATCGAAACTCAAAAATTGGGCCCGAAAAAAAAAAACGACAGTGGTACCCCTTACGTTTTTTTTTTTTTGGGCGAAAAATTAAGTTTCTCCAATCTTCCCAAAACTCTGGATTCTGATAGAGGGCCATGAGACTTAGACCTGAGTGCAAAAATGGAGGCTCTAGCCCCTTCCAGAGCTGAGATATCGAAACTCAAAAATTGGGCCCGAAAAAAAAACGACAGTGGTACCCCTTACGTTTTTTTTTTTGGGCGAAAAATTAAGTTTCTCCAATCTTCCCAAAACTCTGGATTCTGATAGAGGGCCATGAGACTTAGACCTGAGTGCAAAAATGGAGGCTCTAGCCCCTTCCAGAGCTGAGATATCGAAACTCAAAAATTGGGCCCGAAAAAAAAACGACAGTGGTACCCCTTAGGTTTTTTTTTTGGGGCGAAAAATTAAGTTTCTCCAATCTTCCCAAAACTCTGGATTCTGATAGAGGGCCATGAGACTTAGACCTGAGTGCAAAAATGGAGGCTCTAGCCCCTTCCAGAGCTGAGATATCGAAACTCAAAAATTGGGCCCGAAAAAAAAACGACAGTGGTACCCCTTACGTTTTTTTTTTTTGGGCGAAAAATTAAGTTTCTCTAATCTTCCCAAAACTCTGGATTCTGATAGAGGGCCATGAGACTTAGACCTGAGTGCAAAAATGGAGGCTCTAGCCCCTTCCAGAGCTGAGATATCGAAACTCAAAAATTGGGCCCGAAAAAAAAAACGACAGTGGTACCCCTTACGTTTTTTTTTTTTGGGCGAAAAATTAAGTTTCTCCAATCTTCCTAAATCTCTGGATTCTGATAGAGGGCCATGAGACTTAGACCTGAGTGCAAAAATGGAGGCTCTAGCCCCTTCCAGAGCTGAGATATCGAAACTCAAAAATTGGGCCCGAAAAAAAAAACGACAGTGGTACCCCTTACGTCTTTTTTTTTGGGGCGAAAAATTAAGTTTCTCCAATCTTCCCAAAACTCTGGATTCTGATAGAGGGCCATGAGACTTAGACCTGAGTGCAAAAATGGAGGCTCTAGCCCCTTCCAGAGCTGAGATATCGAAACTCAAAAATTGGGCCCGAAAAAAAAACGACAGTGGTACCCCTTACGTTTTTTTTTTTTTGGGCGAAAAATTAAGTTTCTCTAATCTTCCCAAAACTCTGGATTCTGATAGAGGGCCATGAGACTTAGACCTGAGTGCAAAAATGGAGGCTCTAGCCCCTTCCAGAGCTGAGATATCGAAACTCAAAAATTGGGCCCGAAAAAAAAACGACAGTGGTACCCCTTACGTTTTTTTTTTGGGCGAAAAATTAAGTTTCTCCAATCTTCCCAAAACTCTGGATTCTGATAGAGGGCCATGAGACTTAGACCTGAGTGCAAAAATGGAGGCTCTAGCCCCTTCCAGAGCTGATATATCGAAACTCAAAAATTGGGCCCGAAAAAAAAAAAAAACAGTGGTACCCCTTACGTTTTTTTTTTTTGGGCGAAAAATTAAGTTTCTCCAATCTTCCCAAAACTCTGGATTCTGATAGAGGGCCATGAGACTTAGACCTGAGTGCAAAAATGGAGGCTCTAGCCCCTTCCAGAGCTGAGATATCGAAACTCAAAAATTGGGCCCGAAAAAAAAACGACAGTGGTACCCCTTACGTTTTTTTTTTGGGCGAAAAATTAAGTTTCTCCAATCTTCCCAAAACTCTGGATTCTGATAGAGGGCCATGAGACTTAGACCTGAGTGCAAAAATGGAGGCTCTAGCCCCCTCCAGAGCTGATATATCGAAACTCAAAAATTGGGCCCGAAAAAAAAAAACGACAGTGGTACCCCTTACGTTTTTTTTTTGGGGGCGAAAAATTAAGTTTCTCCAATCTTCCCAAAACTCTGGATTCTGATAGAGGGCCATGAGACTTAGACCTGAGTGCAAAAATTGAGGCTCTAGCCCCTTACAGAGCTGAGATATCGAAACTCAAAAATTGGGCCCGAAAAAAAAAAAACGACAGTGGTACCCCTTACGTTTTTTTTTTTGGGCGAAAAATTAAGTTTCTCCAATCTTCCCAAAACTCTGGATTCTGATAGAGGGCCATGAGACTTAGACCTGAGTGCAAAAATGGAGGCTCTAGCCCCTTCCAGAGCTGAGATATCGAAACTCAAAAATTGGGCCCGAAAAAAAAAACGACAGTGGTACCCCTTACGTTTTTTTTTTTTTTGGGCGAAAAATTAAGTTTCTCCAATCTTCCCAAAACTCTGGATTCTGATAGAGGGCCATGAGACTTAGACCTGAGTGCAAAAATGGAGGCTCTAGCCCCTTCCAGAGCTAAGATATCGAAACTCAAAAATTGGGCCCGAAAAAAAAACGACAGTGGTACCCCTTACGTTTTTTTTTTTGGGCGAAAAATTAAGTTTCTCCAATCTTCCCAAAACTCTGGATTCTGATAGAGGGCCATGAGACTTAGACCTGAGTGCAAAAATGGAGGCTCTAGCCCCTTCCAGAGCTGAGATATCGAAACTCAAAAATTGGGCCCGAAAAAAAAACGACAGTGGTACCCCTTACGTTTTTTTTTTTTTGGGCGAAAAATTAAGTTTCTCTAATCTTCCCAAAACTCTGGATTCTGATAGAGGGCCATGAGACTTAGACCTGAGTGCAAAAATGGAGGCTCTAGCCCCTTCCAGAGCTGAGATATCGAAACTCAAAAATTGGGCCCGAAAAAAAAACGACAGTGGTACCCCTTAGGTTTTTTTTTTGGGGCGAAAAATTAAGTTTCTCCAATCTTCCCAAAACTCTGGATTCTGATAGAAGGCCATGAGACTTAGACCTGAGTGCAAAAATGGAGGCTCTAGCCCCTTCCAGAGCTGAGATATCGAAACTCAAAAATTGGGCCCGAAAAAAAAAAAACGTCAGTGGTACCCCTTACGTTTTTTTTGGGGGGCGAAAATTTAAGTTTCTCCAATCTTCCCAAAACTCTGGATTCTGATAGAGGGCCATGAGACTTAGACCTGAGTGCAAAAATGGAGGCTCTAGCCCCTTCCAGAGCTGAGATATCGAAACTCAAAAATTGGGCCCGTAAAAAAAAAACGTCAGTGGTACCCCTTAGGTTTTTTTTTGGGGGCGAAAAATTAAGTTTCTCCAATCTTCCCAAAACTCTGGATTCTGATAGAGGGCCATGAGACTAAGACCTGAGTGCAAAAATGGAGGCTCTAGCCCCTTCCAGAGCTGAGATATCGAAACTCAAAAATTGGGCCCGAAAAAAAAACGACAGTGGTACCCCTTACGTTTTTTTTTTGGGGCGAAAAATTAAGTTTCTCCAATCTTCCCAAAACTCTGGATTCTGATAGAGGGCCATGAGACTTAGACCTGAGTGCAAAAATGGAGGCTCTAGCCCCTTCCAGAGCTGAGATATCGAAACTCAAAAATTGGGCCCGAAAAAAAAAACGTCAGTGGTACCCCTTACGTTTTTTTTGGGGGGGCGAAAAATTAAGTTTCTCCAATCTTCCCAAAACTCTGGATTCTGATATAGGGCCATGAGACTTAGACCTGAGTGCAAAAATGGAGGCTCTAGCCCCTTCCAGAGCTGAGATATCGAAACTCAAAAATTGGGCCCAAAAAAAAAAAAACGACAGTGGTACCCCTTACGTTTTTTTTTTTTTGGGCGAAAAATTAAGTTTCTCCAATCTTCCCAAAACTCTGGATTCTGATAGAGGGCCATGAGACTTAGACCTGAGTGCAAAAATGGAGGCTCTAGCCCCTTCCAGAGCTGAGATATCGAAACCCAAAAATTGGGCCCGAAAAAAAAACGACAGTGGTACCCCTTACGTTTTTTTTTTTTTTTGGGCGAAAAATTAAGTTTCTCCAATCTTCCCAAAACTCTGGATTCTGATAGAGGGCCATGAGACTTAGACCTGAGTGCAAAAATGGAGGCTCTAGCCCCTTCCAGAGCTGAGATATCGAAACTCAAAAATTGGGCCCGAAAAAAAAAAACGACAGTGGTACCCCTTACGTTTTTTTTTTGGGCGAAAAATTAAGTTTCTCCAATCTTCCCAAAACTCTGGATTCTGATAGAGGGCCATGAGACTTAGACCTGAGTGCAAAAATGGAGGCTCTAGCCCCTTCCAGAGCTGATATATCGAAACTCAAAAATTGGGCCCGAAAAAAAAAAAACGACAGTGGTACCCCTTACGTTTTTTTTTTTTGGGCGAAAAATTAAGTTTCTCCAATCTTCCCAAAACTCTGGATTCTGATAGAGGGCCATGAGACTTAGACCTGAGTGCAAAAATGGAGGCTCTAGCCCCTTCCAGAGCTGAGATATCGAAACTCAAAAATTGGGCCCGAAAAAAAAAACGACAGTGGTACCCCTTACGTTTTTTTTTTGGGCGAAAAATTAAGTTTCTCCAATCTTCCCAAAACTCTGGATTCTGATAGAGGGCCATGAGACTTAGACCTGAGTGCAAAAATGGAGGCTCTAGCCCCCTCCAGAGCTGATATATCGAAACTCAAAAATTGGGCCCGAAAAAAAAAAACGACAGTGGTACCCCTTACGTTTTTTTTTTGGGGGCGAAAAATTAAGTTTCTCCAATCTTCCCAAAACTCTGGATTCTGATAGAGGGCCATGAGACTTAGACCTGAGTGCAAAAATTGAGGCTCTAGCCCCTTACAGAGCTGAGATATCGAAACTCAAAAATTGGGCCCGAAAAAAAAAACGACAGTGGTACCCCTTACGTTTTTTTTTTTGGGCGAAAAATTAAGTTTCTCCAATCTTCCCAAAACTCTGGATTCTGATAGAGGGCCATGAGACTTAGACCTGAGTGCAAAAATGGAGGCTCTAGCCCCTTCCAGAGCTGAGATATCGAAACTCAAAAATTGGGCCCGAAAAAAAAAAACGACAGTGGTACCCCTTACGTTTTTTTTTTTTGGGCGAAAAATTAAGTTTCTCCAATCTTCCCAAAACTCTGGATTCTGATAGAGGGCCATGAGACTTAGACCTGAGTGCAAAAATGGAGGCTCTAGCCCCTTCCAGAGCTGAGATATCGAAACTCAAAAATTGGGCCCGAAAAAAAAACGACAGTGGTACCCCTTACGTTTTTTTTTTTTGGGCGAAAAATTAAGTTTCTCCAATCTTCCCAAAACTCTGGATTCTGATAGAGGGCCATGAGACTTAGACCTGAGTGCAAAAATTGAGGCTCTAGCCCCTTACAGAGCTGAGATATCGAAACTCAAAAATTGGGCCCGAAAAAAAAAACGACAGTGGTACCCCTTACGTTTTTTTTTGGGGGCGAAAAATTAAGTTTCTCCAATCTTCCCAAAACTCTGGATTCTGATAGAGGGCCATGAGACTTAGACCTGAGTGCAAAAATGGAGGCTCTAGCCCCTTCCAGAGCTGAGATATCGAAACTCAAAAATTGGGCCCGAAAAAAAAAACCGACAGTGGTACCCCTTACGTTTTTTTTTTTTTGGGCGAAAAATTAAGTTTCTCCAATCTTCCCAAAACTCTGGATTCTGATAGAGGGCCATGAGACTTAGACCTGAGTGCAAAAATGGAGGCTCTAGCCCCTTCCAGAGCTGAGATATCGAAACTCAAAAATTGGGCCCAAAAAAAAAACGACAGTGGTACCCCTTACGTTTTTTTTTTTTGGGCGAAAAATTAAGTTTCTCCAATCTTCCCAAAACTCTGGATTCTGATAGAGGGCCATGAGACTTAGACCTGAGTGCAAAAATGGAGGCTCTAGCCCCTTCCAGAGCTGAGATATCGAAACTCAAAAATTGGGCCCGAAAAAAAAACGACAGTGGTACCCCTTACGTTTTTTTTTTTTGGGCGAAAAATTAAGTTTCTCTAATCTTCCCAAAACTCTGGATTCTGATAGAGGGCCATGAGACTTAGACCTGAGTGCAAAAATGGAGGCTCTAGCCCCTTCCAGAGCTGAGATATCGAAACTCAAAAATTGGGCCCGAAAAAAAAACGACAGTGGTACCCCTTACGTTTTTTTTTTTTGGGCGAAAAATTAAGTTTCTCCAATCTTCCCAAAACTCTGGATTCTGATAGAGGGCCATGAGACTTAGACCTGAGTGCAAAAATGGAGGCTCTAGCCCATGGGTCACCAAACTAAGGCCCGCGGGCCGAATCAGGCCCGCCACACCCCTGTGACTGGCCCCCCAACCCCTCTGCCCCCCACTACTTGAACCGGCAATCCCCAAAAGTCGTCATGGCCTATTTTTTTAAATTGCTTTTTGGAAAATAATAACATGTCTGCATTTGGTATTTTGTTGTTTATTGAGCATGCTCACCTGGATAGGCATAAGAGCTGACTAGTTCTATTACTCATGTTGTTGTTATAATTTCAATGTTTATTTATTTATTTTATAGGCCTATTTATTTGACCTTTATTAAGTGCTGTACACAATTATTATAAATAGTAATACCTACCTATAATTTATAATTTTTCATTCATCCTTACCAGTGCCACTCACCTCAACTAGGCAGATGTTTCTTACCTTGACAGGTTTGATGTTATTTGTATTCGAAAATAAATAAATGGAAAATCTGTGGTATTTCAAATTAAAACAAAGTGTGAAGACTCGATTACTACTTTTGCAAACAACTATTAATGATAAACAAATATGGCTGTGCCAGGCTAGTAATCTCTACTATGAGGCCTGCTGGTGGTCAGTTTGGTCTTGGTCACACAATTCTATTTTATATAGCCCCGGCCCCCCATCACAGTCAGGAACGATGATGTGGCCCCCAGAGAAAAAAGTTTGGTGACCCCTGCTCTAGCCCCTTCCAGAGCTGAGATATCGAAACTCAAAAATTGGGCCCGAAAAAAAAAAACGACAGTGGTACCCCTTACGGTTTTTTTTTTTTGGGCGAAAAATTAAGTTTCTCCAATCTTCCCAAAACTCTGGATTCTGATAGAGGGCCATGAGACTTAGACCTGAGTGCAAAAATGGAGGCTCTAGCCCCTTCCAGAGCTGAGATATCGAAACTCAAAAATTGGGCCCGAAAAAAAAACGACAGTGGTACCCCTTACGTTTTTTTTTTGGGGCGAAAAATTAAGTTTCTCCAATCTTCCCAAAACTCTGGATTCTGATAGAGGGCCATGAGACTTAGACCTGAGTGCAAAAATGGAGGCTCTAGCCCCTTCCAGAGCTGAGATATCGAAACTCAAAAATTGGGCCCGAAAAAAAAAAACGTCAGTGGTACCCCTTACGTTTTTTTTTGGGGGGCGAAAAATTAAGTTTCTCCAATCTTCCCAAAACGCTGGATTCTGATATAGGGCCATGAGACTTAGACCTGAGTGCAAAAATGGAGGCTCTAGCCCCTTCCAGAGCTGAGATATCGAAACTCAAAAATTGGGCCCAAAAAAAAAAAACGACAGTGGTACCCCTTACGTTTTTTTTTTTTTGGGCGAAAAATTAAGTTTCTCCAATCTTCCCAAAACTCTGGATTCTGATAGAGGGCCATGAGACTTAGACCTGAGTGCAAAAATGGAGGCACTAGCCCCTTCCAGAGCTGAGATATCGAAACCCAAAAATTGGGCCCGAAAAAAAAACGACAGTGGTACCCCTTACGTTTTTTTTTTTTTGGGCGAAAAATTAAGTTTCTCCAATCTTCCCAAAACTCTGGATTCTGATAGAGGGCCATGAGACTTAGACCTGAGTGCAAAAATGGAGGCTCTAGCCCCTTCCAGAGCTGAGATATCGAAACTCAAAAATTGGGCCCGAAAAAAAAACGACAGTGGTACCCCTTACATTTTTTTTTTTGGGGCGAAAAATTAAGTTTCTCCAATCTTCCCAAAACTCTGGATTCTGATAGAGGGCCATGAGACTTAGACCTGAGTGCAAAAATGGAGGCTCTAGCCCCTTTCAGAGCTGAGATATCGAAACTCAAAAATTGGGCCTGAAAAAAAAACGACAGTGGTACCCCTTACTTTTTTTTTTTTTTGGGCGAAAAATTAAGTTTCTCCAATCTTCCCAAAACTCTGGATTCTGATAGAGGGCCATGAGACTTAGACCTGAGTGCAAAAATGGAGGCTCTAGCCCCTTCCAGAGCTGAGATATCGAAACTCAAAAATTGGGCCCGAAAAAAAAAACGACAGTGGTACCCCTTACGTTTGTTTTGGGGGGCGAAAAATTAAGTTTCTCCAATCTTCCCAAAACTCTGGATTCTGATAGAGGGCCATGAGACTTAGACCTGAGTGCAAAAATGGAGGCTCTAGCCCCTTCCAGAGCTGAGAAATCGAAACTCAAAAATTGGGCCCGAAAAAAAAAACGACAGTGGTACCCCTTACGTTTTTTTGGGGGGGGGGCGAAAAATTAAGTTTCTCCAATCTTCCCAAAACTCTGGATTCTGATAGAGGGCCATGAGACTTAGACCTGAGTGCAAAAATGGAGGCTCTAGCCCCTTCCAGTGCTGAGATATCGAAACTCAAAAATTGGGCCCGAAAAAAAAAACGACAGTGGTACCCCTTACGTTTTTTTTTTTGGGCGAAAAATTAAGTTTCTCCAATCTTCCCAAAACTCTGGATTCTGATAGAGGGCCATGAGACTTAGACCTGAGTGCAAAAATGGAGGCTCTAGCCCCTTCCAGAGCTGAGATATCGAAACTCAAAAATTGGGCCTGAAAAAAAAACGACAGTGGTACCCCTTACTTTTTTTTTTTTTTGGGCGAAAAATTAAGTTTCTCCAATCTTCCCAAAACTCTGGATTCTGATAGAGAACCATGAGACTTAGACCTGAGTGCAAAAATGGAGGCTCTAGCCCCTTCCAGAGCTGAGATATCGAAACTCAAAAAGTGGGCCCGAAAAAAAAACGACAGTGGTACCCCTTACGTTTTTTTTTTTGATTGAAAAATTAAGTTTCTCCAATCTTCCCAAAACTCTGGATTCTGATAGAGGGCCATGAGACTTAGACCTGAGTGCAAAAATGGAGGCTCTAGCCCCTTCCAGAGCTGAGATATCGAAACTCAAAAATTGGGCCCGAAAAAAAAACGACAGTGGTACCCCTTACGTTTTTTTTTTTGAGCGAAAAATAAAGTTTCTCCAATCTTCCCAAAACTCTGGATTCTGATAGAGGGCCATGAGACTTAGACCTGAGTGCAAAAATGGAGGCTCTAGCCCCTTCCAGAGCTGAAATATCGAAACTCAAAAATTGGGCCCGAAAAAAAAAAAACGTCAGTGGTACCCCTTACGTTTTTTTGGGGGGGGCGAAAAATTAAGTTTTTCCAATCTTCCCAAAACTCTGGATTCTGATAGAGGCCATGAGACTTAGACCTGAGTGCAAAAATGGAGGCTCTAGCCCCTTCCAGAGCTGAGATATCGAAACTCAAAAATTGGGCCCGAAAAAAAAACGACAGTGGTACCCCTTACGTTTTTTTTTTTTGGGCGAAAAATTAAGTTTCTCCAATCTTCCCAAAACTCTGGATTCTGATAGAGGGCCATGAGACTTAGACCTGAGTGCAAAAATGGAGGCTCTAGCCCCTTCCAGAGCTGATATATCGAAACTCAAAAATTGGGCCCGAAAAAAAAAAACGACAGTGGTACCCCTTACGTTTTTTTTTTTTGGGCGAAAAATTAAGTTTCTCCAATCTTCCCAAAACTCTGGATTCTGATAGAGGGCCATGAGACTTAGACCTGAGTGCAAAAATGGAGGCTCTAGCCCCTTCCAGAGCTGAGATATCGAAACTCAAAAATTGGGCCCGAAAAAAAAACGACAGTGGTACCCCTTACGTTTTTTTTTTGGGCGAAAAATTAAGTTTCTCCAATCTTCCCAAAACTCTGGATTCTGATAGAGGGCCATGAGACTTAGACCTGAGTGCAAAAATGGAGGCTCTAGCCCCCTCCAGAGCTGATATATCGAAACTCAAAAATTGGGCCCGAAAAAAAAAACGACAGTGGTACCCCTTACGTTTTTTTTTTGGGGGCGAAAAATTAAGTTTCTCCAATCTTCCCAAAACTCTGGATTCTGATAGAGGGCCATGAGACTTAGACCTGAGTGCAAAAATTGAGGCTCTAGCCCCTTACAGAGCTGAGATATCGAAACTCAAAAATTGGGCCCGAAAAAAAAAACGACAGTGGTACCCCTTACGTTTTTTTTTTTGGGCGAAAAATTAAGTTTCTCCAATCTTCCCAAAACTCTGGATTCTGATAGAGGGCCATGAGACTTAGACCTGAGTGCAAAAATGGAGGCTCTAGCCCCTTCCAGAGCTGAGATATCGAAACTCAAAAATTGGGCCCGAAAAAAAAAAACGACAGTGGTACCCCTTACGTTTTTTTTTTTTTGGGCGAAAAATTAAGTTTCTCCAATCTTCCCAAAACTCTGGATTCTGATAGAGGGCCATGAGACTTAGACCTGAGTGCAAAAATGGAGGCTCTAGCCCCTTCCAGAGCTGAGATATCGAAACTCAAAAATTGGGCCCGAAAAAAAAACGACAGTGGTACCCCTTACGTTTTTTTTTTTTGGGCGAAAAATTAAGTTTCTCCAATCTTCCCAAAACTCTGGATTCTGATAGAGGGCCATGAGACTTAGACCTGAGTGCAAAAATGGAGGCTCTAGCCCCTTCCAGAGCTGAGATATCGAAACTCAAAAATTGGGCCCGTAAAAAAAAAACGTCAGTGGTACCCCTTAGGTTTTTTTTTGGGGGCGAAAAATTAAGTTTCTCCAATCTTCCCAAAACTCTGGATTCTGATAGAGGGCCATGAGACTTAGACCTGAGTGCAAAAATGGAGGCTCTAGCCCCTTCCAGAGCTGAGATATCGAAACTCAAAAATTGGGCCCGAAAAAAAAACGACAGTGGTACCCCTTAGGTTTTTTTTTTTGGGGCGAAAAATTAAGTTTCTCCAATCTTCCCAAAACTCTGGATTCTGATAGAGGGCCATGAGACTTAGACCTGAGTGCAAAAATGGAGGCTCTAGCCCCTTCCAGAGCTGAGATATCGAAACTCAAAAATTGGGCCCGAAAAAAAAAAAACGTCAGTGGTACTCCTTACGTTTTTTTTGGGGGGGCGAAAATTTAAGTTTCTCCAATCTTCCCAAAACTCTGGATTCTGATAGAGGGCCATGAGACTTAGACCTGAGTGCAAAAATGGAGGCTCTAGCCCCTTCCAGAGCTGAGATATCGAAACTCAAAAATTGGGCCCGTAAAAAAAAAAACGTCAGTGGTACCCCTTAGGTTTTTTTTGGGGGGCGAAAAATTTAGTTTCTCCAATCTTCCCAAAACTCTGGATTCTGATAGAGGGCCATGAGACTTAGACCTGAGTGCAAAAATGGAGGCTCTAGCCCCTTCCAGAGCTGAGATATCGAAACTCAAAAATTGGGCCCGAAAAAAAAACGACATTGGTACCCCTTACGTTTTTTTTTTGGGGCGAAAAATTAAGTTTCTCCAATCTTCCCAAAACTCTGGATTCTGATAGAGGGCCATGAGACTTAGACCTGAGTGCAAAAATGGAGGCTCTAGCCCCTTCCAGAGCTGAGATATCGAAACTCAAAAATTGGGCCCGAAAAAAAAAACGTCAGTGGTACCCCTTACGTTTTTTTTTGGGGGGCGAAAAATTAAGTTTCTCCAATCTTCCCAAAACTCTGGATTCTGATATAGGGCCATGAGACTTAGACCTGAGTGCAAAAATGGAGGCTCTAGCCCCTTCCAGAGCTGAGATATCGAAACTCAAAAATTGGGCCCAAAAAAAAAAAAAACGACAGTGGTACCCCTTACGTTTTTTTTTTTTGGGCGAAAAATTAAGTTTCTCCAATCTTCCCAAAACTCTGGATTCTGATAGAGGGCCATGAGACTTAGACCTGAGTGCAAAAATGGAGGCTCTAGCCCCTTCCAGAGCTGAGATATCGAAACCCAAAAATTGGGCCCGAAAAAAAAACGACAGTGGTACCCCTTACGTTTTTTTTTTTTTGGGCGAAAAATTAAGTTTCTCCAATCTTCCCAAAACTCTGGATTCTGATAGAGGGCCATGAGACTTAGACCTGAGTGCAAAAATGGAGGCTCTAGCCCCTTCCAGAGCTGAGATATCGAAACTCAAAAATTGGGCCCGAAAAAAAAACGACAGTGGTACCCCTTACATTTTTTTTTTTTTGGGGGCGAAAAATTAAGTTTCTCCAATCTTCCCAAAACTCTGGATTCTGATAGAGGGCCATGAGACTTAGACCTGAGTGCAAAAATGGAGGCTCTAGCCCCTTCCAGAGCTGAGATATCGAAACTCAAAAATTGGGCCTGAAAAAAAAACGACAGTGGTACCCCTTACTTTTTTTTTTTTTGGGCGAAAAATTAAGTTTCTCCAATCTTCCCAAAACTCTGGATTCTGATAGAGGGCCATGAGACTTAGACCTGAGTGCAAAAATGGAGGCTCTAGCCCCTTCCAGAGCTGAGATATCGAAACTCAAAAATTGGGCCCGAAAAAAAAACGACAGTGGTACCCCTTACGTTTGTTTTGGGGGGCGAAAAATTAAGTTTCTCCAATCTTCCCAAAACTCTGGATTCTGATAGAGGGCCATGAGACTTAGACCTGAGTGCAAAAATGGAGGCTCTAGCCCCTTCCAGAGCTGAGATATCGAAACTCAAAAATTGGGCCCGAAAAAAAAACGACAGTGGTACCCCTTACGTTTTTTTTTTTTTTGAGCGAAAAATTAAGTTTCTCCAATCTTCCCAAAACTCTGGATTCTGATAGAGGGCCATGAGACTTAGACCTGAGTGCAAAAATGGAGGCTCTAGCCCCTTCCAGAGCTGAGAAATCGAAACTCAAAAATTGGGCCCGAAAAAAAAAACGACAGTGGTACCCCTTACGTTTTTTTGGGGGGGGGGCGAAAAATTAAGTTTCTCCAATCTTCCCAAAACTCTGGATTCTGATAGAGGGCCATGAGACTTAGACCTGAGTGCAAAAATGGAGGCTCTAGCCCCTTCCAGAGCTGAGATATCGAAACTCAAAAATTGGGCCCGAAAAAAAAAACGACAGTGGTACCCCTTACGTTTTTTTTTTTGGGCGAAAAATTAAGTTTCTCCAATCTTCCCAAAACTCTGGATTCTGATAGAGGGCCATGAGACTTAGACCTGAGTGCAAAAATGGAGGCTCTAGCCCCTTCCAGAGCTGAGATATCGAAACTCAAAAATTGGGCCTGAAAAAAAAACGACAGTGGTACCCCTTACTTTTTTTTTTTTTTGGGCGAAAAATTAAGTTTCTCCAATCTTCCCAAAACTCTGGATTCTGATAGAGGGCCATGAGACTTAGACCTGAGTGCAAAAATAGAGGCTCTAGCCCCTTCCAGAGCTGAGATATCGAAACTCAAAAAGTGGGCCCGAAAAAAAAAACGACAGTGGTACCCGTTACGTTTTTTTTTTTGATTGAAAAATTAAGTTTCTCCAATCTTCCCAAAACTCTGGATTCTGATAGAGGGCCATGAGACTTAGACCTGAGTGCAAAAATGGAGGCTCTAGCCCCTTCCAGAGCTGAGATATCGAAACTCAAAAATTGGGCCCGAAAAAAAAAAACGACAGTGGTACCCCTTACGTTTTTTTTTTGGGGGCGAAAAATTAAGTTTCTCCAATCTTCCCAAAACTCTGGATTCTGATAGAGGGCCATGAGACTTAGACCTGAGTGCAAAAATTGAGGCTCTAGCCCCTTACAGAGCTGAGATATCGAAACTCAAAAATTGGGCCCGAAAAAAAAAAACGACAGTGGTACCCCTTACGTTTTTTTTTTGGGCGAAAAATTAAGTTTCTCCAATCTTCCCAAAACTCTGGATTCTGATAGAGGGCCATGAGACTTAGACCTGAGTGCAAAAATGGAGGCTCTAGCCCCTTCCAGAGCTGAGATATCGAAACTCAAAAATTGGGCCCGAAAAAAAAAAAACGTCAGTGGTACCCCTTAGGTTTTTTTTTTGGGGCGAAAAATTAAGTTTCTCCAATCTTCCCAAAACTCTGGATTCTGATAGAGGGCCATGAGACTTAGACCTGAGTGCAAAAATGGAGGCTCTAGCCCCTTCCAGAGCTGAGATATCGAAACTCAAAAATTGGGCCCGAAAAAAAAAAACGTCAGTGGTACCCCTTACGTTTTTTTTTGGGGGGCGAAAAATTAAGTTTCTCCAATCTTCCCAAAACTCTGGATTCTGATAGAGGGCCATGAGACTTAGACCTGAGTGCAAAAATGGAGGCTCTAGCCCCTTCCAGAGCTGAGATATCGAAACCCAAAAATTGGGCCCAAAAAAAAACGACAGTGGTACCCCTTACGTTTTTTTTTTTTTGGGCGAAAAATTAAGTTTCTCCAATCTTCCCAAAACTCTGGATTCTGATAGAGTGCCATGAGACTTAGACCTGAGTGCAAAAATGGAGGCTCTAGCCCCTTCCAGAGCTGAGATATCGAAACTCAAAAATTGGGCCCGAAAAAAAAACGACAGTGGTACCCCTTACATTTTTTTTTTTTGGGGGGCGAAAAATTAAGTTTCTCCAATCTTCCCAAAACTCTGGATTCTGATAGAGGGCCATGAGACTTAGACCTGAGTGCAAAAATGGAGGCTCTAGCCCCTTCCAGAGCTGAGATATCGAAACTCAAAAATTGGGCCTGAAAAAAAAACGACAGTGGTACCCCTTACTTTTTTTTTTTTTGGGCGAAAAATTAAGTTTCTCCAATCTTCCCAAAACTCTGGATTCTGATAGAGGGCCATGAGACTTAGACCTGAGTGCAAAAATGGAGGCTCTAGCCCCTTCCAGAGCTGAGATATCGAAACTCAAAAATTGGGCCCGAAAAAAAAACGACAGTGGTACCCCTTACGTTTGTTTTGGGGGGCGAAAAATTAAGTTTCTCCAATCTTCCCAAAACTCTGGATTCTGATAGAGGGCCATGAGACTTAGACCTGAGTGCAAAAATGGAGGCTCTAGCCCCTTCCAGAGCTGAGATATCGAAACTCAAAAATTGGGCCCGAAAAAAAAACGACAGTGGTACCCCTTACGTTTTTTTTTTTTTTGAGCGAAAAATTAAGTTTCTCCAATCTTCCCAAAACTCTGGATTCTGATAGAGGGCCATGAGACTTAGACCTGAGTGCAAAAATGGAGGCTCTAGCCCCTTCCAGAGCTGAGAAATCGAAACTCAAAAATTGGGCCCGAAAAAAAAAACGACAGTGGTACCCCTTACGTTTTTTTGGGGGGGGCGAAAAATTAAGTTTCTCCAATCTTCCCAAAACTCTGGATTCTGATAGAGGGCCATGAGACTTAGACCTGAGTGCAAAAATGGAGGCTCTAGCCCCTTCCAGAGCTGAGATATCGAAACTCAAAAATTGGGCCCGAAAAAAAAAACGACAGTGGTACCCCTTACGTTTTTTTTTTTGGGCGAAAAATTAAGTTTCTCCAATCTTCCCAAAACTCTGGATTCTGATAGAGGGCCATGAGACTTAGACCTGAGTGCAAAAATGGAGGCTCTAGCCCCTTCCAGAGCTGAGATATCGAAACTCAAAAATTGGGCCTGAAAAAAAAACGACAGTGGTACCCCTTACTTTTTTTTTTTTTTGGGCGAAAAATTAAGTTTCTCCAATCTTCCCAAAACTCTGGATTCTGATAGAGGGCCATGAGACTTAGACCTGAGTGCAAAAATAGAGGCTCTAGCCCCTTCCAGAGCTGAGATATCGAAACTCAAAAAGTGGGCCCGAAAAAAAAACGACAGTGGTACCCGTTACGTTTTTTTTTTTGATTGAAAAATTAAGTTTCTCCAATCTTCCCAAAACTCTGGATTCTGATAGAGGGCCATGAGACTTAGACCTGAGTGCAAAAATGGAGGCTCTAGCCCCTTCCAGAGCTGAGATATCGAAACTCAAAAATTGGGCCCGAAAAAAAAAACGACAGTGGTACCCCTTACGTTTTTTTTTTGGGGGCGAAAAATTAAGTTTCTCCAATCTTCCCAAAACTCTGGATTCTGATAGAGGGCCATGAGACTTAGACCTGAGTGCAAAAATGGAGGCTCTAGCCCCTTACAGAGCTGAGATATCGAAACTCAAAAATTGGGCCCGAAAAAAAAAAACGACAGTGGTACCCCTTACGTTTTTTTTTTGGGCGAAAAATTAAGTTTCTCCAATCTTCCCAAAACTCTGGATTCTGATAGAGGGCCATGAGACTTAGACCTGAGTGCAAAAATGGAGGCTCTAGCCCCCTCCAGAGCTGATATATCGAAACTCAAAAATTGGGCCCGAAAAAAAAAAACGACAGTGGTACCCCTTACGTTTTTTTTTTGGGGGCGAAAAATTAAGTTTCTCCAATCTTCCCAAAACTCTGGATTCTGATAGAGGGCCATGAGACTTAGACCTGAGTGCAAAAATTGAGGCTCTAGCCCCTTACAGAGCTGAGATATCGAAACTCAAAAATTGGGCCCGAAAAAAAAAACGACAGTGGTACCCCTTACGTTTTTTTTTTTGGGCGAAAAATTAAGTTTCTCCAATCTTCCCAAAACTCTGGATTCTGATAGAGGGCCATGAGACTTAGACCTGAGTGCAAAAATGGAGGCTCTAGCCCCTTCCAGAGCTGAGATATCGAAACTCAAAAATTGGGCCCGAAAAAAAAAAAACGACAGTGGTACCCCTTACGTTTTTTTTTTTTTGGGCGAAAAATTAAGTTTCTCCAATCTTCCCAAAACTCTGGATTCTGATAGAGGGCCATGAGACTTAGACCTGAGTGCAAAAATGGAGGCTCTAGCCCCTTCCAGAGCTGAGATATCGAAACTCAAAAATTGGGCCCGAAAAAAAAACGACAGTGGTACCCCTTACGTTTTTTTTTTTTGGGCGAAAAATTAAGTTTCTCCAATCTTCCCAAAACTCTGGATTCTGATAGAGGGCCATGAGACTTAGACCTGAGTGCAAAAATGGAGGCTCTAGCCCCTTCCAGAGCTGAGATATCGAAACTCAAAAATTGGGCCCGAAAAAAAAACGACAGTGGTACCCCTTAGGTTTTTTTTTGGGGGCGAAAAATTAAGTTTCTCCAATCTTCCCAAAACTCTGGATTCTGATAGAAGGCCATGAGACTTAGACCTGAGTGCAAAAATGGAGGCTCTAGCCCCTTCCAGAGCTGAGATATCGAAACTCAAAAATTGGGTCCGAAAAAAAAAAACCGTCAGTGGTACCCCTTACGTTTTTTTGGGGGGGCGAAAATTTAAGTTTCTCCAATCTTCCCAAAACTCTGGATTCTGATAGAGGGCCATGAGACTTAGACCTGAGTGCAAAAATGGAGGCTCTAGCCCCTTCCAGAGCTGAGATATCGAAACTCAAAAATTGGGCCCGTAAAAAAAAAAACGTCAGTGGTACCCCTTAGGTTTTTTTTGGGGGGAGAAAAATTAAGTTTCTCCAATCTTCCCAAAACTCTGGATTCTGATAGAGGGCCATGAGACTTAGACCTGAGTGCAAAAATGGAGGCTCTAGCCCCTTCCAGAGCTGAGATATCGAAACTCAAAAATTGGGCCCGAAAAAAAAACGACAGTGGTACCCCTTAGGTTTTTTTTTTGGGGCGAAAAATTAAGTTTCTCCAATCTTCCCAAAACTCTGGATTCTGATAGAGGGCCATGAGACTTAGACCTGAGTGCAAAAATGGAGGCTCTAGCCCCTTCCAGAGCTGAGATATCGAAACTCAAAAATTGGGCCCGAAAAAAAAAAACGTCAGTGGTACCCCTTACGTTTTTTTTGGGGGGGCGAAAAATTAAGTTTCTCCAATCTTCCCAAAACTCTGGATTCTGATATAGGGCCATGAGACTTAGACCTGAGTGCAAAAATGGAGGCTCTAGCCCCTTCCAGAGCTGAGATATCGAAACTCAAAAATTGGGCCCAAAAAAAAAAAAACGACAGTGGTACCCCTTACGTTTTTTTTTTTTGGGCGAAAAATTAAGTTTCTCCAATCTTCCCAAAACTCTGGATTCTGATAGAGGGCCATGAGACTTAGACCTGAGTGCAAAAATGGAGGCTCTAGCCCCTTCCAGAGCTGAGATATCGAAACCCAAAAATTGGGCCCGAAAAAAAAAACGACAGTGGTACCCCTTACGTTTTTTTTTTTTTTGGGCGAAAAATTAAGTTTCTCCAATCTTCCCAAAACTCTGGATTCTGATAGAGGGCCATGAGACTTAGACCTGAGTGCAAAAATGGAGGCTCTAGCCCCTTCCAGAGCTGAGATATCGAAACTCAAAAATTGGGCCCGAAAAAAAAAACGACAGTGGTACCCCTTACGTTTTTTTTTTGGGGCGAAAAATTAAGTTTCTCCAATCTTCCCAAAACTCTGGATTCTGATAGAGGGCCATGAGACTTAGACCTGAGTGCAAAAATGGAGGCTCTAGCCCCTTCCAGAGCTGAGATATCGAAACTCAAAAATTGGGCCTGAAAAAAAAACGACAGTGGTACCCCTTACTTTTTTTTTTTTTTGGGCGAAAAATTAAGTTTCTCCAATCTTCCCAAAACTCTGGATTCTGATAGAGGGCCATGAGACTTAGACCTGAGTGCAAAAATAGAGGCTCTAGCCCCTTCCAGAGCTGAGATATCGAAACTCAAAAAGTGGGCCCGAAAAAAAAACGACAGTGGTACCCGTTACGTTTTTTTTTTTGATTGAAAAATTAAGTTTCTCCAATCTTCCCAAAACTCTGGATTCTGATAGAGGGCCATGAGACTTAGACCTGAGTGCAAAAATGGAGGCTCTAGCCCCTTCCAGAGCTGAGATATCGAAACTCAAAAATTGGGCCCGAAAAAAAAAAACGACAGTGGTACCCCTTACGTTTTTTTTTGGGGGGCGAAAAATTAAGTTTCTCCAATCTTCCCAAAACTCTGGATTCTGATAGAGGGCCATGAGACTTAGACCTGAGTGCAAAAATTGAGGCTCTAGCCCCTTACAGAGCTGAGATATCGAAACTCAAAAATTGGGCCCGAAAAAAAAAAACGACAGTGGTACCCCTTACGTTTTTTTTTTGGGCGAAAAATTAAGTTTCTCCAATCTTCCCAAAACTCTGGATTCTGATAGAGGGCCATGAGACTTAGACCTGAGTGCAAAAATGGAGGCTCTAGCCCCTTCCAGAGCTGAGATATCGAAACTCAAAAATTGGGCCCGAAAAAAAAAAAACGTCAGTGGTACCCCTTAGGTTTTTTTTTTGGGGCGAAAAATTAAGTTTCTCCAATCTTCCCAAAACTCTGGATTCTGATAGAGGGCCATGAGACTTAGACCTGAGTGCAAAAATGGAGGCTCTAGCCCCTTCCAGAGCTGAGATATCGAAACTCAAAAATTGGGCCCGAAAAAAAAAAACGTCAGTGGTACCCCTTACGTTTTTTTTTGGGGGGCGAAAAATTAAGTTTCTCCAATCTTCCCAAAACTCTGGATTCTGATATAGGGCCATGAGACTTAGACCTGAGTGCAAAAATGGAGGCTCTAGCCCCTTCCAGAGCTGAGATATCGAAACTCAAAAATTGGGCCCAAAAAAAAAAAACGACAGTGGTACCCCTTACGTTTTTTTTTTTTGGGCGAAAAATTAAGTTTCTCCAATCTTCCCAAAACTCTGGATTCTGATAGAGGGCCATGAGACTTAGACCTGAGTGCAAAAATGGAGGCTCTAGCCCCTTCCAGAGCTGAGATATCGAAACCCAAAAATTGGGCCCGAAAAAAAAACGACAGTGGTACCCCTTACGTTTTTTTTTTTTTGGGCGAAAAATTAAGTTTCTCCAATCTTCCCAAAACTCTGGATTCTGATAGAGGGCCATGAGACTTAGACCTGAGTGCAAAAATGGAGGCTCTAGCCCCTTCCAGAGCTGAGATATCGAAACTCAAAAATTGGGCCTGAAAAAAAAACGACAGTGGTACCCCTTACTTTTTTTTTTTTTGGGCGAAAAATTAAGTTTCTCCAATCTTCCCAAAACTCTGGATTCTGATAGAGGGCCATGAGACTTAGACCTGAGTGCAAAAATGGAGGCTCTAGCCCCTTCCAGAGCTGAGATATCGAAACTCAAAAATTGGGCCCGAAAAAAAAACGACAGTGGTACCCCTTACGTTTGTTTTGGGGGGCGAAAAATTAAGTTTCTCCAATCTTCCCAAAACTCTGGATTCTGATAGAGGGCCATGAGACTTAGACCTGAGTGCAAAAATGGAGGCTCTAGCCCCTTCCAGAGCTGAGATATCGAAACTCAAAAATTGGGCCTGAAAAAAAAACGACAGTGGTACCCCTTACTTTTTTTTTTTTTGGGCGAAAAATTAAGTTTCTCCAATCTTCCCAAAACTCTGGATTCTGATAGAGGGCCATGAGACTTAGACCTGAGTGCAAAAATGGAGGCTCTAGCCCCTTCCAGAGCTGAGATATCGAAACTCAAAAATTGGGCCCGAAAAAAAAACGACAGTGGTACCCCTTACGTTTGTTTTGGGGGGCGAAAAATTAAGTTTCTCCAATCTTCCCAAAACTCTGGATTCTGATAGAGGGCCATGAGACTTAGACCTGAGTGCAAAAATGGAGGCTCTAGCCCCTTCCAGAGCTGAGATATCGAAACTCAAAAATTGGGCCCGAAAAAAAAACGACAGTGGTACCCCTTACGTTTTTTTTTTTTTTTGAGCGAAAAATTAAGTTTCTCCAATCTTCCCAAAACTCTGGATTCTGATAGAGGGCCATGAGACTTAGACCTGAGTGCAAAAATGGAGGCTCTAGCCCCTTCCAGAGCTGAGAAATCGAAACTCAAAAATTGGGCCAGAAAAAAAAAACGACAGTGGTACCCCTTACGTTTTTTTGGGGGGGGGCGAAAAATTAAGTTTCTCCAATCTTCCCAAAACTCTGGATTCTGATAGAGGGCCATGAGACTTAGACCTGAGTGCAAAAATGGAGGCTCTAGCCCCTTCCAGAGCTGAGATATCGAAACTCAAAAATTGGGCCCGAAAAAAAAAACGACAGTGGTACCCCTTACGTTTTTTTTTTTGGGCGAAAAATTAAGTTTCTCCAATCTTCCCAAAACTCTGGATTCTGATAGAGGGCCATGAGACTTAGACCTGAGTGCAAAAATGGAGGCTCTAGCCCCTTCCAGAGCTGAGATATCGAAACTCAAAAATTGGGCCTGAAAAAAAAACGACAGTGGTACCCCTTACTTTTTTTTTTTTTTGGGCGAAAAATTAAGTTTCTCCAATCTTCCCAAAACTCTGGATTCTGATAGAGGGCCATGAGACTTAGACCTGAGTGCAAAAATAGAGGCTCTAGCCCCTTCCAGAGCTGAGATATCGAAACTCAAAAAGTGGGCCCGAAAAAAAAACGACAGTGGTACCCGTTACGTTTTTTTTTTTGATTGAAAAATTAAGTTTCTCCAATCTTCCCAAAACTCTGGATTCTGATAGAGGGCCATGAGACTTAGACCTGAGTGCAAAAATGGAGGCTCTAGCCCCTTCCAGAGCTGAGATATCGAAACTCAAAAATTGGGCCCGAAAAAAAAAAACGACAGTGGTACCCCTTACGTTTTTTTTTGGGGGGCGAAAAATTAAGTTTCTCCAATCTTCCCAAAACTCTGGATTCTGATAGAGGGCCATGAGACTTAGACCTGAGTGCAAAAATTGAGGCTCTAGCCCCTTACAGAGCTGAGATATCGAAACTCAAAAATTGGGCCCGAAAAAAAAAAACGACAGTGGTACCCCTTACGTTTTTTTTTTGGGCGAAAAATTAAGTTTCTCCAATCTTCCCAAAACTCTGGATTCTGATAGAGGGCCATGAGACTTAGACCTGAGTGCAAAAATGGAGGCTCTAGCCCCCTCCAGAGCTGATATATCGAAACTCAAAAATTGGGCCCGAAAAAAAAAAACGACAGTGGTACCCCTTACGTTTTTTTTTGGGGGGCGAAAAATTAAGTTTCTCCAATCTTCCCAAAACTCTGGATTCTGATAGAGGGCCATGAGACTTAGACCTGAGTGCAAAAATTGAGGCTCTAGCCCCTTACAGAGCTGAGATATCGAAACTCAAAAATTGGGCCCGAAAAAAAAAACGACAGTGGTACCCCTTACGTTTTTTTTTTTTGGGCGAAAAATTAAGTTTCTCCAATCTTCCCAAAACTCTGGATTCTGATAGAGGGCCATGAGACTTAGACCTGAGTGCAAAAATGGAGGCTCTAGCCCCTTCCAGAGCTGAGATATCGAAACTCAAAAATTGGGCCCGAAAAAAAAAAACGACAGTGGTACCCCTTACGTTTTTTTTTTTTGGGCGAAAAATTAAGTTTCTCCAATCTTCCCAAAACTCTGGATTCTGATAGAGGGCCATGAGACTTAGACCTGAGTGCAAAAATGGAGGCTCTAGCCCCTTCCAGAGCTGAGATATCGAAACTCAAAAATTGGGCCCGAAAAAAAAACGACAGTGGTACCCCTTACGTTTTTTTTTTTTGGGCGAAAAATTAAGTTTCTCCAATCTTCCCAAAACTCTGGATTCTGATAGAGGGCCATGAGACTTAGACCTGAGTGCAAAAATGGAGGCTCTAGCCCCTTCCAGAGCTGAGATATCGAAACTCAAAAATTGGGCCCGAAAAAAAAACGACAGTGGTACCCCTTAGGTTTTTTTTTGGGGGCGAAAAATTAAGTTTCTCCAATCTTCCCAAAACTCTGGATTCTGATAGAAGGCCATGAGACTTAGACCTGAGTGCAAAAATGGAGGCTCTAGCCCCTTCCAGAGCTGAGATATCGAAACTCAAAAATTGGGCCCGAAAAAAAAAACCGTCAGTGGTACCCCTTACGTTTTTTTGGGGGGGCGAAAATTTAAGTTTCTCCAATCTTCCCAAAACTCTGGATTCTGATAGAGGGCCATGAGACTTAGACCTGAGTGCAAAAATGGAGGCTCTAGCCCCTTCCAGAGCTGAGATATCGAAACTCAAAAATTGGGCCCGTAAAAAAAAAAACGTCAGTGGTACCCCTTAGGTTTTTTTTGGGGGGAGAAAAATTAAGTTTCTCCAATCTTCCCAAAACTCTGGATTCTGATAGAGGGCCATGAGACTTAGACCTGAGTGCAAAAATGGAGGCTCTAGCCCCTTCCAGAGCTGAGATATCGAAACTCAAAAATTGGGCCCGAAAAAAAAACGACAGTGGTACCCCTTAGGTTTTTTTTTTGGGGCGAAAAATTAAGTTTCTCCAATCTTCCCAAAACTCTGGATTCTGATAGAGGGCCATGAGACTTAGACCTGAGTGCAAAAATGGAGGCTCTAGCCCCTTCCAGAGCTGAGATATCGAAACTCAAAAATTGGGCCCGAAAAAAAAAAACGTCAGTGGTACCCCTTACGTTTTTTTTTGGGGGGCGAAAAATTAAGTTTCTCCAATCTTCCCAAAACTCTGGATTCTGATATAGGGCCATGAGACTTAGACCTGAGTGCAAAAATGGAGGCTCTAGCCCCTTCCAGAGCTGAGATATCGAAACTCAAAAATTGGGCCCAAAAAAAAAAAAACGACAGTGGTACCCCTTACGTTTTTTTTTTTTGGGCGAAAAATTAAGTTTCTCCAATCTTCCCAAAACTCTGGATTCTGATAGAGGGCCATGAGACTTAGACCTGAGTGCAAAAATGGAGGCTCTAGCCCCTTCCAGAGCTGAGATATCGAAACCCAAAAATTGGGCCCGAAAAAAAAAACGACAGTGGTACCCCTTACGTTTTTTTTTTTTTGGGCGAAAAATTAAGTTTCTCCAATCTTCCCAAAACTCTGGATTCTGATAGAGGGCCATGAGACTTAGACCTGAGTGCAAAAATGGAGGCTCTAGCCCCTTCCAGAGCTGAGATATCGAAACTCAAAAATTGGGCCCGAAAAAAAAACGACAGTGGTACCCCTTACATTTTTTTTTTTTTTTGGGGCGAAAAATTAAGTTTCTCCAATCTTCCCAAAACTCTGGATTCTGATAGAGGGCCATGAGACTTAGACCTGAGTGCAAAAATGGAGGCTCTAGCCCCTTCCAGAGCTGAGATATCGAAACTCAAAAATTGGGCCTGAAAAAAAAACGACAGTGGTACCCCTTACTTTTTTTTTTTTTGGGCGAAAAATTAAGTTTCTCCAATCTTCCCAAAACTCTGGATTCCGATAGAGGGCCATGAGACTTAGACCTGAGTGCAAAAATGGAGGCTCTAGCCCCTTCCAGAGCTGAGATATCGAAACTCAAAAATTGGGCCCGAAAAAAAAAACGACAGTGGTACCCCTTACGTTTGTTTTGGGGGGCGAAAAATTAAGTTTCTCCAATCTTCCCAAAACTCTGGATTCTGATAGAGGGCCATGAGACTTAGACCTGAGTGCAAAAATGGAGGCTCTAGCCCCTTCCAGAGCTGAGATATCGAAACTCAAAAATTGGGCCCGAAAAAAAAACGACAGTGGTACCCCTTACGTTTTTTTTTTTTTTGAGCGAAAAATTAAGTTTCTCCAATCTTCCCAAAACTCTGGATTCTGATAGAGGGCCATGAGACTTAGACCTGAGTGCAAAAATGGAGGCTCTAGCCCCTTCCAGAGCTGAGAAATCGAAACTCAAAAATTGGGCCCGAAAAAAACAACGACAGTGGTACCCCTTACGTTTTTTTGGGGGGGGCGAAAAATTAAGTTTCTCCAATCTTCCCAAAACTCTGGATTCTGATAGAGGGCCATGAGACTTAGACCTGAGTGCAAAAATGGAGGCTCTAGCCCCTTCCAGAGCTGAGATATCGAAACTCAAAAATTGGGCCCGAAAAAAAAACGACAGTGGTACCCCTTACGTTTTTTTTTTGGGCGAAAAATTAAGTTTTTCCAATCTTCCCAAAACTCTGGATTCTGATAGAGGGCCATGAGACTTAGACCTGAGTGCAAAAATGGAGGCTCTAGCCCCTTCCAGAGCTGAGATATCGAAACTCAAAAATTGGGCCTGAAAAAAAAAACGACAGTGGTACCCCTTACTTTTTTTTTTTTTTGGGCGAAAAATTAAGTTTCTCCAATCTTCCCAAAACTCTGGATTCTGATAGAGGGCCATGAGACTTAGACCTGAGTGCAAAAATGGAGGCTCTAGCCCCTTCCAGAGCTGAGATATCGAAACTCAAAAAGTGGGCCCGAAAAAAAAACGACAGTGGTACCCCTTACGTTTTTTTTTTTGATTGAAAAATTAAGTTTCTCCAATCTTCCCAAAACTCTGGATTCTGATAGAGGGCCATGAGACTTAGACCTGAGTGCAAAAATGGAGGCTCTAGCCCCTTCCAGAGCTGAGATATCGAAACTCAAAAATTGGGCCCGAAAAAAAAACGACAGTGGTACCCCTTACGTTTTTTTTTTTGAGCGAAAAATAAAGTTTCTCCAATCTTCCCAAAACTCTGGATTCTGATAGAGGGCCATGAGACTTAGACCTGAGTGCAAAAATGGAGGCTCTAGCCCCTTCCAGAGCTGAAATATCGAAACTCAAAAATTGGGCCCGAAAAAAAAAAAACGTCAGTGGTACCCCTTACGTTTTTTTGGGGGGGGCGAAAAATTAAGTTTCTCCAATCTTCCCAAAACTCTGGATTCTGATAGAGGGCCATGAGACTTAGACCTGAGTGCAAAAATGGAGGCTCTAGCCCCTTCCAGAGCTGAGATATCGAAACTCAAAAATTGGGCCCGAAAAAAAAAAAACGTCAGTGGTACCACTTAGGTTTTTTTTTGGGGGCGAAAAATTAAGTTTCTCCAATCTTCCCAAAACTCTGGATTCTGATAGAGGGCCATGAGACTTAGACCTGAGTGCAAAAATGGAGGCTCTAGCCCCTTCCAGAGCTGAGATATCGAAACTCAAAAATTGGGCCCGAAAAAAAAAAACGACAGTGGTACCCCTTACGTTTTTTTTTTTTGGGCGAAAAATTAAGTTTCTCCAATCTTCCCAAAACTCTGGATTCTGATAGAGGGCCATGAGACTTAGACCTGAGTGCAAAAATGGAGGCTCTAGCCCCTTCCAGAGCTGAGATATCGAAACCCAAAAATTGGGCCCGAAAAAAAAAAACGACAGTGGTACCCCTTACGTTTTTTTTTTTTTGGGCGAAAAATTAAGTTTCTCCAATCTTCCCAAAACTCTGGATTCTGATAGAGGGCCATGAGACTTAGACCTGAGTGCAAAAATGGAGGCTCTAGCCCCTTCCAGAGCTGAGATATCGAAACTCAAAAATTGGGCCTGAAAAAAAAACGACAGTGGTACCCCTTACTTTTTTTTTTTTTTTTGGGCGAAAAATTAAGTTTCTCCAATCTTCCCAAAACTCTGGATTCTGATAGAGGGCCATGAGACTTAGACCTGAGTGCAAAAATGGAGGCTCTAGCCCCTTCCAGAGCTGAGATATCGAAACTCAAAAAGTGGGCCCGAAAAAAAAAACGACAGTGGTACCCCTTACGTTTTTTTTTTTTGGGGCAAAAAATTAAGTTTCTCCAATCTTCCCAAAACTCTGGATTCTGATAGAGGGCCATGAGACTTAGACCTGAGTGCAAAAATGGAGGCTCTAGCCCCTTCCAGAGCTGAAATATCGAAACTCAAAAATTGGGCCCGAAAAAAAAAAAACGTCAGTGGTACCCCTTACGTTTTTTTTGGGGGGGCGAAAAATTAAGTTTCTCCAATCTTCCCAAAACTCTGGATTCTGATAGAGGGCCATGAGACTTAGACCTGAGTGCAAAAATGGAGGCTCTAGCCCCTTCCAGAGCTGAGATATCGAAACTCAAAAATTGGGCCCGAAAAAAAAAAACGTCAGTGGTACCCCTTAGGTTTTTTTTGGGGGGCGAAAAATTAAGTTTCTCCAATCTTCCCAAAACTCTGGATTCTGATAGAGGGCCATGAGACTTAGACCTGAGTGCAAAAATGGAGGCTCTAGCCCCTTCCAGAGCTGAGATATCGAAACTCAAAAATTGGGCCCGAAAAAAAAAAAAACGACAGTGGTACCCCTTACGTTTTTTTTTTTGGGCGAAAAATTAAGTTTCTCCAATCTTCCCAAAACTCTGGATTCTGATAGAGGGCCATGAGACTTAGACCTGAGTGCAAAAATGGAGGCTCTAGCCCCTTCCAGAGCTGAGATATCGAAACCCAAAAATTGGGCCCGAAAAAAAAACGACAGTGGTACCCCTTACGTTTTTTTTTTTTTGGGCGAAAAATTAAGTTTCTCCAATCTTCCCAAAACTCTGGATTCTGATAGAGGGCCATGAGACTTAGACCTGAGTGCAAAAATGGAGGCTCTAGCCCCTTCCAGAGCTGAGATATCGAAACTCAAAAATTGGGCCTGAAAAAAAAACGACAGTGGTACCCCTTACTTTTTTTTTTTTTTGGGCGAAAAATTAAGTTTCTCCAATCTTCCCAAAACTCTGGATTCTGATAGAGGGCCATGAGACTTAGACCTGAGTGCAAAAATGGAGGCTCTAGCCCCTTCCAGAGCTGAGATATCGAAACTCAAAAAGTGGGCCCGAAAAAAAAACGACAGTGGTACCCCTTACGTTTTTTTTTTGGGGCGAAAAATTAAGTTTCTCCAATCTTCCCAAAACTCTGGATTCTGATAGAGGGCCATGAGACTTAGACCTGAGTGCAAAAATGGAGGCTCTAGCCCCTTACAGAGCTGAGATATCGAAACTCAAAAATTGGGCCCGAAAAAAAAAACGACAGTGGTACCCCTTACGTTTTTTTTTTTGGGCGAAAAATTAAGTTTCTCCAATCTTCCCAAAACTCTGGATTCTGATAGAGGGCCATGAGACTTAGACCTGAGTGCAAAAATGGAGGCTCTAGCCCCTTCCAGAGCTGAGATATCGAAACTCAAAAATTGGGCCCGAAAAAAAAAACGACAGTGGTACCCCTTACGTTTTTTTTTTGGGCGAAAAATTAAGTTTCTCCAATCTTCCCAAAACTCTGGATTCTGATAGAGGGCCATGAGACTTAGACCTGAGTGCAAAAATGGAGGCTCTAGCCCCTTTTAGAGCTGAGATATCGAAACTCAAAAATTGGGCCCGAAAAAAAAAAACGACAGTGGTACCCCTTACGTTTTTTTTAAGGGGGCGAAAAATTAAGTTTCTCCAATCTTCTCAAAACTCTGGATTCTGATAGAGGGCCATGAGACTTAGACCTGAGTGCAAAAATGGAGGCTCTAGCCCCTTCCAGAGCTGAGATATCGAAACTCAAAAATTGGGCCAGAAAAAAAAAACGACAGTGGTACCCCTTACGTTTTTTTTTTTTGGGCGAAAAATTAAGTTTCTCCAATCTTCCCAATACTCTGGATTCTGATAGAGGGCCATGAGACTTAGACCTGAGTGCAAAAATGGAGGCTCTAGCCCCTTCCAGAGCTGAGATATCGAAACTCAAAAATTGGGCCCGAAAAAAAAAACAACAGTGGTACCCCTTACGTTTTTTTTTGGGGGGCGAAAAATTAAGTTTCTCCAATCTTCCCAAAACTCTGGATTCTGATAGAGGGCCATGAGACTTAGACCTGAGTGCAAAAATGGAGGCTCTAGCCCCTTTTAGAGCTGAGAAATCGAAACTCAAAAATTGGGCCCGAAAAAAAAAAAACGACAGTGGTACCCCTTACGTTTTTTTTAAGGGGGCGAAAAATTAACTTTCTCCAATCTTCCCAAAACTCTGGATTCTGATAGAGGGCCATGAGACTTAGACCTGAGTGCAAAAATGGAGGCTCTAGCCCCTTTTAGAGCTGAGATATCGAAACTCAAAAATTGGGCCCGAAAAAAAAAACGACAGTGGTACCCCTTACGTTTTTTTTAAGGGGGCGAAAAATTAAGTTTCTCCAATCTTCCCAAAACTCTGGATTCTGATAGAGGGCCATGAGACTTAGACCTGAGTGCAAAAATGGAGGCTCTAGCCCCTTACAGAGCTGAGATATCGAAACTCAAAAATTGGGCCCGAAAAAAAAAAACGACAGTGGTACCCCCTTACGTTTTTTTTTTTTGGGCGAAAAATTAAGTTTCTCCAATCTTCCCAAAACTCTGGATTCTGATAGAGGGCCATGAGACTTATACCTGAGTGCAAAAATGGAGGCTCTAGCCCCTTCCAGAGCTGAGATATCGAAACTCAAAAATTGGGCCCGAAAAAAAAAACGACAGTGGTACCCCTTACGTTTTTTTTTGGGCGAAAAATTAAGTTTCTCCAATCTTCCCAAAACTCTGGATTCTGATAGAGGGCCATGAGACTTAGACCTGAGTGCAAAAATGGAGGCTCTAGCCCCTTCCAGAGCTGAGATATCGAAACTCAAAAATTGGGCCCGAAAAAAAAAACAACAGTGGTACCCCTTACGTTTTTTTTTGGGGGGCGAAAAATTAAGTTTCTCCAATCTTCCCAAAACTCTGGATTCTGATAGAGGGCCATGAGACTTAGACCTGAGTGCAAAAATGGAGGCTCTAGCCCCTTTTAGAGCTGAGAAATCGAAACTCAAAAATTGGGCCCGAAAAAAAAAAAACGACAGTGGTACCCCTTACGTTTTTTTTAAGGGGGCGAAAAATTAACTTTCTCCAATCTTCCCAAAACTCTGGATTCTGATAGAGGGCCATGAGACTTAGACCTGAGTGCAAAAATGGAGGCTCTAGCCCCTTCCAGAGCTGAGATATCGAAACTCAAAAATTGGGCCCGAAAAAAAAAACAACAGTGGTACCCCTTACGTTTTTTTTTGGGGGGCGAAAAATTAAGTTTCTCCAATCTTCCCAAAACTCTGGATTCTGATAGAGGGCCATGAGACTTAGACCTGAGTGCAAAAATGGAGGCTCTAGCCCCTTTTAGAGCTGAGAAATCGAAACTCAAAAATTGGGCCCGAAAAAAAAAAAACGACAGTGGTACCCCTTACGTTTTTTTTAAGGGGGCGAAAAATTAACTTTCTCCAATCTTCCCAAAACTCTGGATTCTGATAGAGGGCCATGAGACTTAGACCTGAGTGCAAAAATGGAGGCTCTAGCCCCTTTTAGAGCTGAGATATCGAAACTCAAAAATTGGGCCCGAAAAAAAAAACGACAGTGGTACCCCTTACGTTTTTTTTAAGGGGGCGAAAAATTAAGTTTCTCCAATCTTCCCAAAACTCTGGATTCTGATAGAGGGCCATGAGACTTAGACCTGAGTGCAAAAATGGAGGCTCTAGCCCCTTACAGAGCTGAGATATCGAAACTCAAAAATTGGGCCCGAAAAAAAAAAACGACAGTGGTACCCCCTTACGTTTTTTTTTTTTGGGCGAAAAATTAAGTTTCTCCAATCTTCCCAAAACTCTGGATTCTGATAGAGGGCCATGAGACTTAGACCTGAGTGCAAAAATGGAGGCTCTAGCCCCTTCCAGAGCTGAGATATCGAAACTCAAAAATTGGGCCCGAAAAAAAAACGACAGTGGTACCCCTTAGGTTTTTTTTTGGGGGTGAAAAATTAAGTTTCTCCAATCTTCCCAAAACTCTGGATTCTGATAGAAGGCCATGAGACTTAGACCTGAGTGCAAAAATGGAGGCTCTAGCCCCTTCCAGAGCTGAGATATCGAAACTCAAAAATTGGGCCCGAAAAAAAAAACCGTCAGTGGTACCCCTTACGTTTTTTTGGGGGGGCGAAAATTTAAGTTTCTCCAATCTTCCCAAAACTCTGGATTCTGATAGAGGGCCATGAGACTTAGACCTGAGTGCAAAAATGGAGGCTCTAGCCCCTTCCAGAGCTGAGATATCGAAACTCAAAAATTGGGCCCGTAAAAAAAAAAACGTCAGTGGTACCCCTTAGGTTTTTTTTGGGGGGAGAAAAATTAAGTTTCTCCAATCTTCCCAAAACTCTGGATTCTGATAGAGGGCCATGAGACTTAGACCTGAGTGCAAAAATGGAGGCTCTAGCCCCTTCCAGAGCTGAGATATCGAAACTCAAAAATTGGGCCCGAAAAAAAAACGACAGTGGTACCCCTTAGGTTTTTTTTTTGGGGCGAAAAATTAAGTTTCTCCAATCTTCCCAAAACTCTGGATTCTGATAGAGGGCCATGAGACTTAGACCTGAGTGCAAAAATGGAGGCTCTAGCCCCTTCCAGAGCTGAGATATCGAAACTCAAAAATTGGGCCCGAAAAAAAAAAACGTCAGTGGTACCCCTTACGTTTTTTTTTGGGGGGCGAAAAATTAAGTTTCTCCAATCTTCCCAAAACTCTGGATTCTGATATAGGGCCATGAGACTTAGACCTGAGTGCAAAAATGGAGGCTCTAGCCCCTTCCAGAGCTGAGATATCGAAACTCAAAAATTGGGCCCAAAAAAAAAAAACGACAGTGGTACCCCTTACGTTTTTTTTTTTTGGGCGAAAAATTAAGTTTCTCCAATCTTCCCAAAACTCTGGATTCTGATAGAGGGCCATGAGACTTAGACCTGAGTGCAAAAATGGAGGCTCTAGCCCCTTCCAGAGCTGAGATATCGAAACCCAAAAATTGGGCCCGAAAAAAAAAACGACAGTGGTACCCCTTACGTTTTTTTTTTTTTGGGCGAAAAA
This sequence comes from Pimephales promelas, assembly GCF_988280905.1. NCBI lineage: Eukaryota > Metazoa > Chordata > Actinopteri > Cypriniformes > Leuciscidae > Pimephales > Pimephales promelas. The sequence continues at coordinate 17,502,665 of NC_142770.1, read as the reverse complement.
TTAAGTTTCTCCAATCTTCCCAAAACTCTGGATTCTGATAGAGGGCCATGAGACTTAGACCTGAGTGCAAAAATGGAGGCTCTAGCCCCTTCCAGAGCTGAGATATCGAAACTCCAAAAATTGGGCCCGAAAAAAAAACGACAGTGGTACCCCTTACATTTTTTTTTTTTTTTGGGGCGAAAAATTAAGTTTCTCCAATCTTCCCAAAACTCTGGATTCTGATAGAGGGCCATGAGACTTAGACCTGAGTGCAAAAATGGAGGCTCTAGCCCCTTCCAGAGCTGAGATATCGAAACTCAAAAATTGGGCCTGAAAAAAAAACGACAGTGGTACCCCTTACTTTTTTTTTTTTTGGGCGAAAAATTAAGTTTCTCCAATCTTCCCAAAACTCTGGATTCCGATAGAGGGCCATGAGACTTAGACCTGAGTGCAAAAATGGAGGCTCTAGCCCCTTCCAGAGCTGAGATATCGAAACTCAAAAATTGGGCCCGAAAAAAAAAACGACAGTGGTACCCCTTACGTTTGTTTTGGGGGGCGAAAAATTAAGTTTCTCCAATCTTCCCAAAACTCTGGATTCTGATAGAGGGCCATGAGACTTAGACCTGAGTGCAAAAATGGAGGCTCTAGCCCCTTCCAGAGCTGAGATATCGAAACTCAAAAATTGGGCCCGAAAAAAAAACGACAGTGGTACCCCTTACGTTTTTTTTTTTTTTTGAGCGAAAAATTAAGTTTCTCCAATCTTCCCAAAACTCTGGATTCTGATAGAGGGCCATGAGACTTAGACCTGAGTGCAAAAATGGAGGCTCTAGCCCCTTCCAGAGCTGAGAAATCGAAACTCAAAAATTGGGCCCGAAAAAAACAACGACAGTGGTACCCCTTACGTTTTTTTGGGGGGGGCGAAAAATTAAGTTTCTCCAATCTTCCCAAAACTCTGGATTCTGATAGAGGGCCATGAGACTTAGACCTGAGTGCAAAAATGGAGGCTCTAGCCCCTTCCAGAGCTGAGATATCGAAACTCAAAAATTGGGCCCGAAAAAAAAACGACAGTGGTACCCCTTACGTTTTTTTTTTGGGCGAAAAATTAAGTTTTTCCAATCTTCCCAAAACTCTGGATTCTGATAGAGGGCCATGAGACTTAGACCTGAGTGCAAAAATGGAGGCTCTAGCCCCTTCCAGAGCTGAGATATCGAAACTCAAAAATTGGGCCTGAAAAAAAAAACGACAGTGGTACCCCTTACTTTTTTTTTTTTTTGGGCGAAAAATTAAGTTTCTCCAATCTTCCCAAAACTCTGGATTCTGATAGAGGGCCATGAGACTTAGACCTGAGTGCAAAAATGGAGGCTCTAGCCCCTTCCAGAGCTGAGATATCGAAACTCAAAAAGTGGGCCCGAAAAAAAAACGACAGTGGTACCCCTTACGTTTTTTTTTTTGATTGAAAAATTAAGTTTCTCCAATCTTCCCAAAACTCTGGATTCTGATAGAGGGCCATGAGACTTAGACCTGAGTGCAAAAATGGAGGCTCTAGCCCCTTCCAGAGCTGAGATATCGAAACTCAAAAATTGGGCCCGAAAAAAAAACGACAGTGGTACCCCTTACGTTTTTTTTTTTGAGCGAAAAATAAAGTTTCTCCAATCTTCCCAAAACTCTGGATTCTGATAGAGGGCCATGAGACTTAGACCTGAGTGCAAAAATGGAGGCTCTAGCCCCTTCCAGAGCTGAAATATCGAAACTCAAAAATTGGGCCCGAAAAAAAAAAAACGTCAGTGGTACCCCTTACGTTTTTTTGGGGGGGGCGAAAAATTAAGTTTCTCCAATCTTCCCAAAACTCTGGATTCTGATAGAGGGCCATGAGACTTAGACCTGAGTGCAAAAATGGAGGCTCTAGCCCCTTCCAGAGCTGAGATATCGAAACTCAAAAATTGGGCCCGAAAAAAAAAAAACGTCAGTGGTACCACTTAGGTTTTTTTTTGGGGGCGAAAAATTAAGTTTCTCCAATCTTCCCAAAACTCTGGATTCTGATAGAGGGCCATGAGACTTAGACCTGAGTGCAAAAATGGAGGCTCTAGCCCCTTCCAGAGCTGAGATATCGAAACTCAAAAATTGGGCCCGAAAAAAAAAAACGACAGTGGTACCCCTTACGTTTTTTTTTTTTGGGCGAAAAATTAAGTTTCTCCAATCTTCCCAAAACTCTGGATTCTGATAGAGGGCCATGAGACTTAGACCTGAGTGCAAAAATGGAGGCTCTAGCCCCTTCCAGAGCTGAGATATCGAAACCCAAAAATTGGGCCCGAAAAAAAAAAACGACAGTGGTACCCCTTACGTTTTTTTTTTTTTGGGCGAAAAATTAAGTTTCTCCAATCTTCCCAAAACTCTGGATTCTGATAGAGGGCCATGAGACTTAGACCTGAGTGCAAAAATGGAGGCTCTAGCCCCTTCCAGAGCTGAGATATCGAAACTCAAAAATTGGGCCTGAAAAAAAAACGACAGTGGTACCCCTTACTTTTTTTTTTTTTTTTGGGCGAAAAATTAAGTTTCTCCAATCTTCCCAAAACTCTGGATTCTGATAGAGGGCCATGAGACTTAGACCTGAGTGCAAAAATGGAGGCTCTAGCCCCTTCCAGAGCTGAGATATCGAAACTCAAAAAGTGGGCCCGAAAAAAAAAACGACAGTGGTACCCCTTACGTTTTTTTTTTTTGGGGCAAAAAATTAAGTTTCTCCAATCTTCCCAAAACTCTGGATTCTGATAGAGGGCCATGAGACTTAGACCTGAGTGCAAAAATGGAGGCTCTAGCCCCTTCCAGAGCTGAAATATCGAAACTCAAAAATTGGGCCCGAAAAAAAAAAAACGTCAGTGGTACCCCTTACGTTTTTTTTGGGGGGGCGAAAAATTAAGTTTCTCCAATCTTCCCAAAACTCTGGATTCTGATAGAGGGCCATGAGACTTAGACCTGAGTGCAAAAATGGAGGCTCTAGCCCCTTCCAGAGCTGAGATATCGAAACTCAAAAATTGGGCCCGAAAAAAAAAAACGTCAGTGGTACCCCTTAGGTTTTTTTTGGGGGGCGAAAAATTAAGTTTCTCCAATCTTCCCAAAACTCTGGATTCTGATAGAGGGCCATGAGACTTAGACCTGAGTGCAAAAATGGAGGCTCTAGCCCCTTCCAGAGCTGAGATATCGAAACTCAAAAATTGGGCCCGAAAAAAAAAAAAACGACAGTGGTACCCCTTACGTTTTTTTTTTTGGGCGAAAAATTAAGTTTCTCCAATCTTCCCAAAACTCTGGATTCTGATAGAGGGCCATGAGACTTAGACCTGAGTGCAAAAATGGAGGCTCTAGCCCCTTCCAGAGCTGAGATATCGAAACCCAAAAATTGGGCCCGAAAAAAAAACGACAGTGGTACCCCTTACGTTTTTTTTTTTTTGGGCGAAAAATTAAGTTTCTCCAATCTTCCCAAAACTCTGGATTCTGATAGAGGGCCATGAGACTTAGACCTGAGTGCAAAAATGGAGGCTCTAGCCCCTTCCAGAGCTGAGATATCGAAACTCAAAAATTGGGCCTGAAAAAAAAACGACAGTGGTACCCCTTACTTTTTTTTTTTTTTGGGCGAAAAATTAAGTTTCTCCAATCTTCCCAAAACTCTGGATTCTGATAGAGGGCCATGAGACTTAGACCTGAGTGCAAAAATGGAGGCTCTAGCCCCTTCCAGAGCTGAGATATCGAAACTCAAAAAGTGGGCCCGAAAAAAAAACGACAGTGGTACCCCTTACGTTTTTTTTTTGGGGCGAAAAATTAAGTTTCTCCAATCTTCCCAAAACTCTGGATTCTGATAGAGGGCCATGAGACTTAGACCTGAGTGCAAAAATGGAGGCTCTAGCCCCTTACAGAGCTGAGATATCGAAACTCAAAAATTGGGCCCGAAAAAAAAAACGACAGTGGTACCCCTTACGTTTTTTTTTTTGGGCGAAAAATTAAGTTTCTCCAATCTTCCCAAAACTCTGGATTCTGATAGAGGGCCATGAGACTTAGACCTGAGTGCAAAAATGGAGGCTCTAGCCCCTTCCAGAGCTGAGATATCGAAACTCAAAAATTGGGCCCGAAAAAAAAAACGACAGTGGTACCCCTTACGTTTTTTTTTTGGGCGAAAAATTAAGTTTCTCCAATCTTCCCAAAACTCTGGATTCTGATAGAGGGCCATGAGACTTAGACCTGAGTGCAAAAATGGAGGCTCTAGCCCCTTTTAGAGCTGAGATATCGAAACTCAAAAATTGGGCCCGAAAAAAAAAAACGACAGTGGTACCCCTTACGTTTTTTTTAAGGGGGCGAAAAATTAAGTTTCTCCAATCTTCTCAAAACTCTGGATTCTGATAGAGGGCCATGAGACTTAGACCTGAGTGCAAAAATGGAGGCTCTAGCCCCTTCCAGAGCTGAGATATCGAAACTCAAAAATTGGGCCAGAAAAAAAAAACGACAGTGGTACCCCTTACGTTTTTTTTTTTTGGGCGAAAAATTAAGTTTCTCCAATCTTCCCAATACTCTGGATTCTGATAGAGGGCCATGAGACTTAGACCTGAGTGCAAAAATGGAGGCTCTAGCCCCTTCCAGAGCTGAGATATCGAAACTCAAAAATTGGGCCCGAAAAAAAAAACAACAGTGGTACCCCTTACGTTTTTTTTTGGGGGGCGAAAAATTAAGTTTCTCCAATCTTCCCAAAACTCTGGATTCTGATAGAGGGCCATGAGACTTAGACCTGAGTGCAAAAATGGAGGCTCTAGCCCCTTTTAGAGCTGAGAAATCGAAACTCAAAAATTGGGCCCGAAAAAAAAAAAACGACAGTGGTACCCCTTACGTTTTTTTTAAGGGGGCGAAAAATTAACTTTCTCCAATCTTCCCAAAACTCTGGATTCTGATAGAGGGCCATGAGACTTAGACCTGAGTGCAAAAATGGAGGCTCTAGCCCCTTTTAGAGCTGAGATATCGAAACTCAAAAATTGGGCCCGAAAAAAAAAACGACAGTGGTACCCCTTACGTTTTTTTTAAGGGGGCGAAAAATTAAGTTTCTCCAATCTTCCCAAAACTCTGGATTCTGATAGAGGGCCATGAGACTTAGACCTGAGTGCAAAAATGGAGGCTCTAGCCCCTTACAGAGCTGAGATATCGAAACTCAAAAATTGGGCCCGAAAAAAAAAAACGACAGTGGTACCCCCTTACGTTTTTTTTTTTTGGGCGAAAAATTAAGTTTCTCCAATCTTCCCAAAACTCTGGATTCTGATAGAGGGCCATGAGACTTATACCTGAGTGCAAAAATGGAGGCTCTAGCCCCTTCCAGAGCTGAGATATCGAAACTCAAAAATTGGGCCCGAAAAAAAAAACGACAGTGGTACCCCTTACGTTTTTTTTTGGGCGAAAAATTAAGTTTCTCCAATCTTCCCAAAACTCTGGATTCTGATAGAGGGCCATGAGACTTAGACCTGAGTGCAAAAATGGAGGCTCTAGCCCCTTCCAGAGCTGAGATATCGAAACTCAAAAATTGGGCCCGAAAAAAAAAACAACAGTGGTACCCCTTACGTTTTTTTTTGGGGGGCGAAAAATTAAGTTTCTCCAATCTTCCCAAAACTCTGGATTCTGATAGAGGGCCATGAGACTTAGACCTGAGTGCAAAAATGGAGGCTCTAGCCCCTTTTAGAGCTGAGAAATCGAAACTCAAAAATTGGGCCCGAAAAAAAAAAAACGACAGTGGTACCCCTTACGTTTTTTTTAAGGGGGCGAAAAATTAACTTTCTCCAATCTTCCCAAAACTCTGGATTCTGATAGAGGGCCATGAGACTTAGACCTGAGTGCAAAAATGGAGGCTCTAGCCCCTTCCAGAGCTGAGATATCGAAACTCAAAAATTGGGCCCGAAAAAAAAAACAACAGTGGTACCCCTTACGTTTTTTTTTGGGGGGCGAAAAATTAAGTTTCTCCAATCTTCCCAAAACTCTGGATTCTGATAGAGGGCCATGAGACTTAGACCTGAGTGCAAAAATGGAGGCTCTAGCCCCTTTTAGAGCTGAGAAATCGAAACTCAAAAATTGGGCCCGAAAAAAAAAAAACGACAGTGGTACCCCTTACGTTTTTTTTAAGGGGGCGAAAAATTAACTTTCTCCAATCTTCCCAAAACTCTGGATTCTGATAGAGGGCCATGAGACTTAGACCTGAGTGCAAAAATGGAGGCTCTAGCCCCTTTTAGAGCTGAGATATCGAAACTCAAAAATTGGGCCCGAAAAAAAAAACGACAGTGGTACCCCTTACGTTTTTTTTAAGGGGGCGAAAAATTAAGTTTCTCCAATCTTCCCAAAACTCTGGATTCTGATAGAGGGCCATGAGACTTAGACCTGAGTGCAAAAATGGAGGCTCTAGCCCCTTACAGAGCTGAGATATCGAAACTCAAAAATTGGGCCCGAAAAAAAAAAACGACAGTGGTACCCCCTTACGTTTTTTTTTTTTGGGCGAAAAATTAAGTTTCTCCAATCTTCCCAAAACTCTGGATTCTGATAGAGGGCCATGAGACTTATACCTGAGTGCAAAAATGGAGGCTCTAGCCCCTTCCAGAGCTGAGATATCGAAACTCAAAAATTGGGCCCGAAAAAAAAAACGACAGTGGTACCCCTTACGTTTTTTTTTGGGCGAAAAATTAAGTTTCTCCAATCTTCCCAAAACTCTGGATTCTGATAGAGGGCCATGAGACTTAGACCTGAGTGCAAAAATGGAGGCTCTAGCCCCTTTTAGAGCTGAGATATCGAAACTCAAAAATTGGGCCCGAAAAAAAAAACGACAGTGGTACCCCTTACGTTTTTTTTAAGGGGGCGAAAAATTAAGTTTCTCCAATCTTCCCAAAACTCTGGATTCTGATAGAGGGCCATGAGACTTAGACCTGAGTGCAAAAATGGAGGCTCTAGCCCCTTCCAGAGCTGAGATATCGAAACTCAAAAATTGGGCCAGAAAAAAAAAACGACAGTGGTACCCCTTACGTTTTTTTTTTTTGGGCGAAAAATTAAGTTTCTCCAATCTTCCCAATACTCTGGATTCTGATAGAGGGCCATGAGACTTAGACCTGAGTGCAAAAATGGAGGCTCTAGCCCCTTCCAGAGCTGAGATATCGAAACTCAAAAATTGGGCCCGAAAAAAAAAACAACAGTGGTACCCCTTACGTTTTTTTTGGGGGGGCGAAAAATTAAGTTTCTCCAATCTTCCCAAAACTCTGGATTCTGATAGAGGGCCATGAGACTTAGACCTGAGTGCAAAAATGGAGGCTCTAGCCCCTTTTAGAGCTGAGAAATCGAAACTCAAAAATTGGGCCCGAAAAAAAAAAACGACAGTGGTACCCCTTACGTTTTTTTTAAGGGGGCGAAAAATTAACTTTCTCCAATCTTCCCAAAACTCTGGATTCTGATAGAGGGCCATGAGACTTAGACCTGAGTGCAAAAATGGAGGCTCTAGCCCCTTTTAGAGCTGAGAAATCGAAACTCAAAAATTGGGCCCGAAAAAAAAAAAACGACAGTGGTACCCCTTACGTTTTTTTTAAGGGGGCGAAAAATTAACTTTCTCCAATCTTCCCAAAACTCTGGATTCTGATAGAGGGCCATGAGACTTAGACCTGAGTGCAAAAATGGAGGCTCTAGCCCCTTTTAGAGCTGAGATATCGAAACTCAAAAATTGGGCCCGAAAAAAAAAACGACAGTGGTACCCCTTACGTTTTTTTTAAGGGGGCGAAAAATTAAGTTTCTCCAATCTTCCCAAAACTCTGGATTCTGATAGAGGGCCATGAGACTTAGACCTGAGTGCAAAAATGGAGGCTCTAGCCCCTTACAGAGCTGAGATATCGAAACTCAAAAATTGGGCCCGAAAAAAAAAAACGACAGTGGTACCCCCTTACGTTTTTTTTTTTTGGGCGAAAAATTAAGTTTCTCCAATCTTCCCAAAACTCTGGATTCTGATAGAGGGCCATGAGACTTATACCTGAGTGCAAAAATGGAGGCTCTAGCCCCTTCCAGAGCTGAGATATCGAAACTCAAAAATTGGGCCCGAAAAAAAAAACGACAGTGGTACCCCTTACGTTTTTTTTTGGGCGAAAAATTAAGTTTCTCCAATCTTCCCAAAACTCTGGATTCTGATAGAGGGCCATGAGACTTAGACCTGAGTGCAAAAATGGAGGCTCTAGCCCCTTCCAGAGCTGAGATATCGAAACTCAAAAATTGGGCCCGAAAAAAAAAACAACAGTGGTACCCCTTACGTTTTTTTTTGGGGGGCGAAAAATTAAGTTTCTCCAATCTTCCCAAAACTCTGGATTCTGATAGAGGGCCATGAGACTTAGACCTGAGTGCAAAAATGGAGGCTCTAGCCCCTTTTAGAGCTGAGAAATCGAAACTCAAAAATTGGGCCCGAAAAAAAAAAAACGACAGTGGTACCCCTTACGTTTTTTTTAAGGGGGCGAAAAATTAACTTTCTCCAATCTTCCCAAAACTCTGGATTCTGATAGAGGGCCATGAGACTTAGACCTGAGTGCAAAAATGGAGGCTCTAGCCCCTTCCAGAGCTGAGATATCGAAACTCAAAAATTGGGCCCGAAAAAAAAAACAACAGTGGTACCCCTTACGTTTTTTTTTGGGGGGCGAAAAATTAAGTTTCTCCAATCTTCCCAAAACTCTGGATTCTGATAGAGGGCCATGAGACTTAGACCTGAGTGCAAAAATGGAGGCTCTAGCCCCTTTTAGAGCTGAGAAATCGAAACTCAAAAATTGGGCCCGAAAAAAAAAAAACGACAGTGGTACCCCTTACGTTTTTTTTAAGGGGGCGAAAAATTAACTTTCTCCAATCTTCCCAAAACTCTGGATTCTGATAGAGGGCCATGAGACTTAGACCTGAGTGCAAAAATGGAGGCTCTAGCCCCTTTTAGAGCTGAGATATCGAAACTCAAAAATTGGGCCCGAAAAAAAAAACGACAGTGGTACCCCTTACGTTTTTTTTAAGGGGGCGAAAAATTAAGTTTCTCCAATCTTCCCAAAACTCTGGATTCTGATAGAGGGCCATGAGACTTAGACCTGAGTGCAAAAATGGAGGCTCTAGCCCCTTACAGAGCTGAGATATCGAAACTCAAAAATTGGGCCCGAAAAAAAAAACGACAGTGGTACCCCCTTACGTTTTTTTTTTTTGGGCGAAAAATTAAGTTTCTCCAATCTTCCCAAAACTCTGGATTCTGATAGAGGGCCATGAGACTTATACCTGAGTGCAAAAATGGAGGCTCTAGCCCCTTCCAGAGCTGAGATATCGAAACTCAAAAATTGGGCCCGAAAAAAAAAACGACAGTGGTACCCCTTACGTTTTTTTTTGGGCGAAAAATTAAGTTTCTCCAATCTTCCCAAAACTCTGGATTCTGATAGAGGGCCATGAGACTTAGACCTGAGTGCAAAAATGGAGGCTCTAGCCCCTTTTAGAGCTGAGATATCGAAACTCAAAAATTGGGCCCGAAAAAAAAAACGACAGTGGTACCCCTTACGTTTTTTTTAAGGGGGCGAAAAATTAAGTTTCTCCAATCTTCCCAAAACTCTGGATTCTGATAGAGGGCCATGAGACTTAGACCTGAGTGCAAAAATGGAGGCTCTAGCCCCTTCCAGAGCTGAGATATCGAAACTCAAAAATTGGGCCAGAAAAAAAAAACGACAGTGGTACCCCTTACGTTTTTTTTTTTTGGGCGAAAAATTAAGTTTCTCCAATCTTCCCAATACTCTGGATTCTGATAGAGGGCCATGAGACTTAGACCTGAGTGCAAAAATGGAGGCTCTAGCCCCTTCCAGAGCTGAGATATCGAAACTCAAAAATTGGGCCCGAAAAAAAAAACAACAGTGGTACCCCTTACGTTTTTTTTGGGGGGGCGAAAAATTAAGTTTCTCCAATCTTCCCAAAACTCTGGATTCTGATAGAGGGCCATGAGACTTAGACCTGAGTGCAAAAATGGAGGCTCTAGCCCCTTTTAGAGCTGAGAAATCGAAACTCAAAAATTGGGCCCGAAAAAAAAAAAACGACAGTGGTACCCCTTACGTTTTTTTTAAGGGGGCGAAAAATTAACTTTCTCCAATCTTCCCAAAACTCTGGATTCTGATAGAGGGCCATGAGACTTAGACCTGAGTGCAAAAATGGAGGCTCTAGCCCCTTTTAGAGCTGAGAAATCGAAACTCAAAAATTGGGCCCGAAAAAAAAAAACGACAGTGGTACCCCTTACGTTTTTTTTAAGGGGGCGAAAAATTAAGTTTCTCCAATCTTCCCAAAACTCTGGATTCTGATAGAGGGCCATGAGACTTAGACCTGAGTGCAAAAATGGAGGCTCTAGCCCCTTCCAGAGCTGAGATATCGAAACTCAAAAATTGGGCCAGAAAAAAAAAACGACAGTGGTACCCCTTACGTTTTTTTTTTTTGGGCGAAAAATTAAGTTTCTCCAATCTTCCCAATACTCTGGATTCTGATAGAGGGCCATGAGACTTAGACCTGAGTGCAAAAATGGAGGCTCTAGCCCCTTCCAGAGCTGAGATATCGAAACTCAAAAATTGGGCCCGAAAAAAAAAACAACAGTGGTACCCCTTACGTTTTTTTTTGGGGGGCGAAAAATTAAGTTTCTCCAATCTTCCCAAAACTCTGGATTCTGATAGAGGGCCATGAGACTTAGACCTGAGTGCAAAAATGGAGGCTCTAGCCCCTTTTAGAGCTGAGAAATCGAAACTCAAAAATTGGGCCCGAAAAAAAAAAAACGACAGTGGTACCCCTTACGTTTTTTTTAAGGGGGCGAAAAATTAACTTTCTCCAATCTTCCCAAAACTCTGGATTCTGATAGAGGGCCATGAGACTTAGACCTGAGTGCAAAAATGGAGGCTCTAGCCCCTTTTAGAGCTGAGATATCGAAACTCAAAAATTGGGCCCGAAAAAAAAAACGACAGTGGTACCCCTTACGTTTTTTTTAAGGGGGCGAAAAATTAAGTTTCTCCAATCTTCCCAAAACTCTGGATTCTGATAGAGGGCCATGAGACTTAGACCTGAGTGCAAAAATGGAGGCTCTAGCCCCTTACAGAGCTGAGATATCGAAACTCAAAAATTGGGCCCGAAAAAAAAAAACGACAGTGGTACCCCCTTACGTTTTTTTTTTTTTGGGCGAAAAATTAAGTTTCTCCAATCTTCCCAAAACTCTGGATTCTGATAGAGGGCCATGAGACTTATACCTGAGTGCAAAAATGGAGGCTCTAGCCCCTTCCAGAGCTGAGATATCGAAACTCAAAAATTGGGCCCGAAAAAAAAACCGACAGTGGTACCCCTTACGTTTTTTTTTGGGCGAAAAATTAAGTTTCTCCAATCTTCCCAAAACTCTGGATTCTGATAGAGGGCCATGAGACTTAGACCTGAGTGCAAAAATGGAGGCTCTAGCCCCTTTTAGAGCTGAGATATCGAAACTCAAAAATTGGGCCCGAAAAAAAAAACGACAGTGGTACCCCTTACGTTTTTTTTAAGGGGGCGAAAAATTAAGTTTCTCCAATCTTCCCAAAACTCTGGATTCTGATAGAGGGCCATGAGACTTAGACCTGAGTGCAAAAATGGAGGCTCTAGCCCCTTCCAGAGCTGAGATATCGAAACTCAAAAATTGGGCCAGAAAAAAAAAAACGACAGTGGTACCCCTTACGTTTTTTTTTGGGCGAAAAATTAAGTTTCTCCAATCTTCCCAAAACTCTGGATTCTGATAGAGGGCCATGAGACTTAGACCTGAGTGCAAAAATGGAGGCTCTAGCCCCTTTTAGAGCTGAGATATCGAAACTCAAAAATTGGGCCCGAAAAAAAAAACGACAGTGGTACCCCTTACGTTTTTTTTAAGGGGGCGAAAAATTAAGTTTCTCCAATCTTCCCAAAACTCTGGATTCTGATAGAGGGCCATGAGACTTAGACCTGAGTGCAAAAATGGAGGCTCTAGCCCCTTCCAGAGCTGAGATATCGAAACTCAAAAATTGGGCCAGAAAAAAAAAACGACAGTGGTACCCCTTACGTTTTTTTTTTTTTTGGGCGAAAAATTAAGTTTCTCCAATCTTCCCAATACTCTGGATTCTGATAGAGGGCCATGAGACTTAGACCTGAGTGCAAAAATGGAGGCTCTAGCCCCTTCCAGAGCTGAGATATCGAAACTCAAAAATTGGGCCCGAAAAAAAAAACAACAGTGGTACCCCTTACGTTTTTTTTTGGGGGGCGAAAAATTAAGTTTCTCCAATCTTCCCAAAACTCTGGATTCTGATAGAGGGCCATGAGACTTAGACCTGAGTGCAAAAATGGAGGCTCTAGCCCCTTTTAGAGCTGAGAAATCGAAACTCAAAAATTGGGCCCGAAAAAAAAAAAACGACAGTGGTACCCCTTACGTTTTTTTTTAAGGGGGCGAAAAATTAACTTTCTCCAATCTTCCCAAAACTCTGGATTCTGATAGAGGGCCATGAGACTTAGACCTGAGTGCAAAAATGGAGGCTCTAGCCCCTTTTAGAGCTGAGAAATCGAAACTCAAAAATTGGGCCCGAAAAAAAAAAAACGACAGTGGTACCCCTTACGTTTTTTTTAAGGGGGCGAAAAATTAAGTTTCTCCAATCTTCCCAAAACTCTGGATTCTGATAGAGGGCCATGAGACTTAGACCTGAGTGCAAAAATGGAGGCTCTAGCCCCTTCCAGAGCTGAGATATCGAAACTCAAAAATTGGGCCAGAAAAAAAAAACGACAGTGGTACCCCTTACGTTTTTTTTTTTTTGGGCGAAAAATTAAGTTTCTCCAATCTTCCCAATACTCTGGATTCTGATAGAGGGCCATGAGACTTAGACCTGAGTGCAAAAATGGAGGCTCTAGCCCCTTCCAGAGCTGAGATATCGAAACTCAAAAATTGGGCCCGAAAAAAACAACAACAGTGGTACCCCTTACGTTTTTTTTTGGGGGGCGAAAAATTAAGTTTCTCCAATCTTCCCAAAACTCTGGATTCTGATAGAGGGCCATGAGACTTAGACCTGAGTGCAAAAATGGAGGCTCTAGCCCCTTTTAGAGCTGAGAAATCGAAACTCAAAAATTGGGCCCGAAAAAAAAAAAACGACAGTGGTACCCCTTACGTTTTTTTTAAGGGGGCGAAAAATTAACTTTCTCCAATCTTCCCAAAACTCTGGATTCTGATAGAGGGCCATGAGACTTAGACCTGAGTGCAAAAATGGAGGCTCTAGCCCCTTTTAGAGCTGAGATATCGAAACTCAAAAATTGGGCCCGAAAAAAAAAACGACAGTGGTACCCCTTACGTTTTTTTTAAGGGGGCGAAAAATTAAGTTTCTCCAATCTTCCCAAAACTCTGGATTCTGATAGAGGGCCATGAGACTTAGACCTGAGTGCAAAAATGGAGGCTCTAGCCCCTTCCAGAGCTGAGATATCGAAACTCAAAAATTGGGCCAGAAAAAAAAAACGACAGTGGTACCCCTTACGTTTTTTTTTTTTGGGCGAAAAATTAAGTTTCTCCAATCTTCCCAATACTCTGGATTCTGATAGAGGGCCATGAGACTTAGACCTGAGTGCAAAAATGGAGGCTCTAGCCCCTTCCAGAGCTGAGATATCGAAACTCAAAAATTGGGCCCGAAAAAAAAAACAACAGTGGTACCCCTTACGTTTTTTTTTGGGGGGCAAAAAATTAAGTTTCTCCAATCTTCCCAAAACTCTGGATTCTGATAGAGGGCCATGAGACTTAGACCTGAGTGCAAAAATGGAGGCTCTAGCCCCTTCCAGAGCTGAGATATCGAAACTCAAAAATTGGGCCCAAAAAAAAAAAACGACAGTGGTACCCCTTACGTTTTTTTTTTTTGGGCGAAAAATTTAGTTTCTCCAATCTTCCCAAAACTCTGGATTCTGATAGAGGGCCATGAGACTTAGACCTGAGTGCAAAAATGGAGGCTCTAGCCCCTTCCAGAGCTGAGATATCGAAACCCAAAAATTGGGCCCGAAAAAAAAACGACAGTGGTACCCCTTACGTTTTTTTTTTTTTGGGCGAAAAATTAAGTTTCTCCAATCTTCCCAAAACTCTGGATTCTGATAGAGGGCCATGAGACTTAGACCTGAGTGCAAAAATGGAGGCTCTAGCCCCTTCCAGAGCTGAGATATCGAAACTCAAAAATTGGGCCCGAAAAAAAAACGACAGTGGTACCCCTTACATTTTTTTTTTTGGGGGCGAAAAATTAAGTTTCTCCAATCTTCCCAAAACTCTGGATTCTGATAGAGGGCCATGAGACTTAGACCTGAGTGCAAAAATGGAGGCTCTAGCCCCTTCCAGAGCTGAGATATCGAAACTCAAAAATTGGGCCTGAAAAAAAAACGACAGTGGTACCCCTTACTTTTTTTTTTTGGGCGAAAAATTAAGTTTCTCCAATCTTCCCAAAACTCTGGATTCTGATAGAGGGCCATGAGACTTAGACCTGAGTGCAAAAATGGAGGCTCTAGCCCCTTCCAGAGCTGAGATATCGAAACTCAAAAATTGGGCCCGAAAAAAAAACGACAGTGGTACCCCTTACGTTTGTTTTGGGGGGCGAAAAATTAAGTTTCTCCAATCTTCCCAAAACTCTGGATTCTGATAGAGGGCCATGAGACTTAGACCTGAGTGCAAAAATGGAGGCTCTAGCCCCTTCCAGAGCTGAGATATCGAAACTCAAAAATTGGGCCCGAAAAAAAAAACGACAGTGGTACCCCTTACGTTTTTTTTTTTTTTTTTGAGCGAAAAATTAAGTTTCTCCAATCTTCCCAAAACTCTGGATTCTGATAGAGGGCCATGAGACTTAGACCTGAGTGCAAAAATGGAGGCTCTAGCCCCTTCCAGAGCTGAGAAATCGAAACTCAAAAATTGGGCCCGAAAAAAAAAACGACAGTGGTACCCCTTACGTTTTTTTGGGGGGGGCGAAAAATTAAGTTTCTCCAATCTTCCCAAAACTCTGGATTCTGATAGAGGGCCATGAGACTTAGACCTGAGTGCAAAAATGGAGGCTCTAGCCCCTTCCAGAGCTGAGATATCGAAACTCAAAAATTGGGCCAGAAAAAAAAAACGACAGTGGTACCCCTTACGTTTTTTTTTTTGGGCGAAAAATTAAGTTTCTCCAATCTTCCCAAAACTCTGGATTCTGATAGAGGGCCATGAGACTTAGACCTGAGTGCAAAAATGGAGGCTCTAGCCCCTTCCAGAGCTGAGATATCGAAACTCAAAAATTGGGCCTGAAAAAAAAAACGACAGTGGTACCCCTTACTTTTTTTTTTTTTTGGGCGAAAAATTAAGTTTCTCCAATCTTCCCAAAACTCTGGATTCTGATAGAGGGCCATGAGACTTAGACCTGAGTGCAAAAATGGAGGCTCTAGCCCCTTCCAGAGCTGAGATATCGAAACTCAAAAAGTGGGCCCGAAAAAAAAACGACAGTGGTACCCCTTACGTTTTTTTTTTGATTGAAAAATTAAGTTTCTCCAATCTTCCCAAAACTCTGGATTCTGATAGAGGGCCATGAGACTTAGACCTGAGTGCAAAAATGGAGGCTCTAGCCCCTTCCAGAGCTGAGATATCGAAACTCAAAAATTGGGCCCGAAAAAAAAACGACAGTGGTACCCCTTACGTTTTTTTTTTTGAGCGAAAAATTAAGTTTCTCCAATCTTCCCAAAACTCTGGATTCTGATAGAGGGCCATGAGACTTAGACCTGAGTGCAAAAATGGAGGCTCTAGCCCCTTCCAGAGCTGAAATATCGAAACTCAAAAATTGGGCCCGAAAAAAAAAAAACGTCAGTGGTACCCCTTACGTTTTTTTTGGGGGGGCGAAAAATTAAGTTTCTCCAATCTTCCCAAAACTCTGGATTCTGATAGAGGGCCATGAGACTTAGACCTGAGTGCAAAAATGGAGGCTCTAGCCCCTTCCAGAGCTGAGATATCGAAACTCAAAAATTGGGCCCGAAAAAAAAACGACAGTGGTACCCCTTACGTTTTTTTTTTTGAGCGAAAAATTAAGTTTCTCCAATCTTCCCAAAACTCTGGATTCTGATAGAGGGCCATGAGACTTAGACCTGAGTGCAAAAATGGAGGCTCTAGCCCCTTCCAGAGCTGAAATATCGAAACTCAAAAATTGGGCCCGAAAAAAAAAAAACGTCAGTGGTACCCCTTACGTTTTTTTTTTGGGCGAAAAATTAAGTTTCTCCAATCTTCCCAAAACTCTGGATTCTGATAGAGGGCCATGAGACTTAGACCTGAGTGCAAAAATGGAGGCTCTAGCCCCTTCCAGAGCTGAGATATCGAAACTCAAAAATTGGGCCCGAAAAAAAAAAAACGTCAGTGGTACCCCTTAGGTTTTTTTGGGGGGGCGAAAAATTAAGTTTCTCCAATCTTCCCAAAACTCTGGATTCTGATAGAGGGCCATGAGACTTAGACCTGAGTGCAAAAATGGAGGCTCTAGCCCCTTCCAGAGCTGAGATATCGAAACTCAAAAATTGGGCCCGAAAAAAAAAAAACGACAGTGGTACCCCTTACGTTTTTTTTTTTGGGCGAAAAATTAAGTTTCTCCAATCTTCCCAAAACTCTGGATTCTGATAGAGGGCCATGAGACTTAGACCTGAGTGCAAAAATGGAGGCTCTAGCCCCTTCCAGAGCTGAGATATCGAAACCCAAAAATTGGGCCCGAAAAAAAAAACGACAGTGGTACCCCTTACGTTTTTTTTTTTGGGCGAAAAATTAAGTTTCTCCAATCTTCCCAAAACTCTGGATTCTGATAGAGGGCCATGAGACTTAGACCTGAGTGCAAAAATGGAGGCTCTAGCCCCTTCCAGAGCTGAGATATCGAAACTCAAAAATTGGGCCTGAAAAAAAAACGACAGTGGTACCCCTTACTTTTTTTTTTTTTTTGGGCGAAAAATTAAGTTTCTCCAATCTTCCCAAAACTCTGGATTCTGATAGAGGGCCATGAGACTTAGACCTGAGTGCAAAAATGGAGGCTCTAGCCCCTTCCAGAGCTGAGATATCGAAACTCAAAAAGTGGGCCCGAAAAAAAAACGACAGTGGTACCCCTTACGTTTTTTTTTTTTGGGGCGAAAAATTAAGTTTCTCCAATCTTCCCAAAACTCTGGATTCTGATAGAGGGCCATGAGACTTAGACCTGAGTGCAAAAATGGAGGCTCTAGCCCCTTCCAGAGCTGAAATATCGAAACTCAAAAATTGGGCCCGAAAAAAAAAAAACGTCAGTGGTACCCCTTACGTTTTTTTTTTTGGGGGGGCGAAAAATTAAGTTTCTCCAATCTTCCCAAAACTCTGGATTCTGATAGAGGGCCATGAGACTTAGACCTGAGTGCAAAAATGGAGGCTCTAGCCCCTTCCAGAGCTGAGATATCGAAACTCAAAAATTGGGCCCGAAAAAAAAAAACGTCAGTGGTACCCCTTAGGTTTTTTTTTGGGGGCGAAAAATTAAGTTTCTCCAATCTTCCCAAAACTCTGGATTCTGATAGAGGGCCATGAGACTTAGACCTGAGTGCAAAAATGGAGGCTCTAGCCCCTTCCAGAGCTGAGATATCGAAACCCAAAAATTGGGCCCGAAAAAAAAACGACAGTGGTACCCCTTACGTTTTTTTTTTTTTGGGCGAAAAATTAAGTTTCTCCAATCTTCCCAAAACTCTGGATTCTGATAGAGGGCCATGAGACTTAGACCTGAGTGCAAAAATGGAGGCTCTAGCCCCTTCCAGAGCTGAGATATCGAAACTCAAAAATTGGGCCTGAAAAAAAAACGACAGTGGTACCCCTTACTTTTTTTTTTTTTTGGGCGAAAAATTAAGTTTCTCCAATCTTCCCAAAACTCTGGATTCTGATAGAGGGCCATGAGACTTAGACCTGAGTGCAAAAATGGAGGCTCTAGCCCATTCCAGAGCTGAGATATCGAAACTCAAAAATTGGGCCCGAAAAAAAAACGACAGTGGTACCCCTTACGTTTTTTTTTTTGGGCGAAAAATTAAGTTTCTCCAATCTTCCCAAAACTCTGGATTCTGATAGAGGGCCATGAGACTTAGACCTGAGTGCAAAAATGGAGGCTCTAGCCCCTTCCAGAGCTGAGATATCGAAACTCAAAAATTGGGCCCGAAAAAAAAACGACAGTGGTACCCCTTACGTTTTTTTTTTTTGGGCGAAAAATTAAGTTTCTCCAATCTTCCCAAAACTCTGGATTCTGATAGAGGGCCATGAGACTTAGACCTGAGTGCAAAAATGGAGGCTCTAGCCCCTTACAGAGCTGAGATATCGAAACTCAAAAATTGGGCCCGAAAAAAAACCGACAGTGGTACCCCTTACGTTTTTTTTTTTTTGGGGCGAAAAATTAAGTTTCTCCAATCTTCCCAAAACTCTGGATTCTGATAGAGGGCCATGAGACTTAGACCTGAGTGCAAAAATGGAGGCTCTAGCCCCTTACAGAGCTGAGATATCGAAACTCAAAAATTGGGCCCGAAAAAAAAAAACGACAGTGGTACCCCTTACGTTTTTTTTTTTTGGGCGAAAAATTAAGTTTCTCCAATCTTCCCAAAACTCTGGATTCTGATAGAGGGCCATGAGACTTAGACCTGAGTGCAAAAATGGAGGCTCTAGCCCCTTCCAGAGCTGAGATATCGAAACTCAAAAATTGGGCCCGAAAAAAAAAACGACAGTGGTACCCCTTACGTTTTTTTTTTTGGGCGAAAAATTAAGTTTCTCCAATCTTCTCAAAACTCTGGATTCTGATAGAGGGCCATGAGACTTAGACCTGAGTGCAAAAATGGAGGCTCTAGCCCCTTTTAGAGCTGAGATATCGAAACTCAAAAATTGGGCCCGAAAAAAAAAACGACAGTGGTACCCCTTACGTTTTTTTTAAGGGGGCGAAAAATTAAGTTTCTCCAATCTTCCCAAAACTCTGGATTCTGATAGAGGGCCATGAGACTTAGACCTGAGTGCAAAAATGGAGGCTCTAGCCCCTTCCAGAGCTGAGATATCGAAACTCAAAAATTGGGCCAGAAAAAAAAAACGACAGTGGTACCCCTTACGTTTTTTTTTTTTTTGGGCGAAAAATTAAGTTTCTCCAATCTTCCCAATACTCTGGATTCTGATAGAGGGCCATGAGACTTAGACCTGAGTGCAAAAATGGAGGCTCTAGCCCCTTCCAGAGCTGAGATATCGAAACTCAAAAATTGGGCCCGAAAAAAAACAACAACAGTGGTACCCCTTACGTTTTTTTGGGGGGGGCGAAAAATTAAGTTTCTCCAATCTTCCCAAAACTCTGGATTCTGATAGAGGGCCATGAGACTTAGACCTGAGTGCAAAAATGGAGGCTCTAGCCCCTTTTAGAGCTGAGAAATCGAAACTCAAAAATTGGGCCCGAAAAAAAAAAACGACAGTGGTACCCCTTACGTTTTTTTTAAGGGGGCGAAAAATTAACTTTCTCCAATCTTCCCAAAACTCTGGATTCTGATAGAGGGCCATGAGACTTAGACCTGAGTGCAAAAATGGAGGCTCTAGCCCCTTCCTGAGCTGAGATATCGAAACTCAAAAATTGGGCCCGAAAAAAAAAACGACAGTGGTACCCCTTACGTTTTATATTTTTGGGCGAAAAATTAAGTTTCTCCAATCTTCCCAATACTCTGGATTCTGATAGAGGGCCATGAGACTTAGACCTGAGTGCAAAAATGGAGGCTCTAGCCCCTTCCAGAGCTGAGATATCGAAACTCAAAAATTGGGCCCGAAAAAAAAAACGACAGTGGTACCCCTTACGTTTTTTTTTTTGGGGGGCGAAAAATTAAGTTTCTCCAATCTTCCAAAAACTCTGGATTCTGATAGAGGGCCATGAGACTTAGACCTGAGTGCAAAAATGGAGGCTCTAGCCCCTTACAGAGCTGAGATATTGAAACTCAAAAATTGGGCCCGAAAAAAAAAAAACGACAGTGGTACCCCTTACGTTTTTTTTTTTTGGGCGAAAAATTAAGTTTCTCCAATCTTCCCAAAACTCTGGATTCTGATAGAGGGCCATGAGACTTAGACCTGAGTGCAAAAATGGAGGCTCTAGCCCCTTCCAGAGCTGAGATATCGAAACTCAAAAATTGGGCCCGAAAAAAAAACGACAGTGGTACCCCTTACGTTTTTTTTTTTTTTGGGCGAAAAATTAAGTTTCTCTAATCTTCCCAAAACTCTGGATTCTGATAGAAGGCCATGAGACTTAGACCTGAGTGCAAAAATGTAGGCTCTAGCCCCTTCCAGAGCTGAGATATCGAAACTCAAAAATTGGGCCCGAAAAAAAAACGACAGTGGTACCCCTTACGGTTTTTTTTTGGGGCGAAAAATTAAGTTTCTCCAATCTTCCCAAAACTCTGGATTCTGATAGAGGGCCATGAGACTTAGACCTGAGTGCAAAAATGGAGGCTCTAGCCCCTTCCAGAGCTGAGATATCGAAACTCAAAAATTGGGCCCGGAAAAAAAAAACGTCAGTGGTACCCCTTACGTTTTTTTTGGGGGGGCGAAAAATTAAGTTTCTCCAATCTTCCCAAAACTATGGATTCTGATAGAGGGCCATGAGACTTAGACCTGAGTGCAAAAATGGAGGCTCTAGCCCCTTCCAGAGCTGAGATATCGAAACTCAAAAATTGGGCCCGAAAAAAAAAAACGACAGTGGTACCCCTTACGTTTTTTTTTTGGGGCGAAAAATTAAGTTTCTCCAATCTTCCCAAAACCCTGGATTCTGATAGAGGGCCATGAGACTTAGACCTGAGTGCAAAAATGGAGGCTCTAGCCCCTTTTAAAGCTGAGATATCGAAACTCAAAAATTGGGCCCGAAAAAAAAAACGACAGTGGTACCCCTTACGTTTTTTTTAAGGGGGCGAAAAATTAAGTTTCTCCAATCTTCCCAAAACTCTGGATTCTGATAGAGGGCCATGAGACTTAGACCTGAGTGCAAAAATTGAGGCTCTAGCCCCTTCCAGAGCTGAGATATCGAAACTCAAAAATTGGGCCCGAAAAAAAAAACCGACAGTGGTACCCCTTACGTTTTTTTTGGGGGGGCGAAAAATTAAGTTTCTCCAATCTTCCCAAAACTCTGGATTCTGATAGAGGGCCATGAGACTTAGACCTGAGTGCAAAAATGGAGGCTCTAGCCCCTTCCAGAGCTGAGATATCGAAACTCAAAAAGTGGGCCCGAAAAAAAAACGACAGTGGTACCGCTTACGTTTTTTTTTTTTGATTGAAAAATTAAGTTTCTCCAATCTTCCCAAAACTCTGGATTCTCATAGAGGGCCATGAGACTTAGACCTGAGTGCAAAAATGGAGGCTCTAGCCCCTTCCAGAGCTGAGATATCGAAACTCAAAAATTGGGCCCGAAAAAAAAACGACAGTGGTACCCCTTACGTTTTTTTTTTTTTAGCGAAAAATTAAGTTTCTCCAATCTTCCCAAAACTCTGGATTCTGATAGAGGGCCATGAGACTTAGACCTGAATGCAAAAATGGAGGCTCTAGCCCCTTCCAGAGCTGAGATATCGAAACTCAAAAATTGGGCCCGAAAAAAAAACGACAGTGGTACCCCTTACGTTTTTTTTTTTGGGGCGAAACATTAAGTTTCTCCAATCTTCCCAAAACTCTGGATTCTGATAGAGGGCCATGAGACTTAGACCTGAGTGCAAAAATGGAGGCTCTAGCCCCTTACAGAGCTGAGATATCGAAACTCAAAAATTGGGCCCGAAAAAAAAAACCGACAGTGGTACCCCTTACGTTTTTTTTTTTGGGCGAAAAATTAAGTTTCTCCAATCTTCCCAAAACTCTGGATTCTGATAGAGGGCCATGAGACTTAGACCTGAGTGCAAAAATGGAGGCTCTAGCCCCTTTTAGAGCTGAGATATCGAAACTCAAAAATTGGGCCCGAAAAAAAAAACGACAGTGGTACCCCTTACGTTTTTTTAAGGGGGCGAAAAATTAAGTTTCTCCAATCTTCCCAAAACTCTGGATTCTGATAGAGGGCCATGAGACTTAGACCTGAGTGCAAAAATGGAGGCTCTAGCCCCTTCCAGAGCTGAGATATCGAAACTCAAAAATTGGGCCCGAAAAAAAAAACGACAGTGGTACCCCTTACGTTTTTTTTTTTTGGGCGAAAAATTAAGTTTCTCCAATCTTCCCAATACTCTGGATTCTGATAGAGGGCCATGAGACTTAGACCTGAGTGCAAAAATGAAGGCTCTAGCCCCTTCCAGAGCTGAGATATCGAAACTCAAAAATTGGGCCCGAAAAAAAAAACGACAGTGGTACCCCTTACGTTTTTTTTTTTTTGGGCGAAAAATTAAGTTTCTCCAATCTTCCCAATACTCTGGATTCTGATAGAGGGCCATGAGACTTAGACCTGAGTGCAAAAATGAAGGCTCTAGCCCCTTCCAGAGCTGAGATATCGAAACTCAAAAATTGGGCCCGAAAAAAAAAACGACAGTGGTACCCCTTACGTTTTTTTTTGGGGGGCGAAAAATTAAGTTTCTCCAATCTTCCCAAAACTCTGGATTCTGATAGAGGGCCATGAGACTTAGACCTGAGTGCAAAAATGGAGGCTCTAGCCCCTTTTAAAGCTGAGATATCGAAACTCAAAAATTGGGCCCGAAAAAAAAAACGACAGTGGTACCCCTTACGTTTTTTTTAAGGGGGCGAAAAATTAAGTTTCTCCAATCTTCCCAAAACTCTGGATTCTGATAGAGGGCCATGAGACTTAGACCTGAGAGCAAAAATGGAGGCTCTAGCCCCTTCAAGAGCTGAGATATCGAAACTCAAAAATTGGGCCTGAAAAAAAACGACAGTGGTACCCCTTACGTTTTTTTTTTTTGGGCGAAAAATTAAGTTTCTCCAATCTTCCCAAAACTCTGGATTCTGATAGAGGGCCATGAGACTTAGACCTGAGTGCAAAAATGGAGGCTCTAGCCCCTTTTAGAGCTGAGATATCGAAACTCAAAAATTGGGCCCGAAAAAAAAAAACGACAGTGGTACCCCTTACGTTTTTTTTAAGGGGGTGAAAAATTAAGTTTCTCCAATCTTTCCAAAACTCTGGATTCTGATAGAGGGCCATGAGACTTAGACCTGAGTGCAAAAATGGAGGCTCTAGCCCCTTCCAGAGCTGAGATATCGAAACTCAAAAATTGGGCCCGAAAAAAAAACGACAGTGGTACCCCTTAGGTTTTTTTTGGGGGGCGAAAAATTAAGTTTCTCCAATCTTCCCAAAACTCTGGATTCTGATAGAGGGCCATGAGACTTAGACCTGAGTGCAAAAATGGAGGCTCTAGCCCCTTCCAGAGCTGAGATATCGAAACTCAAAAATTGGGCCCGAAAAAAAAAAAAACGTCAGTGGTACCCCTTACGTTTTTTTTTGGGGGGCGAAAAATTAAGTTTCTCCAATCTTCCCAAAACTCTGGATTCTGATAGAGGGCCATGAGACTTAGACCTGAGTGCAAAAATGGAGGCTCTAGCCCCTTCCAGAGCTGAGATATCGAAACTCAAAAATTGGGCCCGTAAAAAAAAAACGTCAGTGGTACCCCTTAGGTTTTTTTTTTGGGGCGAAAAATTAAGTTTCTCCAATCTTCCCAAAACTCTGGATTCTGATAGAGGGCCATGAGACTTAGACCTGAGTGCAAAAATGGAGGCTCTAGCCCCTTCCAGAGCTGAGATATCGAAACTCAAAAATTGGGCCCGAAAAAAAAAACGACAGTGGTACCCCTTACGTTTTTTTTTTTGGGCGAAAAATTAAGTTTCTCCAATCTTCCCAAAACTCTGGATTCTGATAGAGGGCCATGAGACTTAGACCTGAGTGCAAAAATGGAGGCTCTAGCCCCTTCCAGAGCTGAGATATCGAAACCCAAAAATTGGGCCTGAAAAAAAAACGACAGTGGTACCCCTTACGTTTTTTTTTTTTTGGGCGAAAAATTAAGTTTCTCCAATCTTCCCAAAACTCTGGATTCTGATAGAGGGCCATGAGACTTAGACCTGAGTGCAAAAATGGAGGCTCTAGCCCCTTCCAGAGCTGAGATATCGAAACTCAAAAATTGGGCCCGAAAAAAAAACGACAGTGGTACCCCTTAGCCTACATTTTTTTTTTTTGGGCGAAAAATTAAGTTTCTCCAATCTTCCCAAAACTCTGGATTCTGATAGAGGGCCATGAGACTTAGACCTGAGTGCAAAAATGGAGGCTCTAGCCCCTTCCAGAGCTGAGATATCGAAACTCAAAAATTGGGCCCGAAAAAAAAAAACGACAGTGGTACCCCTTACGTTTTTTTTTTTTGGGCGAAAAATTAAGTTTCTCCAATCTTCCCAAAACTCTGGATTCTGATAGAGGGCCATGAGACTTAGACCTGAGTCCAAAAATGGAGGCTCTAGCCCCTTCCAGAGCTGAGATATCAAAACTCAAAAATTGGGCCCGAAAAAAAAAAACGACAGTGGTACCCCTTACGTTTTTTTTTTTTGGGGCGAAAAATTAAGTTTCTCCAATCTTCCCAAAACTCTGGATTCTGATAGAGGGCCATGAGACTTAGACCTGAGTGCAAAAATGGAGGCTCTAGCCCCTTCCAGAGCTGAGATATCGAAACTCAAAAATTGGGCCCGAAAAAAATACGACAGTGGTACCCCTTACGTTTTTTTTTTTGGGCGAAAAATTAAGTTTCTCCAATCTTCCCAAAACTCTGGATTCTGATAGAGGGCCATGAGACTTAGACCTGAGTGCAAAAATGGAGGCTCTAGCCCCTTCCAGAGCTGAGATATCGAAACTCAAAAAGTGGGCCCGAAAAAAAAACGACAGTGGTACCCCTTAGGTTTTTTTTTTGGGGCGAAAAATTAAGTTTCTCCAATCTTCCCAAAACTCTGGATTCTGATAGAGGGCCATGAGACTTAGACCTGAGTGCAAAAATGGAGGCTCTAGCCCCTTCCAGAGCTGAGATATCGAAACTCAAAAATTGGGCCCGAAAAAAAAAACGTCAGTGGTACCCCTTACGTTTTTTTTGGGGGGGCGAAAAATTAAGTTTCTCCAATCTTCCCAAAACTCTGGATTCTGATAGAGGGCCATGAGACTTAGACCTGAGTGCAAAAATGGAGGCTCTAGCCCCTTCCAGAGCTGAGATATCGAAACTCAAAAATTGGGCCCGTAAAAAAAAAACGTCAGTGGTACCCCTTAGGTTTTTTTTTGGGGGGCGAAAAATTAAGTTTCTCCAATCTTCCCAAAACCCTGGATTCTGATAGAGGGCCATGAGACTTAGACCTGAGTGCAAAAATGGAGGCTCTAGCCCCTTCCAGAGCTGAGATATCGAAACTCAAAAATTGGGCCCGAAAAAAAAACGACAGTGGTACCCCTTACGTTTTTTTTTTTTGGGCGAAAAATTAAGTTTCTCCAATCTTCCCAAAACTCTGGATTCTGATAGAGGGCCATGAGACTTAGACCTGAGTGCAAAAATGGAGGCTCTAGCCCCTTCCAGAGCTGAGATATCGAAACTCAAAAATTGGGCCCGAAAAAAAAACGACAGTGGTACCCCTTACGTTTTTTTTTTTTGGGCGAAAAATTAAGTTTATCCAATCTTCCCAAAACTCTGGATTCTGATAGAGGGCCATGAGACTTAGACCTGAGTGCAAAAATGGAGGCTCTAGCCCCTTCCAGAGCTGAGATATCGAAACTCAAAAAGTGGGCCCGAAAAAAAAACGACGGTGGTACCCCTTATATTTTTATTTTTGGGCGAAAAATTAAGTTTCTCCAATCTTCCCAAAACTCTGGATTCTGATAGAGGGCCATGAGACTTAGACCTGAGTGCAAAAATGGAGGCTCTAGCCCCTTCCAGAGCTGAGATATCGAAACTCAAAAATTGGGCCCGTAAAAAAAAAACGTCAGTGGTACCCCTTAGGTTTTTTTTTGGGGGGCGAAAAATTAAGTTTCTCCAATCTTCCCAAAACCCTGGATTCTGATAGAGGGCCATGAGACTTAGACCTGAGTGCAAAAATGGAGGCTCTAGCCCCTTCCAGAGCTGAGATATCGAAACTCAAAAATTGGGCCCGAAAAAAAAACGACAGTGGTACCCCTTACGTTTTTTTTTTTTGGGCGAAAAATTAAGTTTCTCCAATCTTCCCAAAACTCTGGATTCTGATAGAGGGCCATGAGACTTAGACCTGAGTGCAAAAATGGAGGCTCTAGCCCCTTCCAGAGCTGAGATATCGAAACTCAAAAATTGGGCCCGAAAAAAAAACGACAGTGGTACCCCTTACGTTTTTTTTTTTTGGGCGAAAAATTAAGTTTATCCAATCTTCCCAAAACTCTGGATTCTGATAGAGGGCCATGAGACTTAGACCTGAGTGCAAAAATGGAGGCTCTAGCCCCTTCCAGAGCTGAGATATCGAAACTCAAAAAGTGGGCCCGAAAAAAAAACGACGGTGGTACCCCTTATATTTTTTTTTTTGGGCGAAAAATTAAGTTTCTCCAATCTTCCCAAAACTCTGGATTCTGATAGAGGGCCATGAGACTTAGACCTGAGTGCAAAAATGGAGGCTCTAGCCCCTTCCAGAGCTGAGATATCGAAACTCAAAAATTGGGCCCGAAAAAAAAAACGACTGTGGTACCCCTTACGTTTTTTTTTTTTGGGCGAAAAATTACGTTTCTCCAATCTTCCCAAAACTCTGGATTCTGATAGAGGGCCATGAGACTTAGACCTGAGTGCAAAAATGGAGGCTCTAGCCCCTTCCAGAGCTGAGATATCGAAACTCAAAAATTGGGCCTGAAAAAAAAAACGACAGTGGTACCCCTTACTTTTTTTTTTTTTTGGGGCGAAAAATTAAGTTTCTCCAATCTTCCCAAAACTCTGGATTCTGATAGAGGGCCATGAGACTTAGACCTGAGTGCAAAAATGGAGGCTCTAGCCCCTTCCAGAGCTGAGATATCGAAACTCAAAAATTGGGCCTGAAAAAAAAAACGACAGTGGTACCCCTTACTTTTTTTTTTTTTTGGGGCGAAAAATTAAGTTTCTCCAATCTTCCCAAAACTCTGGATTCTGATAGAGGGCCATGAGACTTAGACCTGAGTGCAAAAATGGAGGCTCTAGCCCCTTCCAGAGCTGAGATATCGAAACTCAAAAAGTGGGCCTGAAAAAAAAACGACAGTGGTACCCCTTACGTTTTTTTTTTGGGGCGAAAAATTAAGTTTCTCCAATCTTCCCAAAACTCTGGATTCTGATAGAGGGCCATGAGACTTAGACCTGAGTGCAAAAATGGAGGCTCTAGCCCCTTCCAGAGCTGAGATATCGAAACTCAAAAATTGGGCCCGAAAAAAAAAAAACGTCAGTGGTACCCCTTACGTTTTTTTTTGGGGGGCGAAAAATTAAGTTTCTCCAATCTTCACAAAACTCTGGATTCTGATAGAGGGCCATGAGACTTAGACCTGAGTGCAAAAATGGAGGCTCTAGCCCCTTTTAGAGCTGAGATATCGAAACTCAAAAATTGGGCCCGAAAAAAAAAACGACAGTGGTACCCCTTACGTTTTTTTTAAGGGGGTGAAAAATTAAGTTTCTCCAATCTTTCCAAAACTCTGGATTCTGATAGAGGGCCATGAGACTTAGACCTGAGTGCAAAAATGGAGGCTCTAGCCCCTTCCAGAGCTGAGATATCGAAACTCAAAAATTGGGCCCGAAAAAAAAACGACAGTGGTACCCCTTAGGTTTTTTTTTTGGGGCGAAAAATTAAGTTTCTCCAATCTTCCCAAAACTCTGGATTCTGATAGAGGGCCATGAGACTTAGACCTGAGTGCAAAAATGGAGGCTCTAGCCCCTTCCAGAGCTGAGATATCGAAACTCAAAAATTGGGCCCGAAAAAAAAAAAACGTCAGTGGTACCCCTTACGTTTTTTTTGGGGGGGCGAAAAATTAAGTTTCTCCAATCTTCCCAAAACTCTGGATTCTGATAGAGGGCCATGAGACTTAGACCTGAGTGCAAAAATGGAGGCTCTAGCCCCTTCCAGAGCTGAGATATCGAAACTCAAAAATTGGGCCCGTAAAAAAAAAACGTCAGTGGTACCCCTTAGGGTTTTTTTTTGGGGCGAAAAATTAAGTTTCTCCAATCTTCCCAAAACTCTGGATTCTGATAGAGGGCCATGAGACTTAGACCTGAGTGCAAAAATGGAGGCTCTAGCCCCTTCCAGAGCTAAGATATCGAAACTCAAAAATTGGGCCCGAAAAAAAAAAAACGACAGTGGTACCCCTTACGTTTTTTTTTTTGGGCGAAAAATTAAGTTTCTCCAATCTTCCCAAAACTCTGGATTCTGATAGAGGGCCATGAGACTTAGACCTGAGTGCAAAAATGGAGGCTCTAGCCCCTTCCAGAGCTGAGATATCGAAACCCAAAAATTGGGCCTGAAAAAAAAACGACAGTGGTACCCCTTACGTTTTTTTTTTTTTTGGGCGAAAAATTAAGTTTCTCCAATCTTCCTAAAACTCTGGATTCTGATAGAGGGCCATGAGACTTAGACCTGAGTGCAAAAATGGAGGCTCTAGCCCCTTCCAGAGCTGAGATATCGAAACTCAAAAATTGGGCCCGAAAAAAAAACGACAGTGGTACCCCTTACATTTTTTTTTTTTGGGCGAAAAATTAAGTTTCTCCAATCTTCCCAAAAACTCTGGATTCTGATAGAGGGCCATGAGACTTAGACCTGAGTGCAAAAATGGAGGCTCTAGCCCCTTCCAGAGCTGAGATATCGAAACTCAAAAATTGGGCCCGAAAAAAAAAACGACAGTGGTACCCCTTACGTTTTTTTTTTTTGGGCGAAAAATTAAGTTTCTCCAATCTTCCCAAAACTCTGGATTCTGATAGAGGGCCATGAGACTTAGACCTGAGTGCAAAAATGGAGGCTCTAGCCCCTTCCAGAGCTGAGATATCAAAACTCAAAAATTGGGCCTGAAAAAAAAACGACAGTGGTACCCCTTACGTTTTTTTTTTGGGGTGAAAAATTAAGTTTCTCCAATCTTCCCAAAACTCTGGATTCTGATAGAGGGCCATGAGACTTAGACCTGAGTGCAAAAATGGAGGCTCTAGCCCCTTCCAGAGCTGAGATATCGAAACTCAAAAATTGGGCCCGAAAAAAAAAACGACAGTGGTACCCCTTACGTTTTTTTTTTTGGGCGAAAAATTAAGTTTCTCCAATCTTCACAAAACTCTGGATTCTGATAGAGGGCCATGAGACTTAGACCTGAGTGCAAAAATGGAGGCTCTAGCCCCTTCCAGAGCTGAGATATCGAAACTCAAAAATTGGGCCCGAAAAAAAAAACGACAGTGGTACCCCTTACGTTTTTTTTTTTTGGGCGAAAAATTAAGTTTCTCCAATCTTCCCAAAACTCTGGATTCTGATAGAGGGCCATGAGACTTAGACCTGAGTGCAAAAATGGAGGCTCTAGCCCCTTCCAGAGCTGAGATATCGAAACTCAAAAATTGGGCCCGAAAAAAAAACGACAGTGGTACCCCTTACGTTTTTTTTTTTTGGGCGAAAAATTAAGTTTATCCAATCTTCCCAAAACTCTGGATTCTGATAGAGGGCCATGAGACTTAGACCTGAGTGCAAAAATGGAGGCTCTAGCCCCTTCCAGAGCTGAGATATCGAAACTCAAAAAGTGGGCCCGAAAAAAAAACGACGGTGGTACCCCTTATATTTTTTTTTTTTGCGAAAAATTAAGTTTCTCCAATCTTCCCAAAACTCTGGATTCTGATAGAGGGCCATGAGACTTAGACCTGAGTGCAAAAATGGAGGCTCTAGCCCCTTCCAGAGCTGAGATATCGAAAATCAAAAATTGGGCCCGAAAAAAAAAAACGACTGTGGTACCCCTTACGTTTTTTTTTTTTGGGCGAAAAATTAAGTTTCTCCAATCTTCCCAAAACTCTGGATTCTGATAGAGGGCCATGAGACTTAGACCTGAGTGCAAAAATGGAGGCTCTAGCCCCTTCCAGAGCTGAGATATCGAAACTCAAAAATTGGGCCTGAAAAAAAAAACGACAGTGGTACCCCTTACTTTTTTTTTTTTTTGGGCGAAAAATTAAGTTTCTCCAATCTTCCCAAAACTCTGGATTCTGATAGAGGGCCATGAGACTTAGACCTGAGTGCAAAAATGGAGGCTCTAGCCCCTTCCAGAGCTGAGATATCGAAACTCAAAAATTGGGCCCGAAAAAAAAACGACAGTGGTACCCCTTACGTTTTTTTTTTTGGGCGAAAAATTAAGTTTCTCCAATCTTCCCAAAACTCTGGATTCTGATAGAGGGCCATGAGACTTAGACCTGAGTGCAAAAATGGAGGCTCTAGCCCCTTCCAGAGCTGAGATATCGAAACTCAAAAATTGGGCCCGAAAAAAAAACGACAGTGGTACCCCTTACATTTTTTTTTTTTGGGCGAAAAATTAAGTTTCTCCAATCTTCCCAAAACTCTGGATTCTGATAGAGGGCCATGAGACTTAGACCTGAGTGCAAAAATGGAGGCTCTAGCCCCTTCCAGAGCTGAGATATCGAAACTCAAAAATTGGGCCCGAAAAAAAAAAAACGACTGTGGTACCCCTTACGTTTTTTTTTTTTGGGCGAAAAATTAAGTTTCTCCAATCTTCCCAAAACTCTGGATTCTGATAGAGGGCCATGAGACTTAGACCTGAGTGCAAAAATGGAGGCTCTAGCCCCTTCCAGAGCTGAGATATCGAATCTCAAAAATTGGGCCTGAAAAAAAAAACGACAGTGGTACCCCTTACTTTTTTTTTTTTTTTGGGCGAAAAATTAAGTTTCTCCAATCTTCCCAAAACTCTGGATTCTGATAGAGGGCCATGAGACTTAGACCTGAGTGCAAAAATGGAGGCTCTAGCCCCTTCCAGAGCTGAGATATCGAAACTCAAAAATTGGGCCCGAAAAAAAAACGACAGTGGTACCCCTTACGTTTTTTTTTTTGGGCGAAAAATTAAGTTTCTCCAATCTTCCCAAAACTCTGGATTCTGATAGAGGGCCATGAGACTTAGACCTGAGTGCAAAAATGGAGGCTCTAGCCCCTTCCAGAGCTGAGATATCGAAACTCAAAAATTGGGCCCGAAAAAAAAACGACAGTGGTACCCCTTACATTTTTTTTTTTTGGGCGAAAAATTAAGTTTCTCCAATCTTCCCAAAACTCTGGATTCTGATAGAGGGCCATGAGACTTAGACCTGAGTGCAAAAATGGAGGCTCTAGCCCCTTCCAGAGCTGAGATATCGAAACTCAAAAATTGGGCCCGAAAAAAAAAAAACGTCAGTGGTACCCCTTAGGTTTTTTTGGGGGGGCGAAAAATTAAGTTTCTCCAATCTTCCCAAAACTCTGGATTCTGATAGAGGGCCATGAGACTTAGACCTGAGTGCAAAAATGGAGGCTCTAGCCCCTTCCAGAGCTGAGATATCGAAACTCAAAAATTGGGCCCGAAAAAAAAAAAACGACAGTGGTACCCCTTACGTTTTTTTTTTTGGGCGAAAAATTAAGTTTCTCCAATCTTCCCAAAACTCTGGATTCTGATAGAGGGCCATGAGACTTAGACCTGAGTGCAAAAATGGAGGCTCTAGCCCCTTCCAGAGCTGAGATATCGAAACCCAAAAATTGGGCCCGAAAAAAAAAACGACAGTGGTACCCCTTACGTTTTTTTTTTTGGGCGAAAAATTAAGTTTCTCCAATCTTCCCAAAACTCTGGATTCTGATAGAGGGCCATGAGACTTAGACCTGAGTGCAAAAATGGAGGCTCTAGCCCCTTCCAGAGCTGAGATATCGAAACTCAAAAATTGGGCCTGAAAAAAAAACGACAGTGGTACCCCTTACTTTTTTTTTTTTTTTTGGGCGAAAAATTAAGTTTCTCCAATCTTCCCAAAACTCTGGATTCTGATAGAGGGCCATGAGACTTAGACCTGAGTGCAAAAATGGAGGCTCTAGCCCCTTCCAGAGCTGAGATATCGAAACTCAAAAAGTGGGCCCGAAAAAAAAACGACAGTGGTACCCCTTACGTTTTTTTTTTTTGGGGCGAAAAATTAAGTTTCTCCAATCTTCCCAAAACTCTGGATTCTGATAGAGGGCCATGAGACTTAGACCTGAGTGCAAAAATGGAGGCTCTAGCCCCTTCCAGAGCTGAAATATCGAAACTCAAAAATTGGGCCCGAAAAAAAAAAAACGTCAGTGGTACCCCTTACGTTTTTTTTTTTGGGGGGGCGAAAAATTAAGTTTCTCCAATCTTCCCAAAACTCTGGATTCTGATAGAGGGCCATGAGACTTAGACCTGAGTGCAAAAATGGAGGCTCTAGCCCCTTCCAGAGCTGAGATATCGAAACTCAAAAATTGGGCCCGAAAAAAAAAAACGTCAGTGGTACCCCTTAGGTTTTTTTTTGGGGGCGAAAAATTAAGTTTCTCCAATCTTCCCAAAACTCTGGATTCTGATAGAGGGCCATGAGACTTAGACCTGAGTGCAAAAATGGAGGCTCTAGCCCCTTCCAGAGCTGAGATATCGAAACCCAAAAATTGGGCCCGAAAAAAAAACGACAGTGGTACCCCTTACGTTTTTTTTTTTTTGGGCGAAAAATTAAGTTTCTCCAATCTTCCCAAAACTCTGGATTCTGATAGAGGGCCATGAGACTTAGACCTGAGTGCAAAAATGGAGGCTCTAGCCCCTTCCAGAGCTGAGATATCGAAACTCAAAAATTGGGCCTGAAAAAAAAACGACAGTGGTACCCCTTACTTTTTTTTTTTTTTGGGCGAAAAATTAAGTTTCTCCAATCTTCCCAAAACTCTGGATTCTGATAGAGGGCCATGAGACTTAGACCTGAGTGCAAAAATGGAGGCTCTAGCCCATTCCAGAGCTGAGATATCGAAACTCAAAAATTGGGCCCGAAAAAAAAACGACAGTGGTACCCCTTACGTTTTTTTTTTTGGGCGAAAAATTAAGTTTCTCCAATCTTCCCAAAACTCTGGATTCTGATAGAGGGCCATGAGACTTAGACCTGAGTGCAAAAATGGAGGCTCTAGCCCCTTCCAGAGCTGAGATATCGAAACTCAAAAATTGGGCCCGAAAAAAAAACGACAGTGGTACCCCTTACGTTTTTTTTTTTTGGGCGAAAAATTAAGTTTCTCCAATCTTCCCAAAACTCTGGATTCTGATAGAGGGCCATGAGACTTAGACCTGAGTGCAAAAATGGAGGCTCTAGCCCCTTACAGAGCTGAGATATCGAAACTCAAAAATTGGGCCCGAAAAAAAACCGACAGTGGTACCCCTTACGTTTTTTTTTTTTGGGGCGAAAAATTAAGTTTCTCCAATCTTCCCAAAACTCTGGATTCTGATAGAGGGCCATGAGACTTAGACCTGAGTGCAAAAATGGAGGCTCTAGCCCCTTACAGAGCTGAGATATCGAAACTCAAAAATTGGGCCCGAAAAAAAAAAACGACAGTGGTACCCCTTACGTTTTTTTTTTTTGGGCGAAAAATTAAGTTTCTCCAATCTTCCCAAAACTCTGGATTCTGATAGAGGGCCATGAGACTTAGACCTGAGTGCAAAAATGGAGGCTCTAGCCCCTTCCAGAGCTGAGATATCGAAACTCAAAAATTGGGCCCGAAAAAAAAAACGACAGTGGTACCCCTTACGTTTTTTTTTTTGGGCGAAAAATTAAGTTTCTCCAATCTTCTCAAAACTCTGGATTCTGATAGAGGGCCATGAGACTTAGACCTGAGTGCAAAAATGGAGGCTCTAGCCCCTTTTAGAGCTGAGATATCGAAACTCAAAAATTGGGCCCGAAAAAAAAAACGACAGTGGTACCCCTTACGTTTTTTTTAAGGGGGCGAAAAATTAAGTTTCTCCAATCTTCCCAAAACTCTGGATTCTGATAGAGGGCCATGAGACTTAGACCTGAGTGCAAAAATGGAGGCTCTAGCCCCTTCCAGAGCTGAGATATCGAAACTCAAAAATTGGGCCAGAAAAAAAAAACGACAGTGGTACCCCTTACGTTTTTTTTTTTTTTGGGCGAAAAATTAAGTTTCTCCAATCTTCCCAATACTCTGGATTCTGATAGAGGGCCATGAGACTTAGACCTGAGTGCAAAAATGGAGGCTCTAGCCCCTTCCAGAGCTGAGATATCGAAACTCAAAAATTGGGCCCGAAAAAAAACAACAACAGTGGTACCCCTTACGTTTTTTTGGGGGGGGCGAAAAATTAAGTTTCTCCAATCTTCCCAAAACTCTGGATTCTGATAGAGGGCCATGAGACTTAGACCTGAGTGCAAAAATGGAGGCTCTAGCCCCTTTTAGAGCTGAGAAATCGAAACTCAAAAATTGGGCCCGAAAAAAAAAAACGACAGTGGTACCCCTTACGTTTTTTTTAAGGGGGCGAAAAATTAACTTTCTCCAATCTTCCCAAAACTCTGGATTCTGATAGAGGGCCATGAGACTTAGACCTGAGTGCAAAAATGGAGGCTCTAGCCCCTTCCTGAGCTGAGATATCGAAACTCAAAAATTGGGCCCGAAAAAAAAAACGACAGTGGTACCCCTTACGTTTTATATTTTTGGGCGAAAAATTAAGTTTCTCCAATCTTCCCAATACTCTGGATTCTGATAGAGGGCCATGAGACTTAGACCTGAGTGCAAAAATGGAGGCTCTAGCCCCTTCCAGAGCTGAGATATCGAAACTCAAAAATTGGGCCCGAAAAAAAAAACGACAGTGGTACCCCTTACGTTTTTTTTTTTGGGGGGCGAAAAATTAAGTTTCTCCAATCTTCCAAAAACTCTGGATTCTGATAGAGGGCCATGAGACTTAGACCTGAGTGCAAAAATGGAGGCTCTAGCCCCTTACAGAGCTGAGATATTGAAACTCAAAAATTGGGCCCGAAAAAAAAAAAACGACAGTGGTACCCCTTACGTTTTTTTTTTTTGGGCGAAAAATTAAGTTTCTCCAATCTTCCCAAAACTCTGGATTCTGATAGAGGGCCATGAGACTTAGACCTGAGTGCAAAAATGGAGGCTCTAGCCCCTTCCAGAGCTGAGATATCGAAACTCAAAAATTGGGCCCGAAAAAAAAACGACAGTGGTACCCCTTACGTTTTTTTTTTTTTTGGGCGAAAAATTAAGTTTCTCTAATCTTCCCAAAACTCTGGATTCTGATAGAAGGCCATGAGACTTAGACCTGAGTGCAAAAATGTAGGCTCTAGCCCCTTCCAGAGCTGAGATATCGAAACTCAAAAATTGGGCCCGAAAAAAAAACGACAGTGGTACCCCTTACGGTTTTTTTTTGGGGCGAAAAATTAAGTTTCTCCAATCTTCCCAAAACTCTGGATTCTGATAGAGGGCCATGAGACTTAGACCTGAGTGCAAAAATGGAGGCTCTAGCCCCTTCCAGAGCTGAGATATCGAAACTCAAAAATTGGGCCCGGAAAAAAAAAACGTCAGTGGTACCCCTTACGTTTTTTTTGGGGGGGCGAAAAATTAAGTTTCTCCAATCTTCCCAAAACTATGGATTCTGATAGAGGGCCATGAGACTTAGACCTGAGTGCAAAAATGGAGGCTCTAGCCCCTTCCAGAGCTGAGATATCGAAACTCAAAAATTGGGCCCGAAAAAAAAAAACGACAGTGGTACCCCTTACGTTTTTTTTTTGGGGCGAAAAATTAAGTTTCTCCAATCTTCCCAAAACCCTGGATTCTGATAGAGGGCCATGAGACTTAGACCTGAGTGCAAAAATGGAGGCTCTAGCCCCTTTTAAAGCTGAGATATCGAAACTCAAAAATTGGGCCCGAAAAAAAAAACGACAGTGGTACCCCTTACGTTTTTTTTAAGGGGGCGAAAAATTAAGTTTCTCCAATCTTCCCAAAACTCTGGATTCTGATAGAGGGCCATGAGACTTAGACCTGAGTGCAAAAATTGAGGCTCTAGCCCCTTCCAGAGCTGAGATATCGAAACTCAAAAATTGGGCCCGAAAAAAAAAACCGACAGTGGTACCCCTTACGTTTTTTTTGGGGGGGCGAAAAATTAAGTTTCTCCAATCTTCCCAAAACTCTGGATTCTGATAGAGGGCCATGAGACTTAGACCTGAGTGCAAAAATGGAGGCTCTAGCCCCTTCCAGAGCTGAGATATCGAAACTCAAAAAGTGGGCCCGAAAAAAAAACGACAGTGGTACCGCTTACGTTTTTTTTTTTTGATTGAAAAATTAAGTTTCTCCAATCTTCCCAAAACTCTGGATTCTCATAGAGGGCCATGAGACTTAGACCTGAGTGCAAAAATGGAGGCTCTAGCCCCTTCCAGAGCTGAGATATCGAAACTCAAAAATTGGGCCCGAAAAAAAAACGACAGTGGTACCCCTTACGTTTTTTTTTTTTTAGCGAAAAATTAAGTTTCTCCAATCTTCCCAAAACTCTGGATTCTGATAGAGGGCCATGAGACTTAGACCTGAATGCAAAAATGGAGGCTCTAGCCCCTTCCAGAGCTGAGATATCGAAACTCAAAAATTGGGCCCGAAAAAAAAACGACAGTGGTACCCCTTACGTTTTTTTTTTTGGGGCGAAACATTAAGTTTCTCCAATCTTCCCAAAACTCTGGATTCTGATAGAGGGCCATGAGACTTAGACCTGAGTGCAAAAATGGAGGCTCTAGCCCCTTACAGAGCTGAGATATCGAAACTCAAAAATTGGGCCCGAAAAAAAAAACCGACAGTGGTACCCCTTACGTTTTTTTTTTTGGGCGAAAAATTAAGTTTCTCCAATCTTCCCAAAACTCTGGATTCTGATAGAGGGCCATGAGACTTAGACCTGAGTGCAAAAATGGAGGCTCTAGCCCCTTTTAGAGCTGAGATATCGAAACTCAAAAATTGGGCCCGAAAAAAAAAACGACAGTGGTACCCCTTACGTTTTTTTAAGGGGGCGAAAAATTAAGTTTCTCCAATCTTCCCAAAACTCTGGATTCTGATAGAGGGCCATGAGACTTAGACCTGAGTGCAAAAATGGAGGCTCTAGCCCCTTCCAGAGCTGAGATATCGAAACTCAAAAATTGGGCCCGAAAAAAAAAACGACAGTGGTACCCCTTACGTTTTTTTTTTTTGGGCGAAAAATTAAGTTTCTCCAATCTTCCCAATACTCTGGATTCTGATAGAGGGCCATGAGACTTAGACCTGAGTGCAAAAATGAAGGCTCTAGCCCCTTCCAGAGCTGAGATATCGAAACTCAAAAATTGGGCCCGAAAAAAAAAACGACAGTGGTACCCCTTACGTTTTTTTTTTTTTGGGCGAAAAATTAAGTTTCTCCAATCTTCCCAATACTCTGGATTCTGATAGAGGGCCATGAGACTTAGACCTGAGTGCAAAAATGAAGGCTCTAGCCCCTTCCAGAGCTGAGATATCGAAACTCAAAAATTGGGCCCGAAAAAAAAAACGACAGTGGTACCCCTTACGTTTTTTTTTGGGGGGCGAAAAATTAAGTTTCTCCAATCTTCCCAAAACTCTGGATTCTGATAGAGGGCCATGAGACTTAGACCTGAGTGCAAAAATGGAGGCTCTAGCCCCTTTTAAAGCTGAGATATCGAAACTCAAAAATTGGGCCCGAAAAAAAAAACGACAGTGGTACCCCTTACGTTTTTTTTAAGGGGGCGAAAAATTAAGTTTCTCCAATCTTCCCAAAACTCTGGATTCTGATAGAGGGCCATGAGACTTAGACCTGAGAGCAAAAATGGAGGCTCTAGCCCCTTCAAGAGCTGAGATATCGAAACTCAAAAATTGGGCCTGAAAAAAAACGACAGTGGTACCCCTTACGTTTTTTTTTTTTGGGCGAAAAATTAAGTTTCTCCAATCTTCCCAAAACTCTGGATTCTGATAGAGGGCCATGAGACTTAGACCTGAGTGCAAAAATGGAGGCTCTAGCCCCTTTTAGAGCTGAGATATCGAAACTCAAAAATTGGGCCCGAAAAAAAAAACGACAGTGGTACCCCTTACGTTTTTTTTAAGGGGGTGAAAAATTAAGTTTCTCCAATCTTTCCAAAACTCTGGATTCTGATAGAGGGCCATGAGACTTAGACCTGAGTGCAAAAATGGAGGCTCTAGCCCCTTCCAGAGCTGAGATATCGAAACTCAAAAATTGGGCCCGAAAAAAAAACGACAGTGGTACCCCTTAGGTTTTTTTTGGGGGGCGAAAAATTAAGTTTCTCCAATCTTCCCAAAACTCTGGATTCTGATAGAGGGCCATGAGACTTAGACCTGAGTGCAAAAATGGAGGCTCTAGCCCCTTCCAGAGCTGAGATATCGAAACTCAAAAATTGGGCCCGAAAAAAAAAAAAACGTCAGTGGTACCCCTTACGTTTTTTTTTGGGGGGCGAAAAATTAAGTTTCTCCAATCTTCCCAAAACTCTGGATTCTGATAGAGGGCCATGAGACTTAGACCTGAGTGCAAAAATGGAGGCTCTAGCCCCTTCCAGAGCTGAGATATCGAAACTCAAAAATTGGGCCCGTAAAAAAAAAACGTCAGTGGTACCCCTTAGGTTTTTTTTTTGGGGCGAAAAATTAAGTTTCTCCAATCTTCCCAAAACTCTGGATTCTGATAGAGGGCCATGAGACTTAGACCTGAGTGCAAAAATGGAGGCTCTAGCCCCTTCCAGAGCTGAGATATCGAAACTCAAAAATTGGGCCCGAAAAAAAAAACGACAGTGGTACCCCTTACGTTTTTTTTTTTGGGCGAAAAATTAAGTTTCTCCAATCTTCCCAAAACTCTGGATTCTGATAGAGGGCCATGAGACTTAGACCTGAGTGCAAAAATGGAGGCTCTAGCCCCTTCCAGAGCTGAGATATCGAAACCCAAAAATTGGGCCTGAAAAAAAAACGACAGTGGTACCCCTTACGTTTTTTTTTTTTTGGGCGAAAAATTAAGTTTCTCCAATCTTCCCAAAACTCTGGATTCTGATAGAGGGCCATGAGACTTAGACCTGAGTGCAAAAATGGAGGCTCTAGCCCCTTCCAGAGCTGAGATATCGAAACTCAAAAATTGGGCCCGAAAAAAAAACGACAGTGGTACCCCTTAGCCTACATTTTTTTTTTTTGGGCGAAAAATTAAGTTTCTCCAATCTTCCCAAAACTCTGGATTCTGATAGAGGGCCATGAGACTTAGACCTGAGTGCAAAAATGGAGGCTCTAGCCCCTTCCAGAGCTGAGATATCGAAACTCAAAAATTGGGCCCGAAAAAAAAAAACGACAGTGGTACCCCTTACGTTTTTTTTTTTTGGGCGAAAAATTAAGTTTCTCCAATCTTCCCAAAACTCTGGATTCTGATAGAGGGCCATGAGACTTAGACCTGAGTCCAAAAATGGAGGCTCTAGCCCCTTCCAGAGCTGAGATATCAAAACTCAAAAATTGGGCCCGAAAAAAAAAAACGACAGTGGTACCCCTTACGTTTTTTTTTTTTGGGGCGAAAAATTAAGTTTCTCCAATCTTCCCAAAACTCTGGATTCTGATAGAGGGCCATGAGACTTAGACCTGAGTGCAAAAATGGAGGCTCTAGCCCCTTCCAGAGCTGAGATATCGAAACTCAAAAATTGGGCCCGAAAAAAATACGACAGTGGTACCCCTTACGTTTTTTTTTTTGGGCGAAAAATTAAGTTTCTCCAATCTTCCCAAAACTCTGGATTCTGATAGAGGGCCATGAGACTTAGACCTGAGTGCAAAAATGGAGGCTCTAGCCCCTTCCAGAGCTGAGATATCGAAACTCAAAAAGTGGGCCCGAAAAAAAAACGACAGTGGTACCCCTTAGGTTTTTTTTTTGGGGCGAAAAATTAAGTTTCTCCAATCTTCCCAAAACTCTGGATTCTGATAGAGGGCCATGAGACTTAGACCTGAGTGCAAAAATGGAGGCTCTAGCCCCTTCCAGAGCTGAGATATCGAAACTCAAAAATTGGGCCCGAAAAAAAAAACGTCAGTGGTACCCCTTACGTTTTTTTTGGGGGGGCGAAAAATTAAGTTTCTCCAATCTTCCCAAAACTCTGGATTCTGATAGAGGGCCATGAGACTTAGACCTGAGTGCAAAAATGGAGGCTCTAGCCCCTTCCAGAGCTGAGATATCGAAACTCAAAAATTGGGCCCGTAAAAAAAAAACGTCAGTGGTACCCCTTAGGTTTTTTTTTGGGGGGCGAAAAATTAAGTTTCTCCAATCTTCCCAAAACCCTGGATTCTGATAGAGGGCCATGAGACTTAGACCTGAGTGCAAAAATGGAGGCTCTAGCCCCTTCCAGAGCTGAGATATCGAAACTCAAAAATTGGGCCCGAAAAAAAAACGACAGTGGTACCCCTTACGTTTTTTTTTTTTGGGCGAAAAATTAAGTTTCTCCAATCTTCCCAAAACTCTGGATTCTGATAGAGGGCCATGAGACTTAGACCTGAGTGCAAAAATGGAGGCTCTAGCCCCTTCCAGAGCTGAGATATCGAAACTCAAAAATTGGGCCCGAAAAAAAAACGACAGTGGTACCCCTTACGTTTTTTTTTTTTGGGCGAAAAATTAAGTTTATCCAATCTTCCCAAAACTCTGGATTCTGATAGAGGGCCATGAGACTTAGACCTGAGTGCAAAAATGGAGGCTCTAGCCCCTTCCAGAGCTGAGATATCGAAACTCAAAAAGTGGGCCCGAAAAAAAAACGACGGTGGTACCCCTTATATTTTTATTTTTGGGCGAAAAATTAAGTTTCTCCAATCTTCCCAAAACTCTGGATTCTGATAGAGGGCCATGAGACTTAGACCTGAGTGCAAAAATGGAGGCTCTAGCCCCTTCCAGAGCTGAGATATCGAAACTCAAAAATTGGGCCCGTAAAAAAAAAACGTCAGTGGTACCCCTTAGGTTTTTTTTTGGGGGGCGAAAAATTAAGTTTCTCCAATCTTCCCAAAACCCTGGATTCTGATAGAGGGCCATGAGACTTAGACCTGAGTGCAAAAATGGAGGCTCTAGCCCCTTCCAGAGCTGAGATATCGAAACTCAAAAATTGGGCCCGAAAAAAAAACGACAGTGGTACCCCTTACGTTTTTTTTTTTTGGGCGAAAAATTAAGTTTCTCCAATCTTCCCAAAACTCTGGATTCTGATAGAGGGCCATGAGACTTAGACCTGAGTGCAAAAATGGAGGCTCTAGCCCCTTCCAGAGCTGAGATATCGAAACTCAAAAATTGGGCCCGAAAAAAAAACGACAGTGGTACCCCTTACGTTTTTTTTTTTTGGGCGAAAAATTAAGTTTATCCAATCTTCCCAAAACTCTGGATTCTGATAGAGGGCCATGAGACTTAGACCTGAGTGCAAAAATGGAGGCTCTAGCCCCTTCCAGAGCTGAGATATCGAAACTCAAAAAGTGGGCCCGAAAAAAAAACGACGGTGGTACCCCTTATATTTTTTTTTTTGGGCGAAAAATTAAGTTTCTCCAATCTTCCCAAAACTCTGGATTCTGATAGAGGGCCATGAGACTTAGACCTGAGTGCAAAAATGGAGGCTCTAGCCCCTTCCAGAGCTGAGATATCGAAACTCAAAAATTGGGCCCGAAAAAAAAAACGACTGTGGTACCCCTTACGTTTTTTTTTTTTGGGCGAAAAATTACGTTTCTCCAATCTTCCCAAAACTCTGGATTCTGATAGAGGGCCATGAGACTTAGACCTGAGTGCAAAAATGGAGGCTCTAGCCCCTTCCAGAGCTGAGATATCGAAACTCAAAAATTGGGCCTGAAAAAAAAAACGACAGTGGTACCCCTTACTTTTTTTTTTTTTTGGGGCGAAAAATTAAGTTTCTCCAATCTTCCCAAAACTCTGGATTCTGATAGAGGGCCATGAGACTTAGACCTGAGTGCAAAAATGGAGGCTCTAGCCCCTTCCAGAGCTGAGATATCGAAACTCAAAAATTGGGCCTGAAAAAAAAAACGACAGTGGTACCCCTTACTTTTTTTTTTTTTTGGGGCGAAAAATTAAGTTTCTCCAATCTTCCCAAAACTCTGGATTCTGATAGAGGGCCATGAGACTTAGACCTGAGTGCAAAAATGGAGGCTCTAGCCCCTTCCAGAGCTGAGATATCGAAACTCAAAAAGTGGGCCTGAAAAAAAAACGACAGTGGTACCCCTTACGTTTTTTTTTTGGGGCGAAAAATTAAGTTTCTCCAATCTTCCCAAAACTCTGGATTCTGATAGAGGGCCATGAGACTTAGACCTGAGTGCAAAAATGGAGGCTCTAGCCCCTTCCAGAGCTGAGATATCGAAACTCAAAAATTGGGCCCGAAAAAAAAAAAACGTCAGTGGTACCCCTTACGTTTTTTTTTGGGGGGCGAAAAATTAAGTTTCTCCAATCTTCACAAAACTCTGGATTCTGATAGAGGGCCATGAGACTTAGACCTGAGTGCAAAAATGGAGGCTCTAGCCCCTTTTAGAGCTGAGATATCGAAACTCAAAAATTGGGCCCGAAAAAAAAAACGACAGTGGTACCCCTTACGTTTTTTTTAAGGGGGTGAAAAATTAAGTTTCTCCAATCTTTCCAAAACTCTGGATTCTGATAGAGGGCCATGAGACTTAGACCTGAGTGCAAAAATGGAGGCTCTAGCCCCTTCCAGAGCTGAGATATCGAAACTCAAAAATTGGGCCCGAAAAAAA
Organism: Pimephales promelas; assembly: GCF_988280905.1. Classification (NCBI taxonomy): domain Eukaryota; kingdom Metazoa; phylum Chordata; class Actinopteri; order Cypriniformes; family Leuciscidae; genus Pimephales; species Pimephales promelas. Next base: position 17,460,010 of record NC_142770.1, on the reverse strand, counting down.
AACGACAGTGGTACCCCTTAGGTTTTTTTTTTGGGGCGAAAAATTAAGTTTCTCCAATCTTCCCAAAACTCTGGATTCTGATAGAGGGCCATGAGACTTAGACCTGAGTGCAAAAATGGAGGCTCTAGCCCCTTCCAGAGCTGAGATATCGAAACTCAAAAATTGGGCCCGAAAAAAAAAAAACGTCAGTGGTACCCCTTACGTTTTTTTTGGGGGGGCGAAAAATTAAGTTTCTCCAATCTTCCCAAAACTCTGGATTCTGATAGAGGGCCATGAGACTTAGACCTGAGTGCAAAAATGGAGGCTCTAGCCCCTTCCAGAGCTGAGATATCGAAACTCAAAAATTGGGCCCGTAAAAAAAAAACGTCAGTGGTACCCCTTAGGGTTTTTTTTTGGGGCGAAAAATTAAGTTTCTCCAATCTTCCCAAAACTCTGGATTCTGATAGAGGGCCATGAGACTTAGACCTGAGTGCAAAAATGGAGGCTCTAGCCCCTTCCAGAGCTAAGATATCGAAACTCAAAAATTGGGCCCGAAAAAAAAAAAACGACAGTGGTACCCCTTACGTTTTTTTTTTTGGGCGAAAAATTAAGTTTCTCCAATCTTCCCAAAACTCTGGATTCTGATAGAGGGCCATGAGACTTAGACCTGAGTGCAAAAATGGAGGCTCTAGCCCCTTCCAGAGCTGAGATATCGAAACCCAAAAATTGGGCCTGAAAAAAAAACGACAGTGGTACCCCTTACGTTTTTTTTTTTTTTGGGCGAAAAATTAAGTTTCTCCAATCTTCCTAAAACTCTGGATTCTGATAGAGGGCCATGAGACTTAGACCTGAGTGCAAAAATGGAGGCTCTAGCCCCTTCCAGAGCTGAGATATCGAAACTCAAAAATTGGGCCCGAAAAAAAAACGACAGTGGTACCCCTTACATTTTTTTTTTTTGGGCGAAAAATTAAGTTTCTCCAATCTTCCCAAAAACTCTGGATTCTGATAGAGGGCCATGAGACTTAGACCTGAGTGCAAAAATGGAGGCTCTAGCCCCTTCCAGAGCTGAGATATCGAAACTCAAAAATTGGGCCCGAAAAAAAAAACGACAGTGGTACCCCTTACGTTTTTTTTTTTTGGGCGAAAAATTAAGTTTCTCCAATCTTCCCAAAACTCTGGATTCTGATAGAGGGCCATGAGACTTAGACCTGAGTGCAAAAATGGAGGCTCTAGCCCCTTCCAGAGCTGAGATATCAAAACTCAAAAATTGGGCCTGAAAAAAAAACGACAGTGGTACCCCTTACGTTTTTTTTTTGGGGTGAAAAATTAAGTTTCTCCAATCTTCCCAAAACTCTGGATTCTGATAGAGGGCCATGAGACTTAGACCTGAGTGCAAAAATGGAGGCTCTAGCCCCTTCCAGAGCTGAGATATCGAAACTCAAAAATTGGGCCCGAAAAAAAAAACGACAGTGGTACCCCTTACGTTTTTTTTTTTGGGCGAAAAATTAAGTTTCTCCAATCTTCACAAAACTCTGGATTCTGATAGAGGGCCATGAGACTTAGACCTGAGTGCAAAAATGGAGGCTCTAGCCCCTTCCAGAGCTGAGATATCGAAACTCAAAAATTGGGCCCGAAAAAAAAAACGACAGTGGTACCCCTTACGTTTTTTTTTTTTGGGCGAAAAATTAAGTTTCTCCAATCTTCCCAAAACTCTGGATTCTGATAGAGGGCCATGAGACTTAGACCTGAGTGCAAAAATGGAGGCTCTAGCCCCTTCCAGAGCTGAGATATCGAAACTCAAAAATTGGGCCCGAAAAAAAAACGACAGTGGTACCCCTTACGTTTTTTTTTTTTGGGCGAAAAATTAAGTTTATCCAATCTTCCCAAAACTCTGGATTCTGATAGAGGGCCATGAGACTTAGACCTGAGTGCAAAAATGGAGGCTCTAGCCCCTTCCAGAGCTGAGATATCGAAACTCAAAAAGTGGGCCCGAAAAAAAAACGACGGTGGTACCCCTTATATTTTTTTTTTTTGCGAAAAATTAAGTTTCTCCAATCTTCCCAAAACTCTGGATTCTGATAGAGGGCCATGAGACTTAGACCTGAGTGCAAAAATGGAGGCTCTAGCCCCTTCCAGAGCTGAGATATCGAAAATCAAAAATTGGGCCCGAAAAAAAAAAACGACTGTGGTACCCCTTACGTTTTTTTTTTTTGGGCGAAAAATTAAGTTTCTCCAATCTTCCCAAAACTCTGGATTCTGATAGAGGGCCATGAGACTTAGACCTGAGTGCAAAAATGGAGGCTCTAGCCCCTTCCAGAGCTGAGATATCGAAACTCAAAAATTGGGCCTGAAAAAAAAAACGACAGTGGTACCCCTTACTTTTTTTTTTTTTTGGGCGAAAAATTAAGTTTCTCCAATCTTCCCAAAACTCTGGATTCTGATAGAGGGCCATGAGACTTAGACCTGAGTGCAAAAATGGAGGCTCTAGCCCCTTCCAGAGCTGAGATATCGAAACTCAAAAATTGGGCCCGAAAAAAAAACGACAGTGGTACCCCTTACGTTTTTTTTTTTGGGCGAAAAATTAAGTTTCTCCAATCTTCCCAAAACTCTGGATTCTGATAGAGGGCCATGAGACTTAGACCTGAGTGCAAAAATGGAGGCTCTAGCCCCTTCCAGAGCTGAGATATCGAAACTCAAAAATTGGGCCCGAAAAAAAAACGACAGTGGTACCCCTTACATTTTTTTTTTTTGGGCGAAAAATTAAGTTTCTCCAATCTTCCCAAAACTCTGGATTCTGATAGAGGGCCATGAGACTTAGACCTGAGTGCAAAAATGGAGGCTCTAGCCCCTTCCAGAGCTGAGATATCGAAACTCAAAAATTGGGCCCGAAAAAAAAAAAACGACTGTGGTACCCCTTACGTTTTTTTTTTTTGGGCGAAAAATTAAGTTTCTCCAATCTTCCCAAAACTCTGGATTCTGATAGAGGGCCATGAGACTTAGACCTGAGTGCAAAAATGGAGGCTCTAGCCCCTTCCAGAGCTGAGATATCGAATCTCAAAAATTGGGCCTGAAAAAAAAAACGACAGTGGTACCCCTTACTTTTTTTTTTTTTTGGGCGAAAAATTAAGTTTCTCCAATCTTCCCAAAACTCTGGATTCTGATAGAGGGCCATGAGACTTAGACCTGAGTGCAAAAATGGAGGCTCTAGCCCCTTCCAGAGCTGAGATATCGAAACTCAAAAATTGGGCCCGAAAAAAAAACGACAGTGGTACCCCTTACGTTTTTTTTTTTGGGCGAAAAATTAAGTTTCTCCAATCTTCCCAAAACTCTGGATTCTGATAGAGGGCCATGAGACTTAGACCTGAGTGCAAAAATGGAGGCTCTAGCCCCTTCCAGAGCTGAGATATCGAAACTCAAAAATTGGGCCCGAAAAAAAAACGACAGTGGTACCCCTTACATTTTTTTTTTTTGGGCGAAAAATTAAGTTTCTCCAATCTTCCCAAAACTCTGGATTCTGATAGAGGGCCATGAGACTTAGACCTGAGTGCAAAAATGGAGGCTCTAGCCCCTTCCAGAGCTGAGATATCGAAACTCAAAAATTGGGCCTGAAAAAAAAACGACAGTGGTACCCCTTACTTTTTTTTTTTTTTGGGCGAAAAATTAAGTTTCTCCAATCTTCCCAAAACTCTGGATTCTGATAGAGGGCCATGAGACTTAGACCTGAGTGCAAAAATGGAGGCTCTAGCCCCTTCCAGAGCTGAGATATCGAAACTCAAAAATTGGGCCCGAAAAAAAAAACGACAGTGGTACCCCTTACGTTTTTTTTGGGGGGCGAAAAATTAAGTTTCTCCAATCTTCCCAAAACTCTGGATTCTGATAGAGGGCCATGAGACTTAGACCTGAGTGCAAAAATGGAGGCTCTAGCCCCTTCCAGAGCTGAGATATCGAAACTCAAAAATTGGGCCCGAAAAAAAAACGACAGTGGTACCCCTTACGTTTATTTTTTTGGGCGAAAGATTAAGTTTCTCCAATCTTCCCAAAACTCTGGATTCTGATAGAGGGCCATGAGACTCAGACCTGAGTGCAAAAATGGAGGCTCTAGCCCCTTCTAGAGCTGAGATATCGAAACTCAAAAATTGGGCCCGAAAAAAAAACGACAGTGGTACCCCTTATGTTTTTTTTTTTTTTGAGCGAAAAATTAAGTTTCTCCAATCTTCCCAAAACTCTGGATTCTGATAGAGGGCCATGAGACTTAGACCTGAGTGCAAAATTGGAGGCTCTAGCCCCTTCCAGAGCTGAGAAATCGAAACTCAAAAATTGGGCCCGAAAAAAAAACGACAGTGGTACCCCTTACGTTTTTTTTGGGGGGGCGAAAAATTACGTTTCTCCAATCTTTCCAAAACTCTGGATTCTGATAGAGGGCAATGAGACTTAGACCTGAGTGCAAAAATGGAGGCTCTAGCCCCTTCCAGAGCTGAGATATCGAAACCCAAAAATTGGGCCCGAAAAAAAAAAAAACAGGGGTACCCCTTACGTTTTATTTTTTTGGGCGAAAAATTAAGTTTCTCCAATCTTCCCAAAACTCTGGATTCTGATAGAGGGCCATGAGACTTAGACCTGAGTGCAAAAATTGAGGCTCTAGCCCCTTCCAGAGCTGAGATATCGAAACTCAAAAATTGGGCCTGAAAAAAAAACGACAGTGGTACCCCTTACTTTTTTTTTTTTTTTGGGCGAAAAATTAAGTTTCTCCAATCTTCCCAAAACTCTGGATTCTGATAGAGGGCCATGAGACTTAGACCTGAGTGCAAAAATGGAGGCTCTAGCCCCTTCCAGAGCTGAGATATCGAAACTCAAAAATTGGGCCCGAAAAAAAAACGACAGTGGTACCCCTTACGTTTTTTTTTTTGGGCGAAAAATTAAGTTTCTCCAATCTTCCCAAAACTCTGGATTCTGATAGAGGGCCATGAGACTTAGACCTGGGTGCAAAAATGGAGGCTCTAGCGCCTTCCAGAGCTGAGATATCGAAACTCAAAAATTGGGCCCGAAAAAAAAAAACGACAGTGGTACCCCTTACGTTTTTTTTTTTTGGGCGAAAAATTAAGTTTCTCCAATCTTCCCAAAACTCTGGATTCTGATAGAGGGCCATGAGACTTAGACCTGAGTCCAAAAATGGAGGCTCTAGCCCCTTACAGAGCTGAGATATCGAAACTCAAAAATTGGGCCCGAAAAAAAAAAACGACAGTGGTACCCCTTACGTTTTTTTTTTTTTGGGCGAAAAATTAAGTTTCTCCAATCTTCCCAAAACTCTGGATTCTGATAGAGGGCCATGAGACTTAGACCTGAATGCAAAAATGGAGGCTCTAGCCCCTTCCAGAGCTGAGATATCGAAACTCAAAAATTGGGCCCGAAAAAAAAACGACAGTGGTACCCCTTACGTTTTTTTTTTTTTTGGCGAAAAATTAAGTTTCTCCAATCTTCCCAAAACTCTGGATTCTGATAGAGGGCCATGAGACTTAGACCTGAGTGCAAAAATGGAGGTTCTAGCCCCTTCCAGAGCTGAGATATCGAAACTCAAAAATTGGGCCCGAAAAAAAAACGACAGTGGTACCCCTTACGTTTTTTTTTTTTGGGCGAAAAATTAAGTTTCTCCAATCTTCCCAAAACTCTGGATTCTGATAGAGGGCCATGAGACTTAGACCTGAGTGCAAAAATGGAGGCTCTAGCCCCTTCCAGAGCTGAGATATCGAAACCCAAAAATTGGGCCTGAAAAAAAAACGACAGTGGTACCCCTTACGTTTTTTTTTTTTTTGGGCGAAAAATTAAGTTTCTCCAATCTTCCTAAAACTCTGGATTCTGATAGAGGGCCATGAGACTTAGACCTGAGTGCAAAAATGGAGGCTCTAGCCCCTTCCAGAGCTGAGATATCGAAACTCAAAAAGTGGGCCTGAAAAAAAAACGACAGTGGTACCCCTTACGTTTTTTTTTTGGGGCGAAAAATTAAGTTTCTCCAATCTTCCCAAAACTCTGGATTCTGATAGAGGGCCATGAGACTTAGACCTGAGTGCAAAAATGGAGGCTCTAGCCCCTTCCAGAGCTGAGATATCGAAACTCAAAAATTGGGCCCGAAAAAAAAAAACGTCAGTGGTACCCCTTACGTTTTTTTTTTGGGGGGCGAAAAATTAAGTTTCTCCAATCTTCACAAAACTCTGGATTCTGATAGAGGGCCATGAGACTTAGACCTGAGTGCAAAAATGGAGGCTCTAGCCCCTTTTAGAGCTGAGATATCGAAACTCAAAAATTGGGCCCGAAAAAAAAAAACGACAGTGGTACCCCTTACGTTTTTTTTAAGGGGGTGAAAAATTAAGTTTCTCCAATCTTTCCAAAACTCTGGATTCTGATAGAGGGCCATGAGACTTAGACCTGAGTGCAAAAATGGAGGCTCTAGCCCCTTCCAGAGCTGAGATATCGAAACTCAAAAATTGGGCCCGAAAAAAAAACGACAGTGGTACCCCTTAGGTTTTTTTTTTGGGGCGAAAAATTAAGTTTCTCCAATCTTCCCAAAACTCTGGATTCTGATAGAGGGCCATGAGACTTAGACCTGAGTGCAAAAATGGAGGCTCTAGCCCCTTCCAGAGCTGAGATATCGAAACTCAAAAATTGGGCCCAAAAAAAAAAAACCGTCAGTGGTACCCCTTACGTTTTTTTTGGGGGGGCGAAAAATTAAGTTTCTCCAATCTTCCCAAAACTCTGGATTCTGATAGAGGGCCATGAGACTTAGACCTGAGTGCAAAAATGGAGGCTCTAGCCCCTTCCAGAGCTGAGATATCGAAACTCAAAAATTGGGCCCGTAAAAAAAAAACGTCAGTGGTACCCCTTAGGGTTTTTTTTTGGGGCGAAAAATTAAGTTTCTCCAATCTTCCCAAAACTCTGGATTCTGATAGAGGGCCATGAGACTTAGACCTGAGTGCAAAAATGGAGGCTCTAGCCCCTTCCAGAGCTGAGATATCGAAACTCAAAAATTGGGCCCGAAAAAAAAAAACGACAGTGGTACCCCTTACGTTTTTTTTTTTGGGCGAAAAATTAAGTTTCTCCAATCTTCCCAAAACTCTGGATTCTGATAGAGGGCCATGAGACTTAGACCTGAGTGCAAAAATGGAGGCTCTAGCCCCTTCCAGAGCTGAGATATCGAAACCCAAAAATTGGGCCTGAAAAAAAAACGACAGTGGTACCCCTTACGTTTTTTTTTTTTTGGGCGAAAAATTAAGTTTCTCCAATCTTCCTAAAACTCTGGATTCTGATAGAGGGCCATGAGACTTAGACCTGAGTGCAAAAATGGAGGCTCTAGCCCCTTCCAGAGCTGAGATATCGAAACTCAAAAAGTGGGCCTGAAAAAAAAAACGACAGTGGTACCCCTTACGTTTTTTTTTTGGGGCGAAAAATTAAGTTTCTCCAATCTTCCCAAAACTCTGGATTCTGATAGAGGGCCATGAGACTTAGACATGAGTGCAAAAATGGAGGCTCTAGCCCCTTCCAGAGCTGAGATATCGAAACTCAAAAATTGGGCCCGAAAAAAAAAAACGTCAGTGGTACCCCTTACGTTTTTTTTTTGGGGGGCGAAAAATTAAGTTTCTCCAATCTTCACAAAACTCTGGATTCTGATAGAGGGCCATGAGACTTAGACCTGAGTGCAAAAATGGAGGCTCTAGCCCCTTTTAGAGCTGAGATATCGAAACTCAAAAATTGGGCCCGAAAAAAAAAAACGACAGTGGTACCCCTTACGTTTTTTTTAAGGGGGTGAAAAATTAAGTTTCTCCAATCTTTCCAAAACTCTGGATTCTGATAGAGGGCCATGAGACTTAGACCTGAGTGCAAAAATGGAGGCTCTAGCCCCTTCCAGAGCTGAGATATCGAAACTCAAAAATTGGGCCCGAAAAAAAAACGACAGTGGTACCCCTTAGGTTTTTTTTTTGGGGCGAAAAATTAAGTTTCTCCAATCTTCCCAAAACTCTGGATTCTGATAGAGGGCCATGAGACTTAGACCTGAGTGCAAAAATGGAGGCTCTAGCCCCTTCCAGAGCTGAGATATCGAAACTCAAAAATTGGGCCCGAAAAAAAAAAAACGTCAGTGGTACCCCTTACGTTTTTTTTGGGGGGGCGAAAAATTAAGTTTCTCCAATCTTCCCAAAACTCTGGATTCTGATAGAGGGCCATGAGACTTAGACCTGAGTGCAAAAATGGAGGCTCTAGCCCCTTCCAGAGCTGAGATATCGAAACTCAAAAATTGGGCCCGTAAAAAAAAAACGTCAGTGGTACCCCTTAGGGTTTTTTTTTGGGGCGAAAAATTAAGTTTCTCCAATCTTCCCAAAACTCTGGATTCTGATAGAGGGCCATGAGACTTAGACCTGAGTGCAAAAATGGAGGCTCTAGCCCCTTCCAGAGCTGAGATATCGAAACTCAAAAATTGGGCCCGAAAAAAAAAAACGACAGTGGTACCCCTTACGTTTTTTTTTTTGGGCGAAAAATTAAGTTTCTCCAATCTTCCCAAAACTCTGGATTCTGATAGAGGGCCATGAGACTTAGACCTGAGTGCAAAAATGGAGGCTCTAGCCCCTTCCAGAGCTGAGATATCGAAACCCAAAAATTGGGCCTGAAAAAAAAACGACAGTGGTACCCCTTACGTTTTTTTTTTTTTTGGGCGAAAAATTAAGTTTCTCCAATCTTCCTAAAACTCTGGATTCTGATAGAGGGCCATGAGACTTAGACCTGAGTGCAAAAATGGAGGCTCTAGCCCCTTCCAGAGCTGAGATATCGAAACTCAAAAATTGGGCCCGAAAAAAAAACGACAGTGGTACCCCTTACATTTTTTTTTTTTGGGCGAAAAATTAAGTTTCTCCAATCTTCCCAAAAACTCTGGATTCTGATAGAGGGCCATGAGACTTAGACCTGAGTGCAAAAATGGAGGCTCTAGCCCCTTCCAGAGCTGAGATATCGAAACTCAAAAATTGGGCCCGAAAAAAAAAACGACAGTGGTACCCCTTACGTTTTTTTTTTTTGGGCGAAAAATTAAGTTTCTCCAATCTTCCCAAAACTCTGGATTCTGATAGAGGGCCATGAGACTTAGACCTGAGTGCAAAAATGGAGGCTCTAGCCCCTTCCAGAGCTGAGATATCAAAACTCAAAAATTGGGCCTGAAAAAAAAACGACAGTGGTACCCCTTACGTTTTTTTTTTTGGGGTGAAAAATTAAGTTTCTCCAATCTTCCCAAAACTCTGGATTCTGATAGAGGGCCATGAGACTTAGACCTGAGTGCAAAAATGGAGGCTCTAGCCCCTTCCAGAGCTGAGATATCGAAACTCAAAAATTGGGCCCGAAAAAAAAACGACAGTGGTACCCCTTACGTTTTTTTTTTTGGGCGAAAAATTAAGTTTCTCCAATCTTCACAAAACTCTGGATTCTGATAGAGGGCCATGAGACTTAGACCTGAGTGCAAAAATGGAGGCTCTAGCCCCTTCCAGAGCTGAGATATCGAAACTCAAAAAATTGGGCCCGAAAAAAAAAACGACAGTGGTACCCCTTACGTTTTTTTTTTTTGGGCGAAAAATTAAGTTTCTCCAATCTTCCCAAAACTCTGGATTCTGATAGAGGGCAATGAGACTTAGACCTGAGTGCAAAAATGGAGGCTCTAGCCCCTTCCAGAGCTGAGATATCGAAACTCAAAAATTGGGCCCGAAAAAAAAACGACAGTGGTACCCCTTACGTTTTTTTTTTTGGGCGAAAAATTAAGTTTATCCAATCTTCCCAAAACTCTGGATTCTGATAGAGGGCCATGAGACTTAGACCTGAGTGCAAAAATGGAGGCTCTAGCCCCTTCCAGAGCTGAGATATCGAAACTCAAAAAGTGGGCCCGAAAAAAAAACGACGGTGGTACCCCTTATATTTTTTTTTTGGGCGAAAAATTAAGTTTCTCCAATCTTCCCAAAACTCTGGATTCTGATAGAGGGCCATGAGACTTAGACCTGAGTGCAAAAATGGAGGCTCTAGCCCCTTCCAGAGCTGAGATATCGAAACTCAAAAATTGGGCCCGAAAAAAAAAAACGACTGTGGTACCCCTTACGTTTTTTTTTTTTGGGCGAAAAATTAAGTTTCTCCAATCTTCCCAAAACTCTGGATTCTGATAGAGGGCCATGAGACTTAGACCTGAGTGCAAAAATGGAGGCTCTAGCCCCTTCCAGAGCTGAGATATCGAAACTCAAAAATTGGGCCTGAAAAAAAAAACGACAGTGGTACCCCTTACTTTTTTTTTTTTTTGGGCGAAAAATTAAGTTTCTCCAATCTTCCCAAAACTCTGGATTCTGATAGAGGGCCATGAGACTTAGACCTGAGTGCAAAAATGGAGGCTCTAGCCCCTTCCAGAGCTGAGATATCGAAACTCAAAAATTGGGCCCGAAAAAAAAACGACAGTGGTACCCCTTACGTTTTTTTTTTTGGGCGAAAAATTAAGTTTCTCCAATCTTCCCAAAACTCTGGATTCTGATAGAGGGCCATGAGACTTAGACCTGAGTGCAAAAATGGAGGCTCTAGCCCCTTCCAGAGCTGAGATATCGAAACTCAAAAATTGGGCCCGAAAAAAAAACGACAGTGGTACCCCTTACATTTTTTTTTGTGGGGCGAAAAATTAAGTTTCTCCAATCTTCCCAAAACTCTGGATTCTGATAGAGGGCCATGAGACTTAGACCTGAGTGCAAAAATGGAGGCTCTAGCCCCTTCCAGAGCTGAGATATCGAAACTCAAAAATTGGGCCCGAAAAAAAAACGACAGTGGTACCCCTTACGTTTTTTTTTTTGGGCGAAAAATTAAGTTTCTCCAATCTTCCCAATACTCTGGATTCTGATAGAGGGCCATGAGACTTACACCTGAGTGCAAAAATGGAGGCTCTAGCCCCTTCCAGAGCTGAGGTATCGAAACTCAAAAATTGGGCCCGAAAAAAAAAACGACAGTGGTACCCCTTACGTTTTTTTTTTTTTGGGCGAAAAATTAAGTTTCTCCAATCTTCCCAAAACTCTGGATCCTGATAGAGGGCCATGAGACTTAGACCTGAGTGCAAAAATGGAGGCTCTAGCCCCTTCCAGAGCTGAGATATCGAAACTCAAATATTGGGCCCGAAAAAAAAACGACAGTGGTACCCCTTACGTTTTTTTTTTTGGGCGAAAAATTAAGTTTCTCCAATCTTCCCAAAACTCTGGATTCTGATAGAGGGCCATGAGACTTAGACCTGAGTGCAAAAATGGAGGCTCTAGCCCCTTCCAGAGCTGAGATATCGAAACTCAAAAATTGGGCCCGAAAAAAAAACGACAGTGGTACCCCTTACATTTTTTTTTGTGGGGCGAAAAATTAAGTTTCTCCAATCTTCCCAAAACTCTGGATTCTGATAGAGGGCCATGAGACTTAGACCTGAGTGCAAAAATGGAGGCTCTAGCCCCTTCCAGAGCTGAGATATCGAAACTCAAAAATTGGGCCCGAAAAAAAAACGACAGTGGTACCCCTTACGTTTTTTTTTTTGGGCGAAAAATTAAGTTTCTCCAATCTTCCCAATACTCTGGATTCTGATAGAGGGCCATGAGACTTACACCTGAGTGCAAAAATGGAGGCTCTAGCCCCTTCCAGAGCTGAGGTATCGAAACTCAAAAATTGGGCCCGAAAAAAAAAACGACAGTGGTACCCCTTACGTTTTTTTTTTTTGGGCGAAAAATTAAGTTTCTCCAATCTTCCCAAAACTCTGGATCCTGATAGAGGGCCATGAGACTTAGACCTGAGTGCAAAAATGGAGGCTCTAGCCCCTTCCAGAGCTGAGATATCGAAACTCAAATATTGGGCCCGAAAAAAAAACGACAGTGGTACCCCTTACGTTTTTTTTTTTTTGGGGCGAAAAATTAAGTTTCTCCAATCTTCCCAAAACTCTGGATTCTGATAGAGGGCCATGAGACTTAGACCTGAGTGCAAAAATGGAGGCTCTAGCCCCTTCCAGAGCTGAGATATCGAAACTCAAAAATTGGGCCCGAAAAAAAAACGACAGTGGTACCCCTTACGTTTTTTTTTTTGGGGCGAAAAATTAAGTTTCTCCAATCTTCCCAAAACTCTGGATTCTGATAGAGGGCCATGAGACTTAGACCTGAGTGCAAAAATGGAGGCTCTAGCCCCTTCCAGAGCTGAGATATCGAAACTCAAAAATTGGGCCCGAAAAAAAAACGACAGTGGTACCCCTTACGTTTTTTTTTTTTGGGCGAAAAATTAAGTTTCTCCAATCTTCCCAAAACTCTGGATTCTGATAGAGGGCCATGAGACTTAGACCTGAGTGCAAAAATGGAGGCTCTAGCCCCTTCCAGAGCTGAGATATCGAAACTCAAAAATTGGGCCCGAAAAAAAAAACGACAGTGGTACCCCTTACGTTTTTTTTGGGGGGCGAAAAATTAAGCTTCTCCAATCTTCCCAAAACTCTGGATTCTGATAGAGGGCCATGAGACTTAGACCTGAGTGCAAAAATGGAGGCTCTAGCCCCTTCCAGAGCTGAGATATTGAAACTCAAAAATTGGGCCCGAAAAAAAAACGACAGTGGTACCCCTTACGTTTTTTTTGGGGGGGCGAAAAATTAAGTTTTTCTAATCTTCCCAAAAACTCTGGATTCTGATAGAGGGCCATGAGACTTAGACCTGAGTGCAAAAATGGAGGCTCTAGCCCCTTCCAGAGCTAAGATATCGAAACTCAAAAAGTGGGCCCGAAAAAAAAAACGACAGTGGTACCCCTTACGTTTTTTTTTTTTGGGCAAAAAATTAAGTTTCTCCAATCTTCCCAAAACTCTGGATTCTGATAGAGGGCCATGAGACTTAGACCTGAGTGCAAAAATGGAGGCTCTAGCCCCTTCCAGAGCTGAGATATCGAAACTCAAAAATTGGGCCCGAAAAAAAAACGACAGTGGTACCCCTTACGTTTTTTTTTTTTGGGCGAAAAATTAAGTTTCTCCAATCTTCCCAAAACTCTGGATTCTGATAGAGGGCCATGAGACTTAGACCTGGGTGCAAAAATGGAGGCTCTAGCCCCTTCCAGAGCTGAGATATCGAAACTCAAAAAGTGGGCCCGAAAAAAAACCGACAGTGGTACCCCTTACGTTTTTTTTTTTTGGGCGAAAAATTAAGTTTCTCCAATCTTCCCAAAACTCTGGATTCTGATAGAGGGCCATGAGACTTAGACCTGAGTGCAAAAATGGAGGCTCTAGCCCCTTCCAGAGCTGAGATATCGAAACTCAAAAATTGGGCCCGAAAAAAAAACGACAGTGGTACCCCTTACGTTTTTTTTTTTGGGCGAAAAATTAAGTTTCTCCAATCTTCCCAAAACTCTGGATTCTGATAGAGGGCCATGAGACTTAGACCTGAGTGCAAAAATGGAGGCTCTAGCCCCTTCCAGAGCTGAGATATCGAAACTCAAAAATTGGGCCCGAAAAAAAAACGACAGTGGTACCCCTTACGTTTTTTTTGGGGGGCGAAAAATTAAGTTTCTCCAATCTTCCCAAAACTCTGGATTCTGATAGAGGGCCATGAGACTTAGACCTGAGTGCAAAAATGGAGGCTCTAGCCCCTTCCAGAGCTGAGATATCGAAACTCAAAAATTGGGCCCGAAAAAAAAACGACAGGGGTACCCCTTACGTTTTTTTTTTGGGCGAAAAATTAAGTTTCTCCAATCTTCCCAATACTCTGGATTCTGATAGAGGGCCATGAGACTTAGACCTGAGTGCAAAAATGGAGGCTCTAGCCCCTTCCAGAGCTGAGATATCGAAACTCAAAAATTGGGCCCGAAAAAAAAACGACAGTGGTACCCCTTACGTTTTTTTTTTTGGGCGAAAAATTAAGTTTCTCCAATCTTCCCAAAACTCTGGATCCTGATAGAGGGCCATGAGACTTAGACCTGAGTGCAAAAATGGAGGCTCTAGCCCCTTCCAGAGCTGAGATATCGAAACTCAAAAATTGGGCCCGAAAAAAAAACGACAGTGGTACCCCTTACGTTTTTTTTTTGGGGCGAAAAATTAAGTTTCTCCAATCTTCCCAAAACTCTGGATTCTGATAGAGGGCCATGAGACTTAGACCTGAGTGCAAAAATGGAGGCTCTAGCCCCTTCCAGAGCTGAGATATCGAAACTGAAAAATTGGGCCCGAAAAAAAAAAACGACAGTGGTACCCCTTACGTTTTTTTTTTTTTGGGCGAAAAATTAAGTTTCTCCAATCTTCCCAAAACTCTGGATTCTGATAGAGGGCCATGAGACTTAGACCTGAGTGCAAAAATGGAGGCTCTAGCCCCTTCCAGAGCTGAGATATCGAAACTCAAAAATTGGGCCCGAAAAAAAAAACGACAGTGGTACCCCTTACGTTTTTTTTTTTGGGCGAAAAATTAAGTTTCTCCAATCTTCCCAAAACTCTGGATTCTGATAGAGGGCCATGAGACTTAGACCTGAGTGCAAAAATGGAGGCTCTAGCCCCTTTTAGAGCTGAGATATCGAAACTCAAAAATTGGGCCCGAAAAAAAAAAACGACAGTGGTACCCCTTACGTTTTTTTTAAGGGGGTGAAAAATTAAGTTTCTCCAATCTTTCCAAAACTCTGGATTCTGATAGAGGGCCATGAGACTTAGACCTGAGTGCAAAAATGGAGGCTCTAGCCCCTTCCAGAGCTGAGATATCGAAACTCAAAAATTGGGCCCGAAAAAAAAACGACAGTGGTACCCCTTAGGTTTTTTTTTTGGGGCGAAAAATTAAGTTTCTCCAATCTTCCCAAAACTCTGGATTCTGATAGAGGGCCATGAGACTTAGACCTGAGTGCAAAAATGGAGGCTCTAGCCCCTTCCAGAGCTGAGATATCGAAACTCAAAAATTGGGCCCGAAAAAAAAAAAACGTCAGTGGTACCCCTTACGTTTTTTTTGGGGGGGCGAAAAATTAAGTTTCTCCAATCTTCCCAAAACTCTGGATTCTGATAGAGGGCCATGAGACTTAGACCTGAGTGCAAAAATGGAGGCTCTAGCCCCTTCCAGAGCTGAGATATCGAAACTCAAAAATTGGGCCCGTAAAAAAAAAACGTCAGTGGTACCCCTTAGGGTTTTTTTTTGGGGCGAAAAATTAAGTTTCTCCAATCTTCCCAAAACTCTGGATTCTGATAGAGGGCCATGAGACTTAGACCTGAGTGCAAAAATGGAGGCTCTAGCCCCTTCCAGAGCTGAGATATCGAAACTCAAAAATTGGGCCCGAAAAAAAAAAACGACAGTGGTACCCCTTACGTTTTTTTTTTTGGGCGAAAAATTAAGTTTCTCCAATCTTCCCAAAACTCTGGATTCTGATAGAGGGCCATGAGACTTAGACCTGAGTGCAAAAATGGAGGCTCTAGCCCCTTCCAGAGCTGAGATATCGAAACCCAAAAATTGGGCCTGAAAAAAAAACGACAGTGGTACCCCTTACGTTTTTTTTTTTTTTGGGCGAAAAATTAAGTTTCTCCAATCTTCCTAAAACTCTGGATTCTGATAGAGGGCCATGAGACTTAGACCTGAGTGCAAAAATGGAGGCTCTAGCCCCTTCCAGAGCTGAGATATCGAAACTCAAAAATTGGGCCCGAAAAAAAAACGACAGTGGTACCCCTTACATTTTTTTTTTTTGGGCGAAAAATTAAGTTTCTCCAATCTTCCCAAAAACTCTGGATTCTGATAGAGGGCCATGAGACTTAGACCTGAGTGCAAAAATGGAGGCTCTAGCCCCTTCCAGAGCTGAGATATCGAAACTCAAAAATTGGGCCCGAAAAAAAAAACGACAGTGGTACCCCTTACGTTTTTTTTTTTTTGGGCGAAAAATTAAGTTTCTCCAATCTTCCCAAAACTCTGGATTCTGATAGAGGGCCATGAGACTTAGACCTGAGTGCAAAAATGGAGGCTCTAGCCCCTTCCAGAGCTGAGATATCAAAACTCAAAAATTGGGCCTGAAAAAAAAACGACAGTGGTACCCCTTACGTTTTTTTTTTTTGGGGTGAAAAATTAAGTTTCTCCAATCTTCCCAAAACTCTGGATTCTGATAGAGGGCCATGAGACTTAGACCTGAGTGCAAAAATGGAGGCTCTAGCCCCTTCCAGAGCTGAGATATCGAAACTCAAAAATTGGGCCCGAAAAAAAAACGACAGTGGTACCCCTTACGTTTTTTTTTTTGGGCGAAAAATTAAGTTTCTCCAATCTTCACAAAACTCTGGATTCTGATAGAGGGCCATGAGACTTAGACCTGAGTGCAAAAATGGAGGCTCTAGCCCCTTCCAGAGCTGAGATATCGAAACTCAAAAAATTGGGCCCGAAAAAAAAAACGACAGTGGTACCCCTTACGTTTTTTTTTTTTGGGCGAAAAATTAAGTTTCTCCAATCTTCCCAAAACTCTGGATTCTGATAGAGGGCAATGAGACTTAGACCTGAGTGCAAAAATGGAGGCTCTAGCCCCTTCCAGAGCTGAGATATCGAAACTCAAAAATTGGGCCCGAAAAAAAAACGACAGTGGTACCCCTTACGTTTTTTTTTTTGGGCGAAAAATTAAGTTTATCCAATCTTCCCAAAACTCTGGATTCTGATAGAGGGCCATGAGACTTAGACCTGAGTGCAAAAATGGAGGCTCTAGCCCCTTCCAGAGCTGAGATATCGAAACTCAAAAAGTGGGCCCGAAAAAAAAACGACGGTGGTACCCCTTATATTTTTTTTTTGGGCGAAAAATTAAGTTTCTCCAATCTTCCCAAAACTCTGGATTCTGATAGAGGGCCATGAGACTTAGACCTGAGTGCAAAAATGGAGGCTCTAGCCCCTTCCAGAGCTGAGATATCGAAACTCAAAAATTGGGCCCGAAAAAAAAAAACGACTGTGGTACCCCTTACGTTTTTTTTTTTTGGGCGAAAAATTAAGTTTCTCCAATCTTCCCAAAACTCTGGATTCTGATAGAGGGCCATGAGACTTAGACCTGAGTGCAAAAATGGAGGCTCTAGCCCCTTCCAGAGCTGAGATATCGAAACTCAAAAATTGGGCCTGAAAAAAAAAACGACAGTGGTACCCCTTACTTTTTTTTTTTTTTGGGCGAAAAATTAAGTTTCTCCAATCTTCCCAAAACTCTGGATTCTGATAGAGGGCCATGAGACTTAGACCTGAGTGCAAAAATGGAGGCTCTAGCCCCTTCCAGAGCTGAGATATCGAAACTCAAAAATTGGGCCCGAAAAAAAAACGACAGTGGTACCCCTTACGTTTTTTTTTTTGGGCGAAAAATTAAGTTTCTCCAATCTTCCCAAAACTCTGGATTCTGATAGAGGGCCATGAGACTTAGACCTGAGTGCAAAAATGGAGGCTCTAGCCCCTTCCAGAGCTGAGATATCGAAACTCAAAAATTGGGCCCGAAAAAAAAACGACAGTGGTACCCCTTACATTTTTTTTTGTGGGGCGAAAAATTAAGTTTCTCCAATCTTCCCAAAACTCTGGATTCTGATAGAGGGCCATGAGACTTAGACCTGAGTGCAAAAATGGAGGCTCTAGCCCCTTCCAGAGCTGAGATATCGAAACTCAAAAATTGGGCCCGAAAAAAAAACGACAGTGGTACCCCTTACGTTTTTTTTTTTGGGCGAAAAATTAAGTTTCTCCAATCTTCCCAATACTCTGGATTCTGATAGAGGGCCATGAGACTTACACCTGAGTGCAAAAATGGAGGCTCTAGCCCCTTCCAGAGCTGAGGTATCGAAACTCAAAAATTGGGCCCGAAAAAAAAAACGACAGTGGTACCCCTTACGTTTTTTTTTTTTTGGGCGAAAAATTAAGTTTCTCCAATCTTCCCAAAACTCTGGATCCTGATAGAGGGCCATGAGACTTAGACCTGAGTGCAAAAATGGAGGCTCTAGCCCCTTCCAGAGCTGAGATATCGAAACTCAAATATTGGGCCCGAAAAAAAAACGACAGTGGTACCCCTTACGTTTTTTTTTTTGGGCGAAAAATTAAGTTTCTCCAATCTTCCCAAAACTCTGGATTCTGATAGAGGGCCATGAGACTTAGACCTGAGTGCAAAAATGGAGGCTCTAGCCCCTTCCAGAGCTGAGATATCGAAACTCAAAAATTGGGCCCGAAAAAAAAACGACAGTGGTACCCCTTACATTTTTTTTTGTGGGGCGAAAAATTAAGTTTCTCCAATCTTCCCAAAACTCTGGATTCTGATAGAGGGCCATGAGACTTAGACCTGAGTGCAAAAATGGAGGCTCTAGCCCCTTCCAGAGCTGAGATATCGAAACTCAAAAATTGGGCCCGAAAAAAAAACGACAGTGGTACCCCTTACGTTTTTTTTTTTGGGCGAAAAATTAAGTTTCTCCAATCTTCCCAATACTCTGGATTCTGATAGAGGGCCATGAGACTTACACCTGAGTGCAAAAATGGAGGCTCTAGCCCCTTCCAGAGCTGAGGTATCGAAACTCAAAAATTGGGCCCGAAAAAAAAAACGACAGTGGTACCCCTTACGTTTTTTTTTTTTGGGCGAAAAATTAAGTTTCTCCAATCTTCCCAAAACTCTGGATCCTGATAGAGGGCCATGAGACTTAGACCTGAGTGCAAAAATGGAGGCTCTAGCCCCTTCCAGAGCTGAGATATCGAAACTCAAATATTGGGCCCGAAAAAAAAACGACAGTGGTACCCCTTACGTTTTTTTTTTTTTGGGGCGAAAAATTAAGTTTCTCCAATCTTCCCAAAACTCTGGATTCTGATAGAGGGCCATGAGACTTAGACCTGAGTGCAAAAATGGAGGCTCTAGCCCCTTCCAGAGCTGAGATATCGAAACTCAAAAATTGGGCCCGAAAAAAAAACGACAGTGGTACCCCTTACGTTTTTTTTTTTGGGGCGAAAAATTAAGTTTCTCCAATCTTCCCAAAACTCTGGATTCTGATAGAGGGCCATGAGACTTAGACCTGAGTGCAAAAATGGAGGCTCTAGCCCCTTCCAGAGCTGAGATATCGAAACTCAAAAATTGGGCCCGAAAAAAAAACGACAGTGGTACCCCTTACGTTTTTTTTTTTTGGGCGAAAAATTAAGTTTCTCCAATCTTCCCAAAACTCTGGATTCTGATAGAGGGCCATGAGACTTAGACCTGAGTGCAAAAATGGAGGCTCTAGCCCCTTCCAGAGCTGAGATATCGAAACTCAAAAATTGGGCCCGAAAAAAAAAACGACAGTGGTACCCCTTACGTTTTTTTTGGGGGGCGAAAAATTAAGCTTCTCCAATCTTCCCAAAACTCTGGATTCTGATAGAGGGCCATGAGACTTAGACCTGAGTGCAAAAATGGAGGCTCTAGCCCCTTCCAGAGCTGAGATATTGAAACTCAAAAATTGGGCCCGAAAAAAAAACGACAGTGGTACCCCTTACGTTTTTTTTGGGGGGGCGAAAAATTAAGTTTTTCTAATCTTCCCAAAAACTCTGGATTCTGATAGAGGGCCATGAGACTTAGACCTGAGTGCAAAAATGGAGGCTCTAGCCCCTTCCAGAGCTAAGATATCGAAACTCAAAAAGTGGGCCCGAAAAAAAAAACGACAGTGGTACCCCTTACGTTTTTTTTTTTTGGGCAAAAAATTAAGTTTCTCCAATCTTCCCAAAACTCTGGATTCTGATAGAGGGCCATGAGACTTAGACCTGAGTGCAAAAATGGAGGCTCTAGCCCCTTCCAGAGCTGAGATATCGAAACTCAAAAATTGGGCCCGAAAAAAAAACGACAGTGGTACCCCTTACGTTTTTTTTTTTTGGGCGAAAAATTAAGTTTCTCCAATCTTCCCAAAACTCTGGATTCTGATAGAGGGCCATGAGACTTAGACCTGGGTGCAAAAATGGAGGCTCTAGCCCCTTCCAGAGCTGAGATATCGAAACTCAAAAAGTGGGCCCGAAAAAAAACCGACAGTGGTACCCCTTACGTTTTTTTTTTTTGGGCGAAAAATTAAGTTTCTCCAATCTTCCCAAAACTCTGGATTCTGATAGAGGGCCATGAGACTTAGACCTGAGTGCAAAAATGGAGGCTCTAGCCCCTTCCAGAGCTGAGATATCGAAACTCAAAAATTGGGCCCGAAAAAAAAACGACAGTGGTACCCCTTACGTTTTTTTTTTTGGGCGAAAAATTAAGTTTCTCCAATCTTCCCAAAACTCTGGATTCTGATAGAGGGCCATGAGACTTAGACCTGAGTGCAAAAATGGAGGCTCTAGCCCCTTCCAGAGCTGAGATATCGAAACTCAAAAATTGGGCCCGAAAAAAAAACGACAGTGGTACCCCTTACGTTTTTTTTGGGGGGCGAAAAATTAAGTTTCTCCAATCTTCCCAAAACTCTGGATTCTGATAGAGGGCCATGAGACTTAGACCTGAGTGCAAAAATGGAGGCTCTAGCCCCTTCCAGAGCTGAGATATCGAAACTCAAAAATTGGGCCCGAAAAAAAAACGACAGTGGTACCCCTTACGTTTTTTTTTTGGGCGAAAAATTAAGTTTCTCCAATCTTCCCAATACTCTGGATTCTGATAGAGGGCCATGAGACTTAGACCTGAGTGCAAAAATGGAGGCTCTAGCCCCTTCCAGAGCTGAGATATCGAAACTCAAAAATTGGGCCCGAAAAAAAAACGACAGTGGTACCCCTTACGTTTTTTTTTTTGGGCGAAAAATTAAGTTTCTCCAATCTTCCCAAAACTCTGGATCCTGATAGAGGGCCATGAGACTTAGACCTGAGTGCAAAAATGGAGGCTCTAGCCCCTTCCAGAGCTGAGATATCGAAACTCAAAAATTGGGCCCGAAAAAAAAACGACAGTGGTACCCCTTACGTTTTTTTTTTGGGGCGAAAAATTAAGTTTCTCCAATCTTCCCAAAACTCTGGATTCTGATAGAGGGCCATGAGACTTAGACCTGAGTGCAAAAATGGAGGCTCTAGCCCCTTCCAGAGCTGAGATATCGAAACTGAAAAATTGGGCCCGAAAAAAAAAAACGACAGTGGTACCCCTTACGTTTTTTTTTTTTGGGCGAAAAATTAAGTTTCTCCAATCTTCCCAAAACTCTGGATTCTGATAGAGGGCCATGAGACTTAGACCTGAGTGCAAAAATGGAGGCTCTAGCCCCTTCCAGAGCTGAGATATCGAAACTCAAAAATTGGGCCCGAAAAAAAAAACGACAGTGGTACCCCTTACGTTTTTTTTTTTGGGCGAAAAATTAAGTTTCTCCAATCTTCCCAAAACTCTGGATTCTGATAGAGGGCCATGAGACTTAGACCTGAGTGCAAAAATGGAGGCTCTAGCCCCTTCCAGAGCTGAGATATCGAAACTCAAAAATTGGGCCCGAAAAAAAAACGACAGTGGTACCCCTTACGTTTTTTTTGGGGGGCGAAAAATTAAGTTTCTCCAATCTTCCCAAAACTCTGGATTCTGATAGAGGGCCATGAGACTTAGACCTGAGTGCAAAAATGGAGGCTCTAGCCCCTTCCAGAGCTGAGATATCGAAACTCAAAAATTGGGCCCGAAAAAAAAACGACAGTGGTACCCCTTACGTTTTTTTTTTTTGGGCGAAAAATTAAGTTTCTCCAATCTTCCCAATACTCTGGATTCTGATAGAGGGCCATGAGACTTAGACCTGAGTGCAAAAATGGAGGCTCTAGCCCCTTCCAGAGCTGAGATATCGAAACTCAAAAATTGGGCCCGAAAAAAAAAACGACAGTGGTACCCCTTACGTTTTTTTTTTTTTTGGGCGAAAAATTAAGTTTCTCCAATCTTCCCAAAACTCTGGATCCTGATAGAGGGCCATGAGACTTAGACCTGAGTGCAAAAATGGAGGCTCTAGCCCCTTCCAGAGCTGAGATATCGAAACTCAAAAATTGGGCCCGAAAAAAAAACGACAGTGGTACCCCTTACGTTTTTTTTTTTTGGGCGAAAAATTAAGTTTCTCCAATCTTCCCAAAACTCTGGATTCTGATAGAGGGCCATGAGACTTAGACCTGAGTGCAAAAATGGAGGCTCTAGCCCCTTCCAGAGCTGAGATATCGAAACTCAAAAATTGGGCCCGAAAAAAAAAACGACAGTGGTACCCCTTACGTTTTTTTTGGGGGGCGAAAAATTAAGCTTCTCCAATCTTCCCAAAACTCTGGATTCTGATAGAGGGCCATGAGACTTAGACCTGAGTGCAAAAATGGAGGCTCTAGCCCCTTCCAGAGATGAGATATTGAAACTCAAAAATTGGGCCCGAAAAAAAAACGACAGTGGTACCCCTTACGTTTTTTTTGGGGGGGCGAAAAATTAAGTTTTTCTAATCTTCCCAAAAACTCTGGATTCTGATAGAGGGCCATGAGACTTAGACCTGAGTGCAAAAATGGAGGCTCTAGCCCCTTCCAGAGCTAAGATATCGAAACTCAAAAAGTGGGCCCGAAAAAAAAAACGACAGTGGTACCCCTTACGTTTTTTTTTTTGGGCAAAAAATTAAGTTTCTCCAATCTTCCCAAAACTCTGGATTCTGATAGAGGGCCATGAGACTTAGACCTGAGTGCAAAAATGGAGGCTCTAGCCCCTTCCAGAGCTGAGATATCGAAACTCAAAAATTGGGCCCGAAAAAAAAACGACAGTGGTACCCCTTACTTTTTTTTTTTTTTGGGCGAAAAATTAAGTTTCTCCAATCTTCCCAAAACTCTGGATTCTGATAGAGGGCCATGAGACTTAGACCTGGGTGCAAAAATGGAGGCTCTAGCCCCTTCCAGAGCTGAGATATCGAAACTCAAAAAGTGGGCCCGAAAAAAAACCGACAGTGGTACCCCTTACGTTTTTTTTTTTTGGGCGAAAAATTAAGTTTCTCCAATCTTCCCAAAACTCTGGATTCTGATAGAGGGCCATGAGACTTAGACCTGAGTGCAAAAATGGAGGCTCTAGCCCCTTCCAGAGCTGAGATATCGAAACTCAAAAATTGGGCCCGAAAAAAAAACGACAGTGGTACCCCTTACGTTTTTTTTTTTGGGCGAAAAATTAAGTTTCTCCAATCTTCCCAAAACTCTGGATTCTGATAGAGGGCCATGAGACTTAGACCTGAGTGCAAAAATGGAGGCTCTAGCCCCTTCCAGAGCTGAGATATCGAAACTCAAAAATTGGGCCCGAAAAAAAAACGACAGTGGTACCCCTTACGTTTTTTTTGGGGGGCGAAAAATTAAGTTTCTCCAATCTTCCCAAAACTCTGGATTCTGATAGAGGGCCATGAGACTTAGACCTGAGTGCAAAAATGGAGGCTCTAGCCCCTTCCAGAGCTGAGATATCGAAACTCAAAAATTGGGCCCGAAAAAAAAACGACAGTGGTACCCCTTACGTTTTTTTTTTGGGCGAAAAATTAAGTTTCTCCAATCTTCCCAATACTCTGGATTCTGATAGAGGGCCATGAGACTTAGACCTGAGTGCAAAAATGGAGGCTCTAGCCCCTTCCAGAGCTGAGATATCGAAACTCAAAAATTGGGCCCGAAAAAAAAACGACAGTGGTACCCCTTACGTTTTTTTTTTTGGGCGAAAAATTAAGTTTCTCCAATCTTCCCAAAACTCTGGATCCTGATAGAGGGCCATGAGACTTAGACCTGAGTGCAAAAATGGAGGCTCTAGCCCCTTCCAGAGCTGAGATATCGAAACTCAAAAATTGGGCCCGAAAAAAAAACGACAGTGGTACCCCTTACGTTTTTTTTTTGGGGCGAAAAATTAAGTTTCTCCAATCTTCCCAAAACTCTGGATTCTGATAGAGGGCCATGAGACTTAGACCTGAGTGCAAAAATGGAGGCTCTAGCCCCTTCCAGAGCTGAGATATCGAAACTGAAAAATTGGGCCCGAAAAAAAAAACGACAGTGGTACCCCTTACGTTTTTTTTTTTTGGGCGAAAAATTAAGTTTCTCCAATCTTCCCAAAACTCTGGATTCTGATAGAGGGCCATGAGACTTAGACCTGAGTGCAAAAATGGAGGCTCTAGCCCCTTCCAGAGCTGAGATATCGAAACTCAAAAATCTGACCCGAAAAAAAAAACGACAGTGGTACCCCTTACGTTTTTTTTGGGGGGCGAAAAATTAAGCTTCTCCAATCTTCCCAAAACTCTGGATTCTGATAGAGGGCCATGAGACTTAGACCTGAGTGCAAAAATGGAGGCTCTAGCCCCTTCCAGAGCTGAGATATCGAAACTCAAAAATTGGGCCCGAAAAAAAAACGACAGTGGTACCCCTTACGTTTTTTTTGTTTGGGCGAAAAATTAAGTTTCTCCAATCTTCCCAAAACTCTGGATTCTGATAGAGGGCCATGAGACTTAGACCTGAGTGCAAAAATGGAGGCTCTAGCCCCTTCCAGAGCTGAGATATTGAAACTCAAAAATTGGGCCCGAAAAAAAAACGACAGTGGTACCCCTTACGTTTTTTTTGGGGGGGCGAAAAATTAAGTTTTTCTAATCTTCCCAAAATCTCTGGATTCTGATAGAGGGCCATGAGACTTAGACCTGAGTGCAAAAATGGAGGCTCTAGCCCCTTCCAGAGCTAAGATATCGAAACTCAAAAAGTGGGCCCGAAAAAAAAACGACAGTGGTACCCCTTACGTTTTTTTTTTTTGGGCGAAAAATTAAGTTTCTCCAATCTTCCCAAAACTCTGGATTCTGATAGAGGGCCATGAGACTTAGACCTGAGTGCAAAAATGGAGGCTCTAGCCCCTTCCAGAGCTGAGATATCGAAACTCAAAAAGTGGGCCCGAAAAAAAAACGACAGTGGTACCCCTTACGTTTTTTTTTTTGGGGCGAAAAATTAAGTTTCTCCAATCTTCCCAAAACTCTGGATTCTGATAGAGGGCCATGAGACTTAGACCTGAGTGCAAAAATGGAGGCTCTAGCCCCTTCCAGAGCTGAGATATCGAAACTCAAAAATTGGGCCCGAAAAAAAAACGACAGTGGTACCCCTTACATTTTTTTTTTGGGCGAAAAATTAAGTTTCTCCAATCTTCCCAAAACTCTGGATTCTGATAGAGGGCCATGAGACTTAGACCTGAGTGCAAAAATGGAGGCTCTAGCCCTTCCAGAGCTGAGATATCGAAACTCAAAAATTGGGCCCGAAAAAAAAAACGACAGTGGTACCCCTTACGTTTTTTTTTTTGGGCGAAAAATTAAGTTTCTCCAATCTTCCCAATACTCTGGATTCTGATAGAGGGCCATGAGACTTAGACCTGAGTGCAAAAATGGAGGCTCTAGCCCCTTCCAGAGCTGAGATATCGAAACTCAAAAATTGGGCCCGAAAAAAAAACGACAGTGGTACCCCTTACGTTTTTTTTGTTTGGGCGAAAAATTAAGTTTCTCCAATCTTCCCAAAACTCTGGATTCTGATAGAGGGCCATGAGACTTAGACCTGAGTGCAAAAATGGAGGCTCTAGCCCCTTCCAGAGCTGAGATATTGAAACTCAAAAATTGGGCCCGAAAAAAAAACGACAGTGGTACCCCTTACGTTTTTTTTGGGGGGGCGAAAAATTAAGTTTTTCTAATCTTCCCAAAATCTCTGGATTCTGATAGAGGGCCATGAGACTTAGACCTGAGTGCAAAAATGGAGGCTCTAGCCCCTTCCAGAGCTAAGATATCGAAACTCAAAAAGTGGGCCCGAAAAAAAAACGACAGTGGTACCCCTTACGTTTTTTTTTTTGGGCGAAAAATTAAGTTTCTCCAATCTTCCCAAAACTCTGGATTCTGATAGAGGGCCATGAGACTTAGACCTGAGTGCAAAAATGGAGGCTCTAGCCCCTTCCAGAGCTGAGATATCGAAACTCAAAAAGTGGGCCCGAAAAAAAAACGACAGTGGTACCCCTTACGTTTTTTTTTTTGGGGCGAAAAATTAAGTTTCTCCAATCTTCCCAAAACTCTGGATTCTGATAGAGGGCCATGAGACTTAGACCTGAGTGCAAAAATGGAGGCTCTAGCCCCTTCCAGAGCTGAGATATCGAAACTCAAAAATTGGGCCCGAAAAAAAAACGACAGTGGTACCCCTTACATTTTTTTTTTGGGCGAAAAATTAAGTTTCTCCAATCTTCCCAAAACTCTGGATTCTGATAGAGGGCCATGAGACTTAGACCTGAGTGCAAAAATGGAGGCTCTAGCCCTTCCAGAGCTGAGATATCGAAACTCAAAAATTGGGCCCGAAAAAAAAACGACAGTGGTACCCCTTACGTTTTTTTTTTTGGGCGAAAAATTAAGTTTCTCCAATCTTCCCAATACTCTGGATTCTGATAGAGGGCCATGAGACTTAGACCTGAGTGCAAAAATGGAGGCTCTAGCCCCTTCCAGAGCTGAGATATCGAAACTCAAAAATTGGGCCCGAAAAAAAAACGACAGTGGTACCCCTTACGTTTTTTTTTTGGGGCGAAAAATTAAGTTTCTCCAATCTTCCCAAAACTATGGATTCTGATAGAGGGCCATAAGACTTAGACCTGAGTGCAAAAATGGAGGCTCTAGCCCCTTCTAGAGCTGAGATATCGAAACTCAAAAATTGGGCCCGAAAAAAAATGACAGTGGTACCCCTTATGTTTTTTTTTTTGGGGCGAAAAATTAAGTTTCTCCAATCTTCCCAAAACTCTGGATTCTGATAGAGGGCCATGAGACTTAGACCTGAGTGCAAAAATGGAGGCTCTAGCCCCTTCCAGAGCTGAGATATCGAAACTCAAAAAGTGGGCCCGAAAAAAAAACGACAGTGGTACCCCTTACGTTTTTTTTTTTTTGGGCGAAAAATTAAGCTTCTCCAATCTTCCCAAAACTCTGGATTCTGATAGAGGGCCATGAGACTTAGACCTGAGTGCAAAAATGGAGGCTCTAGTCCCTTCCAGAGCTGAGATATCGAAACTCAAAAATTGGGCCCGAAAAAACAACAACAGTGGTACCCCTTACGTTTTTTTTTTTGGGCGAAAAATTAAGTTTCTCCAATCTTCCCAAAACTCTGGATTCTGATAGAGGGCCATGAGACTTAGACCTGAGTGCAAAAATGGAGGCTCTAGCCCCTTCCAGAGCTGAGATATCGAAACTCAAAAATTGGGCCCGAAAAAAAAACGACAGTGGTACCCCTTACGTTTTTTTTTGGGGGCGAAAAATTAAGTTTCTCCAATCTTCCCAAAACTCTGGATTCTGATAGAGGGCCATGAGACTTAGACCTGAGTGCAAAAATGGAGGCTCTAGCCCCTTCCAGAGCTGAGATATCGAAACTCAAAAATTGGGCCCGAAAAAAAAAACGACAGTGGTACCCCTTACGTTTTTTTTTTTTGGGAGAAAAATTAAGTTTCTCCAATCTTCCCAATACTCTGGATTCTGATAGAGGGCCATGAGACTTAGACCTGAGTGCAAAAATGGAGGCTCTAGCCCCTTCCAGAGCTGAGATATCGAAACTCAAAAATTGGGCCCGAAAAAAAAACGACAGTGGTACCCCTTACGTTTTTTTTTGGGCGAAAAATTAAGTTTCTCCAATCTTCCCAAAACTCTGGATTCTGATAGAGGGCCATGAGACTTAGACCTGAGTGCAAAAATGGAGGCTCTAGCCCCTTCCAGAGCTGAGATATCGAAACTCAAAAATTGGGCCCGAAAAAAAACGACAGTGGTACCCCTTATGTTTTTTTTTTTTGGGGCGAAAAATTAAGTTTCTCCAATCTTCCCAAAACTCTGGATTCTGATAGAGGGCCATGAGACTTAGACCTGAGTGCAAAAATGGAGGCTCTAGCCCCTTCCAGAGCTGAGATATCGAAACTCAAAAATTGGGCCCGAAAAAAAAACGACAGTGGTACCCCTTACGTTTTTTTTTTTGGGCGAAAAATTAAGTTTCTCCAATCTTCCCAAAACTCTGGATTCTGATAGAGGGCCATGAGACTTAGACCTGAGTGCAAAAATGGAGGCTCTAGCCCCTTCCAGAGCTGAGATATCGAAACTCAAAAATTGGGCCCGAAAAAAAAAACGACAGTGGTACCCCTTACGTTTTTTTTGGGGGGCGAAAAATTAACCTTCTCCAATCTTCCCAAAACTCTGGATTCTGATAGAGGGCCATGAGACTTAGACCTGAGTGCAAAAATGGAGGGTCTAGCCCCTTCCAGAGCTGAGATATCGAAACTCAAAAATTGGGCCCGAAAAAAAAACGACAGTGGTACCCCTTACGTTTTTTTTGTTTGGGCGAAAAATTAAGTTTCTCCAATCTTCCCAAAACTCTGGATTCTGATAGAGGGCCATGAGACTTAGACCTGAGTGCAAAAATGGAGGCTCTAGCCCCTTCCAGAGCTGAGATATTGAAACTCAAAAATTGGGCCCGAAAAAAAAACGACAGTGGTACCCCTTACGTTTTTTTTGGGGGGGCGAAAAATTAAGTTTTTCTAATCTTCCCAAAAACTCTGGATTCTGATAGAGGGCCATGAGACTTAGACCTGAGTGCAAAAATGGAGGCTCTAGCCCCTTCCAGAGCTAAGATATCGAAACTCAAAAAGTGGGCCCGAAAAAAAAACGACAGTGGTACCCCTTACGTTTTTTTTTTTGGGGCGAAAAATTAAGTTTCTCCAATCTTCCCAAAACTCTGGATTCTGATAGAGGGCCATGAGACTTAGACCTGAGTGCAAAAATGGAGGCTCTAGCCCCTTCCAGAGCTGAGATATCGAAACTCAAAAATTGGGCCCGAAAAAAAAACGACAGTGGTACCGCTTACATTTTTTTTTTTGGGCGAAAAATTAAGTTTCTCCAATCTTCCCAAAACTCTGGATTCTGATAGAGGGCCATGAGACTTAGACCTGAGTGCAAAAATGGAGGCTCTAGCCCCTTCCAGAGCTGAGATATCGAAACTCAAAAATTGGGCCCGAAAAAAAAACGACAGTGGTACCCCTTACGTTTTTTTTTTTTGGGCGAAAAATTAAGTTTCTCCAATCTTCCCAAAACTCTGGATTCTGATAGAGGGCCATGAGACTTAGACCTGAGTGCAAAAATGGAGGCTCTAGCCCCTTCCAGAGCTGAGATATCGAAACTCAAAAATTGGGCCCGAAAAAAAAACGACAGTGGTACCCCTTACGTTTTTTTTTTGGGCGAAAAATTAAGTTTCTCCAATCTTCCCAAAACTCTGGATTCTGATAGAGGGCCATGAGACTTAGACCTGAGTGCAAAAATGGAGGCTCTAGCCCCTTCCAGAGCTGAGATATCGAAACTCAAAAATTGGGCCCGAAAAAAAAACGACAGTGGTACCCCTTACGTTTTTTTTTGGGGGCGAAAAATTAAGTTTCTCCAATCTTCCCAAAACTCTGGATTCTGATAGAGGGCCATGAGACTTAGACCTGAGTGCAAAAATGGAGGCTCTAGCCCCTTCCAGAGCTGAGATATCGAAACTCAAAAATTTGGCCCGAAAAAAAAACGACAGTGGTACCCCTTACGTTTTTTTTTTTTGGGCGAAAAATTAAGTTTCTCCAATCTTCCCAATACTCTGGATTCTGATAGAGGGCCATGAGACTTAGACCTAAGTGCAAAAATGGAGGCTCTAGCCCCTTCCAGAGCTGAGATATCGAAACTCAAAAATTGGGCCCGAAAAAAAAAACGACAGTGGTACCCCTTACGTTTTTTTTTTTTTGGGCGAAAAATTAAGTTTCTCCAATCTTCCCAAAACCCTGGATCCTGATAGAGGGCCATGAGACTTAGACCTGAGTGCAAAAATGGAGGCTCTAGCCCCTTCCAGAGCTGAGATATCGAAACTCAAAAATTGGGCCCGA
Organism: Pimephales promelas; assembly: GCF_988280905.1. Classification (NCBI taxonomy): domain Eukaryota; kingdom Metazoa; phylum Chordata; class Actinopteri; order Cypriniformes; family Leuciscidae; genus Pimephales; species Pimephales promelas. Next base: position 17,430,253 of record NC_142770.1, on the reverse strand, counting down.
AAAAAAAACGACAGTGGTACCCCTTACGTTTTTTTTTTGGGCGAAAAATTAAGTTTCTCCAATCTTCCCAAAACTCTGGATTCTGATAGAGGGCCATGAGACTTAGACCTGAGTGCAAAAATGGAGGCTCTAGCCCCTTCTAGAGCTGAGATATCGAAACTCAAAAATTGGGCCCGAAAAAAAAAACGACAGTGGTACCCCTTACGTTTTTTTTTTTGGGCGAAAAATTAAGTTTCTCCAATCTTCCCAAAACTCTGGATTCTGATAGAGGGCCATGAGACTTAGACCTGAGTGCAAAAATGGAGGCTCTAGCCCCTTCCAGAGCTGAGATATCGAAACTCAAAAATTGGGCCCGAAAAAAAAACGACAGTGGTACCCCTTACGTTTTTTTTTTTTTGGGGCGAAAATTTAAGTTTCTCCAATCTTCCCAAAACTCTGGATTCTGATAGAGGGCCATGAGACTTAGACCTGAGTGCAAAAATGGAGGCTCTAGCCCCTTCCAGAGCTGAGATATCGAAACTCAAAAATTGGGCCCGAAAAAAAAACGACAGTGGTACCCCTTACGTTTTTTTGGGGGGGGCGAAAAATTAAGTTTCTCCAATCTTCCCAAAACTCTGGATTCTGATAGAGGGCCATGAGACTTAGACCTGAGTGCAAAAATGGAGGCTCTAGCCCCTTCCAGAGCTGAGATATCGAAACTCAAAAATTGGGCCCGAAAAAAAAACGACAGTGGTACCCCTTACGTTTTTTTTTTTTGGGCGAAAAATTAAGTTTCTCCAATCTTCCCAAAACTCTGGATTCTGATAGAGGGCCATGAGACTTAGACCTGAGTGCAAAAATGGAGGCTCTAGCCCCTTCCAGAGCTGAGATATCGAAACTCAAAAAGTGGGCCCGAAAAAAAACCGACAGTGGTACCCCTTACGTTTTTTTTTTTTGGGCGAAAAATTAAGTTTCTCCAATCTTCCCAAAACTCTGGATTCTGATAGAGGGCCATGAGACTTAGACCTGAGTGCAAAAATGGAGGCTCTAGCCCCTTTCAGAGCTGAGATATCGAAACTCAAAAATTGGGCCCGAAAAAAAAACGACAGTGGTACCCCTTACGTTTTTTTTTTTGGGCGAAAAATTAAGTTTCTCCAATCTTCCCAAAACTCTGGATTCTGATAGAGGGCCATGAGACTTAGACCTGAGTGCAAAAATGGAGGCTCTAGCCCCTTCCAGAGCTGAGATATCGAAACTCAAAAATTGGGCCCGAAAAAAAAAACGACAGTGGTACCCCTTACGTTTTTTTTGGGGGGCGAAAAATTAAGTTTCTCCAATCTTCCCAAAACTCTGGATTCTGATAGAGGGCCATGAGACTTAGACCTGAGTGCAAAAATGGAGGCTCTAGCCCCTTCCAGAGCTGAGATATCGAAACTCAAAAATTGGGCCCGAAAAAAAAAACGACAGTGGTACCCCTTACGTTTTTTTTTTGGGCGAAAAATTAAGTTTCTCCAATCTTCCCAATACTCTGGATTCTGATAGAGGGCCATGAGACTTAGACCTGAGTGCAAAAATGGAGGCTCTAGCCCCTTCCAGAGCTGAGATATCGAAACTCAAAAATTGGGCCCGAAAAAAAAAACGACAGTGGTACCCCTTACGTTTTTTTTTTTGGGCGAAAAATTAAGTTTCTCCAATCTTCCCAAAACTCTGGATCCTGATAGAGGGCCATGAGACTTAGACCTGAGTGCAAAAATGGGGGCTCTAGCCCCTTCCAGAGCTGAGATATCGAAACTCAAAAATTGGGCCCGAAAAAAAAAACGACAGTGGTACCCCTTACGTTTTTTTTTTTGGGGCGAAAAATTAAGTTTCTCCAATCTTCCCAAAACTCTGGATTCTGATAGAGGGCCATGAGACTTAGACCTGAGTGCAAAAATGGAGGCTCTAGCCCCTTCCAGAGCTGAGATATCGAAACTCAAAAATTGGGCCCGAAAAAAAAACGACAGTGGTACCCCTTACGTTTTTTTTTTTTGGGCGAAAAATTAAGTTTCTCCAATCTTCCCAAAACTCTGGATTCTGATAGAGGGCCATGAGACTTAGACCTGAGTGCAAAAATGGAGGCTCTAGCCCCTTCCAGAGCTGAGATATCGAAACTCAAAAAGTGGGCCCGAAAAAAAACCGACAGTGGTACCCCTTACGTTTTTTTTTTTTGGGCGAAAAATTAAGTTTCTCCAATCTTCCCAAAACTCTGGATTCTGATAGAGGGCCATGAGACTTAGACCTGAGTGCAAAAATGGAGGCTCTAGCCCCTTTCAGAGCTGAGATATCGAAACTCAAAAATTGGGCCCGAAAAAAAAACGACAGTGGTACCCCTTACGTTTTTTTTTTGGGCGAAAAATTAAGTTTCTCCAATCTTCCCAAAACTCTGGATTCTGATAGAGGGCCATGAGACTTAGACCTGAGTGCAAAAATGGAGGCTCTAGCCCCTTCCAGAGCTGAGATATCGAAACTCAAAAATTGGGCCCGAAAAAAAAACGACAGTGGTACCCCTTACGTTTTTTTTGGGGGGCGAAAAATTAAGTTTCTCCAATCTTCCCAAAACTCTGGATTCTGATAGAGGGCCATGAGACTTAGACCTGAGTGCAAAAATGGAGGCTCTAGCCCCTTCCAGAGCTGAGATATCGAAACTCAAAAATTGGGCCCGAAAAAAAACGACAGTGGTACCCCTTACGTTTTTTTTTTTGGGCGAAAAATTAAGTTTCTCCAATCTTCCCAATACTCTGGATTCTGATAGAGGGCCATGAGACTTAGACCTGAGTGCAAAAATGGAGGCTCTAGCCCCTTCCAGAGCTGAGATATCGAAACTCAAAAATTGGGCCCGAAAAAAAAACGACAGTGGTACCCCTTACGTTTTTTTTTTTGGGCGAAAAATTAAGTTTCTCCAATCTTCCCAAAACTCTGGATCCTGATAGAGGGCCATGAGACTTAGACCTGAGTGCAAAAATGGAGGCTCTAGCCCCTTCCAGAGCTGAGATATCGAAACTCAAAAATTGGGCCCGAAAAAAAAAACGACAGTGGTACCCCTTACGTTTTTTTTTTTGGGGCGAAAAATTAAGTTTCTCCAATCTTCCCAAAACTCTGGATTCTGATAGAGGGCCATGAGACTTAGACCTGAGTGCAAAAATGGAGGCTCTAGCCCCTTCCAGAGCTGAGATATCGAAACTCAAAAATTGGGCCCGAAAAAAAAAAACGACAGTGGTACCCCTTACGTTTTTTTTTTTTGGGCGAAAAATTAAGTTTCTCCAATCTTCCCAAAACTCTGGATTCTGATAGAGGGCCATGAGACTTAGACCTGAGTGCAAAAATGGAGGCTCTAGCCCCTTCCAGAGCTGAGATATCGAAACTCAAAAATTGGGCCCGAAAAAAAAACGACAGTGGTACCCCTTACGTTTTTTTTTTTGGGCGAAAAATTACGTTTCTCCAATCTTCCCAAAACTCTGGATTCTGATAGAGGGCCATGAGACTTAGACCTGAGTGCAAAAATGGAGGCTCTAGCCCCTTCCAGAGCTGAGATATCGAAACTCAAAAATTGGGCCCGAAAAAAAAACGACAGTGGTACCCCTTACATGTTTTTTTGTGGGGCGAAAAATTAAGTTTCTCCAATCTTCCCAAAACTCTGGATTCTGATAGAGGGCCATGAGACTTAGACCTGAGTGCAAAAATGGAGGCTCTAGCCCCTTCCAGAGCTGAGATATCGAAACTCAAAAATTGGGCCCGAAAAAAAAACGACAGTGGTACCCCTTACGTTTTTTTTTTGGGCGAAAAATTAAGTTTCTCCAATCTTCCCAATACTCTGGATTCTGATAGAGGGCCATGAGACTTAGACCTGAGTGCAAAAATGGAGGCTCTAGCCCCTTCCAGAGCTGAGATATCGAAACTCAAAAATTGGGCCCGAAAAAAAAAACGACAGTGGTACCCCTTACGTTTTTTTTTTTTTTGGGCGAAAAATTAAGTTTCTCCAATCTTCCCAAAACTCTGGATCCTGATAGAGGGCCATGAGACTTAGACCTGAGTGCAAAAATGGAGGCTCTAGCCCCTTCCAGAGCTGAGATATCGAAACTCAAAAATTGGGCCCGAAAAAAAAAACGACAGTGGTACCCCTTACGTTTTTTTTTTGGGCGAAAAATTAAGTTTCTCCAATCTTCCCAAAACTCTGGATTCTGATAGAGGGCCATGAGACTTAGACCTGAGTGCAAAAATGGAGGCTCTAGCCCCTTCCAGAGCTGAGATATCGAAACTCAAAAATTGGGCCCGAAAAAAAAACGACAGTGGTACCCCTTACGTTTTTTTTTTTTGGGGCGAAAAATTAAGTTTCTCCAATCTTCCCAAAACTCTGGATTCTGATAGAGGGCCATGAGACTTAGACCTGAGTGCAAAAATGGAGGCTCTAGCCCCTTCCAGAGCTGAGATATCGAAACTCAAAAATTGGGCCCGAAAAAAAACGACAGTGGTACCCCTTACGTTTTTTTTTGGGGCGAAAAATTAAGTTTCTCCAATCTTCCCAAAACTCTGGATTCTGATAGAGGGCCATGAGACTTAGACCTGAGTGCAAAAATGGAGGCTCTAGCCCCTTCCAGAGCTGAGATATCGAAACTCAAAAATTGGGCCCGAAAAAAAAACGACAGTGGTACCCCTTACGTTTTTTTTTTTTGGGCGAAAAATTAAGTTTCTCCAATCTTCCCAAAACTCTGGATTCTGATAGAGGGCCATGAGACTTAGACCTGAGTGCAAAAATGGAGGCTCTAGCCCCTTCCAGAGCTGAGATATCGAAACTCAAAAATTGGGCCCGAAAAAAAAAACGACAGTGGTACCCCTTACGTTTTTTTTGGGGGGCGAAAAATTAAGCTTCTCCAATCTTCCCAAAACTCTGGATTCTGATAGAGGGCCATGAGACTTAGACCTGAGTGCAAAAATGGAGGCTCTAGCCCCTTCCAGAGCTGAGATATTGAAACTCAAAAATTGGGCCCGAAAAAAAAACGACAGTGGTACCCCTTACGTTTTTTTTGGGGGGGCGAAAAATTAAGTTTTTCTAATCTTCCCAAAAACTCTGGATTCTGATAGAGGGCCATGAGACTTAGACCTGAGTGCAAAAATGGAGGCTCTAGCCCCTTCCAGAGCTAAGATATCGAAACTCAAAAAGTGGGCCCGAAAAAAAAAACGACAGTGGTACCCCTTACGTTTTTTTTTTTTGGGCAAAAAATTAAGTTTCTCCAATCTTCCCAAAACTCTGGATTCTGATAGAGGGCCATGAGACTTAGACCTGAGTGCAAAAATGGAGGCTCTAGCCCCTTCCAGAGCTGAGATATCGAAACTCAAAAATTGGGCCCGAAAAAAAAACGACAGTGGTACCCCTTACGTTTTTTTTTTTTGGGCGAAAAATTAAGTTTCTCCAATCTTCCCAAAACTCTGGATTCTGATAGAGGGCCATGAGACTTAGACCTGGGTGCAAAAATGGAGGCTCTAGCCCCTTCCAGAGCTGAGATATCGAAACTCAAAAAGTGGGCCCGAAAAAAAACCGACAGTGGTACCCCTTACGTTTTTTTTTTTGGGGCGAAAAATTAAGTTTCTCCAATCTTCCCAAAACTCTGGATTCTGATAGAGGGCCATGAGACTTAGACCTGAGTGCAAAAATGGAGGCTCTAGCCCCTTCCAGAGCTGAGATATCGAAACTCAAAAATTGGGCCCGAAAAAAAAACGACAGTGGTACCCCTTACGTTTTTTTTGGGGGGCAAAAAATTAAGTTTCTCCAATCTTCCCAAAACTCTGGATTCTGATAGAGGGCCATGAGACTTAGACCTGAGTGCAAAAATGGAGGCTCTAGCCCCTTCCAGAGCTGAGATATCGAAACTCAAAAATTGGGCCCGAAAAAAAAACGACAGTGGTACCCCTTACGTTTTTTTTTTTTGGGCGAAAAATTAAGTTTCTCCAATCTTCCCAAAACTCTGGATTCTGATAGAGGGCCATGAGACTTAGACCTGGGTGCAAAAATGGAGGCTCTAGCCCCTTCCAGAGCTGAGATATCGAAACTCAAAAAGTGGGCCCGAAAAAAAACCGACAGTGGTACCCCTTACGTTTTTTTTTTTTGGGCGAAAAATTAAGTTTCTCCAATCTTCCCAAAACTCTGGATTCTGATAGAGGGCCATGAGACTTAGACCTGAGTGCAAAAATGGAGGCTCTAGCCCCTTCCAGAGCTGAGATATCGAAACTCAAAAATTGGGCCCGAAAAAAAAACGACAGTGGTACCCCTTACGTTTTTTTTTTTGGGCGAAAAATTAAGTTTCTCCAATCTTCCCAAAACTCTGGATTCTGATAGAGGGCCATGAGACTTAGACCTGAGTGCAAAAATGGAGGCTCTAGCCCCTTCCAGAGCTGAGATATCGAAACTCAAAAATTGGGCCCGAAAAAAAAACGACAGTGGTACCCCTTACGTTTTTTTTGGGGGGCGAAAAATTAAGTTTCTCCAATCTTCCCAAAACTCTGGATTCTGATAGAGGGCCATGAGACTTAGACCTGAGTGCAAAAATGGAGGCTCTAGCCCCTTCCAGAGCTGAGATATCGAAACTCAAAAATTGGGCCCGAAAAAAAAACGACAGTGGTACCCCTTACGTTTTTTTTTTGGGCGAAAAATTAAGTTTCTCCAATCTTCCCAATACTCTGGATTCTGATAGAGGGCCATGAGACTTAGACCTGAGTGCAAAAATGGAGGCTCTAGCCCCTTCCAGAGCTGAGATATCGAAACTCAAAAATTGGGCCCGAAAAAAAAACGACAGTGGTACCCCTTACGTTTTTTTTTTTTGGGCGAAAAATTAAGTTTCTCCAATCTTCCCAAAACTCTGGATCCTGATAGAGGGCCATGAGACTTAGACCTGAGTGCAAAAATGGAGGCTCTAGCCCCTTCCAGAGCTGAGATATCGAAACTCAAAAATTGGGCCCGAAAAAAAAACGACAGTGGTACCCCTTACGTTTTTTTTTTGGGGCGAAAAATTAAGTTTCTCCAATCTTCCCAAAACTCTGGATTCTGATAGAGGGCCATGAGACTTAGACCTGAGTGCAAAAATGGAGGCTCTAGCCCCTTCCAGAGCTGAGATATCGAAACTGAAAAATTGGGCCCGAAAAAAAAAACGACAGTGGTACCCCTTACGTTTTTTTTTTTTGGGCGAAAAATTAAGTTTCTCCAATCTTCCCAAAACTCTGGATTCTGATAGAGGGCCATGAGACTTAGACCTGAGTGCAAAAATTGAGGCTCTAGCCCCTTCCAGAGCTGAGATATCGAAACTCAAAAATTGGGCCCGAAAAAAAAACGACAGTGGTACCCCTTACGTTTTTTTTTTTGGGCGAAAAATTAAGTTTCTCCAATCTTCCCAAAACTCTGGATTCTGATAGAGGGCCATGAGACTTAGACCTGAGTGCAAAAATGGAGGCTCTAGCCCCTTCCAGAGCTGAGATATCGAAACTCAAAAATTGGGCCCGAAAAAAAAACGACAGTGGTACCCCTTACGTTTTTTTTGGGGGGCGAAAAATTAAGTTTCTCCAATCTTCCCAAAACTCTGGATTCTGATAGAGGGCCATGAGACTTAGACCTGAGTGCAAAAATGGAGGCTCTAGCCCCTTCCAGAGCTGAGATATCGAAACTCAAAAATTGGGCCCGAAAAAAAAACGACAGTGGTACCCCTTACGTTTTTTTTTTTGGGCGAAAAATTAAGTTTCTCCAATCTTCCCAATACTCTGGATTCTGATAGAGGGCCATGAGACTTAGACCTGAGTGCAAAAATGGAGGCTCTAGCCCCTTCCAGAGCTGAGATATCGAAACTCAAAAATTGGGCCCGAAAAAAAAAACGACAGTGGTACCCCTTACGTTTTTTTTTTTTTTGGGCGAAAAATTAAGTTTCTCCAATCTTCCCAAAACTCTGGATCCTGATAGAGGGCCATGAGACTTAGACCTGAGTGCAAAAATGGAGGCTCTAGCCCCTTCCAGAGCTGAGATATCGAAACTCAAAAATTGGGCCCGAAAAAAAAACGACAGTGGTACCCCTTACGTTTTTTTTTTTGGGCGAAAAATTAAGTTTCTCCAATCTTCCCAAAACTCTGGATTCTGATAGAGGGCCATGAGACTTAGACCTGAGTGCAAAAATGGAGGCTCTAGCCCCTTCCAGAGCTGAGATATCGAAACTCAAAAATTGGGCCCGAAAAAAAAAAACGACAGTGGTACCCCTTACGTTTTTTTTTTTTGGGCGAAAAATTACGTTTCTCTAATCTTCCCAAAAACTCTGGATTCTGATAGAGGGCCATGAGACTTAGACCTGAGTGCAAAAATGGAGGCTCTAGCCCCTTCCAGAGCTGAGATATCGAAACTCAAAAATTGGGCCCGAAAAAAAAACGACAGTGGTACCCCTTACGTTTTTTTTTTGGGGCGAAAAATTAAGTTTCTCCAATCTTCCCAAAACTATGGATTCTGATAGAGGGCCATAAGACTTAGACCTGAGTGCAAAAATGGAGGCTCTAGCCCCTTCTAGAGCTGAGATATCGAAACTCAAAAATTGGGCCCGAAAAAAAATGACAGTGGTACCCCTTATGTTTTTTTTTTTTGGGGCGAAAAATTAAGTTTCTCCAATCTTCCCAAAACTCTGGATTCTGATAGAGGGCCATGAGACTTAGACCTGAGTGCAAAAATGGAGGCTCTAGCCCCTTCCAGAGCTGAGATATCGAAACTCAAAAAGTGGGCCCGAAAAAAAAATGACAGTGGTACCCCTTACGTTTTTTTTTTTTGGGCGAAAAATTAAGTTTCTCCAATCTTCCCAAAACTCTGGATTCTGATAGAGGGCCATGAGACTTAGACCTGAGTGCAAAAATGGAGGCTCTAGTCCCTTCCAGAGCTGAGATATAGAAACTCAAAAATTGGGCCCGAAAAAACAACAACAGTGGTACCCCTTACGTTTTTTTTTTTGGGCGAAAAATTAAGTTTCTCCAATCTTCCCAAAACTCTGGATTCTGATAGAGGGCCATGAGACTTAGACCTGAGTGCAAAAATGGAGGCTCTAGCCCCTTCCAGAGCTGAGATATCGAAACTCAAAAATTGGGCCCGAAAAAAAAACGACAGTGGTACCCCTTACGTTTTTTTTTGGGGGCGAAAAATTAAGTTTCTCCAATCTTCCCAAAACTCTGGATTCTGATAGAGGGCCATGAGACTTAGACCTGAGTGCAAAAATGGAGGCTCTAGCCCCTTCCAGAGCTGAGATATCGAAACTCAAAAATTGGGCCCGAAAAAAAAAACGACAGTGGTACCCCTTACGTTTTTTTTTTTTTGGGCGAAAAATTAAGTTTCTCCAATCTTCCCAATACTCTGGATTCTGATAGAGGGCCATGAGACTTAGACCTGAGTGCAAAAATGGAGGCTCTAGCCCCTTCCAGAGCTGAGATATCGAAACTCAAAAATTGGGCCCGAAAAAAAAAACGACAGTGGTACCCCTTACGTTTTTTTTTTTTTGGGCGAAAAATTAAGTTTCTCCAATCTTCCCAAAACTCTGGATCCTGATAGAGGGCCATGAGACTTAGACCTGAGTGCAAAAATGGAGGCTCTAGCCCCTTCCAGAGCTGAGATATCGAAACTCAAAAATTGGGCCCGAAAAAAAAACGACAGTGGTACCCCTTACGTTTTTTTTTTTGGGTGAAAAATTAAGTTTCTCCAATCTTCCCAAAACTCTGGATTCTGATAGAGGGCCATGAGACTTAGACCTGAGTGCAAAAATGGAGGCTCTAGCCCCTTCCAGAGCTGAGATATCGAAACTCAAAAATTGGGCCCGAAAAAAAAAACGACAGTGGTACCCCTTACGTTTTTTTTTTTTGGGCGAAAAATTAAGTTTCTCCAATCTTCCCAAAACTCTGGATTCTGATAGAGGGCCATGAGACTTAGACCTGAGTGCAAAAATGGAGGCTCTAGCCCCTTCCAGAGCTGAGATATCGAAACTCAAAAATTGGGCCCGAAAAAAAAACGACAGTGGTACCCCTTACGTTTTTTTTTTTGGGCGAAAAATTAAGTTTCTCCAATCTTCCCAAAACTCTGGATTCTGATAGAGGGCCATGAGACTTAGACCTGAGTGCAAAAATGGAGGCTCTAGCCCCTTCCAGAGCTGAGATATCGAAACTCAAAAATTGGGCCCGAAAAAAAAACGACAGTGGTAAACCTTACGTTTTTTTTTTTTGGGGCGAAAAATTAAGTTTCTCCAATCTTCCCAAAACTCTGGATTCTGATAGAGGGCCATGAGACTTAGACCTGAGTGCAAAAATGGAGGCTCTAGCCCCTTCCAGAGCTGAGATATCGAAACTCAAAAATTGGGCCCGAAAAAAAAACGACAGTGGTACCCCTTACGTTTTTTTTTTTTGGGGCGAAAAATTAAGTTTCTCCAATCTTCCCAAAACTCTGGATTCTGATAGAGGGCCATGAGACTTAGACCTGAGTGCAAAAATGGAGGCTCTAGCCCCTTCCAGAGCTGAGATATCGAAACTCAAAAATTGGGCCCGAAAAAAAAACGACAGTGGTACCCCTTACGTTTTTTTTTTTGGGGCGAAAAATTAAGTTTCTCCAATCTTCCCAAAACTCTGGATTCTGATAGAGGGCCATGAGACTTAGACCTGAGTGCAAAAATGGAGGCTCTAGCCCCTTCCAGAGCTGAGATATCGAAACTCAAAAATTGGGCCCGAAAAAAAAACGACAGTGGTACCCCTTACGTTTTTTTTTTTTGGGCGAAAAATTAAGTTTCTCCAATCTTCCCAAAACTCTGGATTCTGATAGAGGGCCATGAGACTTAGACCTGAGTGCAAAAATGGAGGCTCTAGCCCCTTCCAGAGCTGAGATATCGAAACTCAAAAATTGGGCCCGAAAAAAAAAACGACAGTGGTACCCCTTACGTTTTTTTTGGGGGGCGAAAAATTAAGCTTCTCCAATCTTCCCAAAACTCTGGATTCTGATAGAGGGCCATGAGACTTAGACCTGAGTGCAAAAATGGAGGCTCTAGCCCCTTCCAGAGCTGAGATATTGAAACTCAAAAATTGGGCCCGAAAAAAAAACGACAGTGGTACCCCTTACGTTTTTTTTGGGGGGGCGAAAAATTAAGTTTTTCTAATCTTCCCAAAAACTCTGGATTCTGATAGAGGGCCATGAGACTTAGACCTGAGTGCAAAAATGGAGGCTCTAGCCCCTTCCAGAGCTAAGATATCGAAACTCAAAAAGTGGGCCCGAAAAAAAAAACGACAGTGGTACCCCTTACGTTTTTTTTTTTTGGGCAAAAAATTAAGTTTCTCCAATCTTCCCAAAACTCTGGATTCTGATAGAGGGCCATGAGACTTAGACCTGAGTGCAAAAATGGAGGCTCTAGCCCCTTCCAGAGCTGAGATATCGAAACTCAAAAATTGGGCCCGAAAAAAAAACGACAGTGGTACCCCTTACGTTTTTTTTTTTTGGGCGAAAAATTAAGTTTCTCCAATCTTCCCAAAACTCTGGATTCTGATAGAGGGCCATGAGACTTAGACCTGGGTGCAAAAATGGAGGCTCTAGCCCCTTCCAGAGCTGAGATATCGAAACTCAAAAAGTGGGCCCGAAAAAAAACCGACAGTGGTACCCCTTACGTTTTTTTTTTTTGGGCGAAAAATTAAGTTTCTCCAATCTTCCCAAAACTCTGGATTCTGATAGAGGGCCATGAGACTTAGACCTGAGTGCAAAAATGGAGGCTCTAGCCCCTTCCAGAGCTGAGATATCGAAACTCAAAAATTGGGCCCGAAAAAAAAACGACAGTGGTACCCCTTACGTTTTTTTTTTTTGGGCGAAAAATTAAGTTTCTCCAATCTTCCCAAAACTCTGGATTCTGATAGAGGGCCATGAGACTTAGACCTGAGTGCAAAAATGGAGGCTCTAGCCCCTTCCAGAGCTGAGATATCGAAACTCAAAAATTGGGCCCGAAAAAAAACCGACAGTGGTACCCCTTACGTTTTTTTTGGGGGGCGAAAAATTAAGTTTCTCCAATCTTCCCAAAACTCTGGATTCTGATAGAGGGCCATGAGACTTAGACCTGAGTGCAAAAATGGAGGCTCTAGCCCCTTCCAGAGCTGAGATATCGAAACTCAAAAATTGGGCCCGAAAAAAAAACGACAGTGGTACCCCTTACGTTTTTTTTTTGGGCGAAAAATTAAGTTTCTCCAATCTTCCCAATACTCTGGATTCTGATAGAGGGCCATGAGACTTAGACCTGAGTGCAAAAATGGAGGCTCTAGCCCCTTCCAGAGCTGAGATATCGAAACTCAAAAATTGGGCCCGAAAAAAAAAACGACAGTGGTACCCCTTACGTTTTTTTTTTTGGGCGAAAAATTAAGTTTCTCCAATCTTCCCAAAACTCTGGATCCTGATAGAGGGCCATGAGACTTAGACCTGAGTGCAAAAATGGAGGCTCTAGCCCCTTCCAGAGCTGAGATATCGAAACTCAAAAATTGGGCCCGAAAAAAAAACGACAGTGGTACCCCTTACGTTTTTTTTTTGGGGCGAAAAATTAAGTTTCTCCAATCTTCCCAAAACTCTGGATTCTGATAGAGGGCCATGAGACTTAGACCTGAGTGCAAAAATGGAGGCTCTAGCCCCTTCCAGAGCTGAGATATCGAAACTGAAAAATTGGGCCCGAAAAAAAAAAACGACAGTGGTACCCCTTACGTTTTTTTTTTTTGGGCGAAAAATTAAGTTTCTCCAATCTTCCCAAAACTCTGGATTCTGATAGAGGGCCATGAGACTTAGACCTGAGTGCAAAAATGGAGGCTCTAGCCCCTTCCAGAGCTGAGATATCGAAACTCAAAAATTGGGCCCGAAAAAAAAACGACAGTGGTACCCCTTACGTTTTTTTTTTTGGGCGAAAAATTAAGTTTCTCCAATCTTCCCAAAACTCTGGATTCTGATAGAGGGCCATGAGACTTAGACCTGAGTGCAAAAATGGAGGCTCTAGCCCCTTCCAGAGCTGAGATATCGAAACTCAAAAATTGGGCCCGAAAAAAAAACGACAGTGGTACCCCTTACGTTTTTTTTGGGGGGCGAAAAATTAAGTTTCTCCAATCTTCCCAAAACTCTGGATTCTGATAGAGGGCCATGAGACTTAGACCTGAGTGCAAAAATGGAGGCTCTAGCCCCTTCCAGAGCTGAGATATCGAAACTCAAAAATTGGGCCCGAAAAAAAAACGACAGTGGTACCCCTTACGTTTTTTTTTTTGGGCGAAAAATTAAGTTTCTCCAATCTTCCCAATACTCTGGATTCTGATAGAGGGCCATGAGACTTAGACCTGAGTGCAAAAATGGAGGCTCTAGCCCCTTCCAGAGCTGAGATATCGAAACTCAAAAATTGGGCCCGAAAAAAAAAACGACAGTGGTACCCCTTACGTTTTTTTTTTTTTTGGGCGAAAAATTAAGTTTCTCCAATCTTCCCAAAACTCTGGATCCTGATAGAGGGCCATGAGACTTAGACCTGAGTGCAAAAATGGAGGCTCTAGCCCCTTCCAGAGCTGAGATATCGAAACTCAAAAATTGGGCCCGAAAAAAAAACGACAGTGGTACCCCTTACGTTTTTTTTTTTTGGGCGAAAAATTAAGTTTCTCCAATCTTCCCAAAACTCTGGATTCTGATAGAGGGCCATGAGACTTAGACCTGAGTGCAAAAATGGAGGCTCTAGCCCCTTCCAGAGCTGAGATATCGAAACTCAAAAATTGGGCCCGAAAAAAAAAAACGACAGTGGTACCCCTTACGTTTTTTTTTTTTGGGCGAAAAATTACGTTTCTCTAATCTTCCCAAAAACTCTGGATTCTGATAGAGGGCCATGAGACTTAGACCTGAGTGCAAAAATGGAGGCTCTAGCCCCTTCCAGAGCTGAGATATCGAAACTCAAAAATTGGGCCCGAAAAAAAAACGACAGTGGTACCCCTTACGTTTTTTTCTTTTTGGGGCGAAAAATTAAGTTTCTCCAATCTTCCCAAAACTCTGGATTCTGATAGAGGGCCATGAGACTTAGACCTGAGTGCAAAAATGGAGGCTCTAGCCCCTTCCAGAGCTGAGATATCGAAACTCAAAAATTGGGCCCGAAAAAAAAAACGACAGTGGTACCCCTTACGTTTTTTTTTTTGGGGCGAAAAATTAAGTTTCTCCAATCTTCCCAAAACTCTGGATTCTGATAGAGGGCCATGAGACTTAGACCTGAGTGCAAAAATGGAGGCTCTAGCCCCTTCCAGAGCTGAGATATCGAAACTCAAAAATTGGGCCCGAAAAAAAACGACAGTGGTACCCCTAATGTTTTTTTTTTTTGGGCGAAAAATTAAGTTTCTCCAATCTTCCCAAAACTCTGGATTCTGATAGAGGGCCATGAGACTTAGACCTGAGTGCAAAAATGGAGGCTCTAGCCCCTTCCAGAGCTGAGATATCGAAACTCAAAAATTGGGCCCGAAAAAAAAACGACAGTGGTACCCCTTACGGTTTTTTTTTTGGGCGAAAAATTAAGTTTCTCCAATCTTCCCAAAACTCTGGATTCTGATAGAGGGCCATGAGACTTAGACCTGAGTGCAAAAATGGAGGCTCTAGCCCCTTCCAGAGCTGAGATATCGAAACTCAAAAATTGGACCCGAAAAAAAAAAACGACAGTGGTACCCCTTACGTTTTTTTTGGGGGGCGAAAAATTAAGCTTCTCCAATCTTCCCAAAACTCTGGATTCTGATAGAGGGCCATGAGACTTAGACCTGAGTGCAAAAATGGAGGCTCTAGCCCCTTCCAGAGCTGAGATATCGAAACTCAAAAATTGGGCCCGAAAAAAAAACGACAGTGGTACCCCTTACGTTTTTTTTGTTTGGGCGAAAAATTAAGTTTCTCCAATCTTCCCAAAACTCTGGATTCTGATAGAGGGCCATGAGACTTAGACCTGAGTGCAAAAATGGAGGCTCTAGCCCCTTCCAGAGCTGAGATATTGAAACTCAAAAATTGGGCCCGAAAAAAAAACGACAGTGGTACCCCTTACGTTTTTTTTTGGGGGGGCGAAAAATTAAGTTTTTCTAATCTTCCCAAAATCTCTGGATTCTGATAGAGGGCCATGAGACTTAGACCTGAGTGCAAAAATGGAGGCTCTAGCCCCTTCCAGAGCTAAGATATCGAAACTCAAAAAGTGGGCCCGAAAAAAAAACGACAGTGGTACCCCTTACGTTTTTTTTTTTTGGGCGAAAAATTAAGTTTCTCCAATCTTCCCAAAACTCTGGATTCTGATAGAGGGCCATGAGACTTAGACCTGAGTGCAAAAATGGAGGCTCTAGCCCCTTCCAGAGCTGAGATATCGAAACTCAAAAAGTGGGCCCGAAAAAAAAACGACAGTGGTACCCCTTACGTTTTTTTTTTTGGGGCGAAAAATTAAGTTTCTCCAATCTTCCCAAAACTCTGGATTCTGATAGAGGGCCATGAGACTTAGACCTGAGTGCAAAAATGGAGGCTCTAGCCCCTTCCAGAGCTGAGATATCGAAACTCAAAAATTGGGCCCGAAAAAAAAACGACAGTGGTACCCCTTACATTTTTTTTTTGGGCGAAAAATTAAGTTTCTCCAATCTTCCCAAAACTCTGGATTCTGATAGAGGGCCATGAGACTTAGACCTGAGTGCAAAAATGGAGGCTCTAGCCCTTCCAGAGCTGAGATATCGAAACTCAAAAATTGGGCCCGAAAAAAAAACGACAGTGGTACCCCTTACGTTTTTTTTTTTGGGCGAAAAATTAAGTTTCTCCAATCTTCCCAATACTCTGGATTCTGATAGAGGGCCATGAGACTTAGACCTGAGTGCAAAAATGGAGGCTCTAGCCCCTTCCAGAGCTGAGATATCGAAACTCAAAAATTGGGCCCGAAAAAAAAACGACAGTGGTACCCCTTACGTTTTTTTTTTGGGGCGAAAAATTAAGTTTCTCCAATCTTCCCAAAACTATGGATTCTGATAGAGGGCCATAAGACTTAGACCTGAGTGCAAAAATGGAGGCTCTAGCCCCTTCTAGAGCTGAGATATCGAAACTCAAAAATTGGGCCCGAAAAAAAATGACAGTGGTACCCCTTATGTTTTTTTTTTTTGGGGCGAAAAATTAAGTTTCTCCAATCTTCCCAAAACTCTGGATTCTGATAGAGGGCCATGAGACTTAGACCTGAGTGCAAAAATGGAGGCTCTAGCCCCTTCCAGAGCTGAGATATCGAAACTCAAAAAGTGGGCCCGAAAAAAAAACGACAGTGGTACCCCTTACGTTTTTTTTTTTTTGGGCGAAAAATTAAGTTTCTCCAATCTTCCCAAAACTCTGGATTCTGATAGAGGGCCATGAGACTTAGACCTGAGTGCAAAAATGGAGGCTCTAGTCCCTTCCAGAGCTGAGATATCGAAACTCAAAAATTGGGCCCGAAAAAAAAACAACAGTGGTACCCCTTACGTTTTTTTTTTTGGGCGAAAAATTAAGTTTCTCCAATCTTCCCAAAACTCTGGATTCTGATAGAGGGCCATGAGACTTAGACCTGAGTGCAAAAATGGAGGCTCTAGCCCCTTCCAGAGCTGAGATATCGAAACTCAAAAATTGGGCCCGAAAAAAAAACGACAGTGGTACCCCTTACGTTTTTTTTTGGGGGCGAAAAATTAAGTTTCTCCAATCTTCCCAAAACTCTGGATTCTGATAGAGGGCCATGAGACTTAGACCTGAGTGCAAAAATGGAGGCTCTAGCCCCTTCCAGAGCTGAGATATCGAAACTCAAAAATTGGGCCCGAAAAAAAAAACGACAGTGGTACCCCTTACGTTTTTTTTTTTTGGGCGAAAAATTAAGTTTCTCCAATCTTCCCAATACTCTGGATTCTGATAGAGGGCCATGAGACTTAGACCTGAGTGCAAAAATGGAGGCTCTAGCCCCTTCCAGAGCTGAGATATCGAAACTCAAAAATTGGGCCCGAAAAAAAAAACGACAGTGGTACCCCTTACGTTTTTTTTTTTTGGGCGAAAAATTAAGTTTCTCCAATCTTCCCAAAACTCTGGATCCTGATAGAGGGTCATGAGACTTAGACCTGAGTGCAAAAATGGAGGCTCTAGCCCCTTCCAGAGCTGAGATATCGAAACTCAAAAATTGGGCCCGAAAAAAAAACGACAGTGGTACCCCTTACGTTTTTTTTTTGGGCGAAAAATTAAGTTTCTCCAATCTTCCCAAAACTCTGGATTCTGATAGAGGGTCATGAGACTTAGACCTGAGTGCAAAAATGGAGGCTCTAGCCCCTTCCAGAGCTGAGATATCGAAACTCAAAAATTGGGCCCGAAAAAAAAAACGACAGTGGTACCCCTTACGTTTTTTTTTTTTGGGCGAAAAATTAAGTTTCTCCAATCTTCCCAAAACTCTGGATTCTGATAGAGGGCCATGAGACTTAGACCTGAGTGCAAAAATGGAGGCTCTAGCCCCTTCCAGAGCTGAGATATCGAAACTCAAAAATTGGGCCCGAAAAAAAAACGACAGTGGTACCCCTTACGTTTTTTTTTTTGGGGCGAAAATTTAAGTTTCTCCAATCTTCCCAAAACTCTGGATTCTGATAGAGGGCCATGAGACTTAGACCTAAGTGCAAAAATGGAGGCTCTAGCCCCTTCCAGAGCTGAGATATCGAAACTCAAAAATTGGGCCCGAAAAAAAAAAGACAGTGGTACCCCTTACGTTTTTTTGGGGGGGGCGAAAAATTAAGTTTCTCCAATCTTCCCAAAACTCTGGATTCTGATAGAGGGCCATGAGACTTAGACCTGAGTGCAAAAATGGAGGCTCTAGCCCCTTCCAGAGCAGAGATATCGAAACTCAAAAATTGGGCCCGAAAAAAAAACGACAGTGGTACCCCTTACGTTTTTTTTTTTTGGGCGAAAAATTAAGTTTCTCCAATCTTCCCAAAACTCTGGATTCTGATAGAGGGCCATGAGACTTAGACCTGAGTGCAAAAATGGAGGCTCTAGCCCCTTCCAGAGCTGAGATATCGAAACTCAAAAATTGGGCCCGAAAAAAAAACGACAGTGGTACCCCTTACGTTTTTTTGGGGGGGGGCGAAAAATTAAGTTTCTCCAATCTTCCCAAAACTCTGGATTCTGATAGAGGGCCATGAGACTTAGACCTGAGTGCAAAAATGGAGGCTCTAGCCCCTTCCAGAGCTGAGATATCGAAACTCAAAAATTGGGCCCGAAAAAAAAACGACAGTGGTACCCCTTACGTTTTTTTTTTTTGGGCGAAAAATTAAGTTTCTCCAATCTTCCCAAAACTCTGGATTCTGATAGAGGGCCATGAGACTTAGACCTGAGTGCAAAAATGGAGGCTCTAGCCCCTTCCAGAGCTGAGATATCGAAACTCAAAAATTGGGCCCGAAAAAAAAACGACAGTGGTACCCCTTACGTTTTTTTTTGGGCGAAAAATTAAGTTTCTCCAATCTTCCCAAAACTCTGGATTCTGATAGAGGGCCATGAGACTTAGACCTGAGTGCAAAAATGGAGGCTCTAGCCCCTTCCAGAGCTGAGATATCGAAACTCAAAAATTGGGCCCGAAAAAAAAAACGACAGTGGTACCCCTTACGTTTTTTTTGGGGGGCGAAAAATTAAGTTTCTCCAATCTTCCCAAAACTCTGGATTCTGATAGAGGGCCATGAGACTTAGACCTGAGTGCAAAAATGGAGGCTCTAGCCCCTTCCAGAGCTGAGATATCGAAACTCAAAAATTGGGCCCGAAAAAAAAAACGACAGTGGTACCCCTTACGTTTTTTTTTTTTGGGCGAAAAATTAAGTTTCTCCAATCTTCCCAAAACTCTGGATTCTGATAGAGGGCCATGAGACTTAGACCTGAGTGCAAAAATGGAGGCTCTAGCCCCTTCCAGAGCTGAGATATCGAAACTCAAAAATTGGGCCCGAAAAAAAAACGACAGTGGTACCCCTTACGTTTTTTTTGGGGGGGCGAAAAATTAAGTTTCTCCAATCTTCCCAAAACTTTGGATTCTGATAGAGGGCCATGAGACTTAGACCTGAGTGCAAAAATGGAGGCTCTAGCCCCTTCCAGAGCTGAGATATCGAAACTCAAAAATTGGGCCCGAAAAAAAAAAACGACAGTGGTACCCCTTATGTTTTTTTTTTTGGGCGAAAAATTAAGTTTCTCCAATCTTCCCCAAACTCTGGATTCTGATAGAGGGCCATGAGACTTAGACCTGAGTGCAAAAATGGAGGCTCTAGCCCCTTCCAGAGCTGAGATATCGAAACTCAAAAATTGGGCCCGAAAAAAAAACGACAGTGGTATCCCTTACGTTTTTTTTTTGGGCGAAAAATTAAGTTTCTCCAATCTTCCCAAAACTCTGGATTCTGATAGAGGGCCATGAGACTTAGACCTGAGTGCAAAAATGGAGGCTCTAGCCCCTTCCAGAGCTGAGATATCGAAACTCAAAAATTGGGCCCGAAAAAAAAACGACAGTGGTACCCCTTACGTTTTTTTTGGGGGGGCGAAAAATTAAGTTTTTCTTATCTTCCCAAAACTCTGGATTCTGATAGAGGGCCATGAGACTTAGACCTGAGTGCAAAAATGGAGGCTCTAGCCCCTTCCAGAGCTGAGATATCGAAACTCAAAAAGTGGGCCCGAAAAAAAAACGACAGTGGTACCCCTTACGTTTTTTTTTTTTGGGCGAAAAATTAAGTTTCTCCAATCTTCCCAAAACTCTGGATTCTGATAGAGGGCCATGAGACTTAGACCTGAGTGCAAAAATGGAGGCTCTAGCCCCTTCCAGAGCTGAGATATCGAAACTCAAAAATTGGGCCCGAAAAAAAAACGACAGTGGTACCCCTTACGTTTTTTTTTTTGGGGCGAAAAATTAAGTTTCTCCAATCTTCCCAAAACTCTGGATTCTGATAGAGGGCCATGAGACTTAGACCTGAGTGCAAAAATGGAGGCTCTAGCCCCTTCCAGAGCTGAGATATCGAAACTCAAAAATTGGGCCCGAAAAAAAAACGACAGTGGTACCCCTTACGTTTTTTTTTGGGCGAAAAATTAAGTTTCTCCAATCTTCCCAAAACTCTGGATTCTGATAGAGGGCCATGAGACTTAGACCTGAGTGCAAAAATGGAGGCTCTAGCCCCTTCCAGAGCTGAGATATCGAAACTCAAAAATTGGGCCCGAAAAAAAAAAACGACAGTGGTACCCCTTACGTTTTTTTTGGGGGGCGAAAAATTAAGTTTCTCCAATCTTCCCAAAACTCTGGATTCTGATAGAGGGCCATGAGACTTAGACCTGAGTGCAAAAATGGAGGCTCTAGCCCCTTCCAGAGCTGAGATATCGAAACTCAAAAATTGGGCCCGAAAAAAAAACGACAGTGGTACCCCTTACGTTTTTTTTTTTTGGGCGAAAAATTAAGTTTCTCCAATCTTCCCAAAACTCTGGATTCTGATAGAGGGCCATGAGACTTAGACCTGAGTGCAAAAATGGAGGCTCTAGCCCCTTCCAGAGCTGAGATATCGAAACTCAAAAATTGGGCCCGAAAAAAAAACGACAGTGGTACCCCTTACGTTTTTTTTTGGGCGAAAAATTAAGTTTCTCCAATCTTCCCAAAACTCTGGATTCTGATAGAGGGCCATGAGACTTAGACCTGAGTGCAAAAATGGAGGCTCTAGCCCCTTCCAGAGCTGAGATATCGAAACTCAAAAATTGGGCCCGAAAAAAAAAACGACAGTGGTACCCCTTACGTTTTTTTTGGGGGGCGAAAAATTAAGTTTCTCCAATCTTCCCAAAACTCTGGATTCTGATAGAGGGCCATGAGACTTAGACCTGAGTGCAAAAATGGAGGCTCTAGCCCCTTCCAGAGCTGAGATATCGAAACTCAAAAATTGGGCCCGAAAAAAAAAACGACAGTGGTACCCCTTACGTTTTTTTTTTTTTGGGCGAAAAATTAAGTTTCTCCAATCTTCCCAAAACTCTGGATTCTGATAGAGGGCCATGAGACTTAGACCTGAGTGCAAAAATGGAGGCTCTAGCCCCTTCCAGAGCTGAGATATCGAAACTCAAAAATTGGGCCCGAAAAAAAAAACGACAGTGGTACCCCTTACGTTTTTTTTGGGGGGGCGAAAAATTAAGTTTCTCCAATCTTCCCAAAACTCTGGATTCTGATAGAGGGCCATGAGACTTAGACCTGAGTGCAAAAATGGAGGCTCTAGCCCCTTCCAGAGCTGAGATATCGAAACTCAAAAATTGGGCCCGAAAAAAAAAAACGACAGTGGTACCCCTTATGTTTTTTTTTTTGGGCGAAAAATTAAGTTTCTCCAATCTTCCCCAAACTCTGGATTCTGATAGAGGGCCATGAGACTTAGACCTGAGTGCAAAAATGGAGGCTCTAGCCCCTTCCAGAGCTGAGATATCGAAACTCAAAAATTGGGCCCGAAAAAAAAACGACAGTGGTACCCCTTACGTTTTTTTTTTTGGGCGAAAAATTAAGTTTCTCCAATCTTCCCAAAACTCTGGATTCTGATAGAGGGCCATGAGACTTAGACCTGAGTGCAAAAATGGAGGCTCTAGCCCCTTCCAGAGCTGAGATATCGAAACTCAAAAATTGGGCCCGAAAAAAAAACGACAGTGGTACCCCTTACGTTTTTTTTGGGGGGGCGAAAAATTAAGTTTTTCTTATCTTCCCAAAACTCTGGATTCTGATAGAGGGCCATGAGACTTAGACCTGAGTGCAAAAATGGAGGCTCTAGCCCCTTCCAGAGCTGAGATATCGAAACTCAAAAAGTGGGCCCGAAAAAAAAACGACAGTGGTACCCCTTACGTTTTTTTTTTTTGGGCGAAAAATTAAGTTTCTCCAATCTTCCCAAAACTCTGGATTCTGATAGAGGGCCATGAGACTTAGACCTGAGTGCAAAAATGGAGGCTCTAGCCCCTTCCAGAGCTGAGATATCGAAACTCAAAAATTGGGCCCGAAAAAAAAACGACAGTGGTACCCCTTACGTTTTTTTTTTTGGGGCGAAAAATTAAGTTTCTCCAATCTTCCCAAAACTCTGGATTCTGATAGAGGGCCATGAGACTTAGACCTGAGTGCAAAAATGGAGGCTCTAGCCCCTTCCAGAGCTGAGATATCGAAACTCAAAAATTGGGCCCGAAAAAAAAACGACAGTGGTACCCCTTACGTTTTTTTTTGGGCGAAAAATTAAGTTTCTCCAATCTTCCCAAAACGTCTCGGTTACGTATGTAACCCTCGTTCCCTGAGTAGGGAACGGAGACGTTACGTCAGAAGTGACGGAGATTGGGGGGTTTCGCATAGAAAGCCAATCCTCTTCGAGTATTAAAACACGAGCCAATGGCATGCAATGCCTTGGGGCTGCGGAAATTTGCATAGCGTACTCCGCCCTACTCCGTGAGTATAAAAGGAGGAAGTGAACGCAACCGCAGTATGTCTTCGCTGAGGAGCCAAGACTGAACTCGGCCTCTACCCAGCGATACAGCAGAAGTGGCAGGGAGACGTAACGTCTCCGTTCCCTACTCAGGGAACGAGGGTTACATACGTAACCGAGACGTTCCCTTTCGTAGTCACTTCGAGTTACGTCAGAAGTGACGGAGATTGGGGGTCTGTGCCATCACGCCAACTTCAGGCTGTCTTCCAGTGCCCTGCGAAAGTCTAACCCCCGAGCCTTACCTGTCTTCCTTAGGGGATCCGACTTAGACACAGGATTACCAAGGTACACTGGGAAACATATCCCGAAGGGGACATGCTACCAGCTGCCTACCGAAGGGAGGACTTACGAATACGCATATGGCCACATAGGAACACATATGGAATCACTGGAGCACCAACCGCAGGTGGCTACTAATTTCAGCTCCAGGGGTGGCAGATGGCTTGCCAAGGGAAGACACATGCTCAGAGAGGCTTACAGTGGATAATACACATGAGACGGTTACCAAGGGGGAACCGTACGCATGGAGGCACCTAGCCAGCATCCAGAGCCACAGCAGTGGTGCCCGCATCGTCGGTGCTGGAGGACTCAAGGCTTCAATGGAAGAACTGAGGAATATCGCACTTATCCAGTCCGGGGAGTGGAGTGGCGAGCAAGCGAAGACACCTGAGCGGATCCAGAACTGGCCGAAACGAGTACGTGAGAGGATACCGGCTCAATTCGCAGATTATAGAATCTGGCGAAGGTGTTGGGTGTCGCCCAGCCTGCAGCTCTGCAGATGTCTGTTAGCGAGGCACCGTGCGCTAAAGCCCAAGAGGAGGCCACACTCCGAGTGGAATGGGCCGTCACACCAAGGGGGCACGGAAGGCCTTGCTGCTGGTAAGACAAAGCAATGGCATCCACAATCCAGTGGGACAGCCGTTGCTTTGAGAGAGCCCTTCCCTTCTGGCTCCCTCCATAACAGACAAAGAGCTGGTCTGAGGTCCTGAAACACTGCGTTCTGTCGACATAGGTGCGGAGAGCACGTACCGGACAGAGCAGTGCCAAGGCTGGGTCTGCCTCCTCCGGGGGCAGCGCTTGCAGGTTCACCACCTGGTCCCGGAAGGGAGTGGTGGGAACCTTGGGCACATAACCAGGCCGGGGTCTCAGGATCACGTGAGAGTAAGCCGGCCCGAACTCCAGGCACGCTTCGTCAACGGAGAATGCGTGCAGGTCCCCCACCCTCTTGATGGAGGCCAATGCAACCAGGAGTGCTGTCTTCATGGACAGAAACTTTAACTCTACCGATTGCAAAGGCTCAAAGGGATGCCTCTGCAGAGCATTTAAAACTACCGAGAGGTCCCAAGAGGGTACGAGGGGAGGACGAGGCGGATGCAGCCTCCTCGCTCCCCTCAGGAACCTGATGACCAGGTCGTGCTTCCCTAAGGACTTACCTTCCACTGCTTCATGAGAAGCGGCAATGGCCGCGACGTAAACCTTAAGGGTGGAGGGCGACAGCCTGCGCTCCAACCCTTCTTGCAGGAAGGAAAGCACGACACTGATCGAACATCTCCGGGGGTCTTCTCCGCGAGAAGAGCACCAATTGACGAAGAGGTTCCACTTCAACGCATAAAGGTGTCTCGTGGACGACGCTCTTGCGGAAGTGATGGTTGCCGCCACCGCAGGTGGCAGCGAACTCAAACCTGCCTCGTCCCGTCCAGGAGCCACACGTGCAGCCTCCAAAGATCGGGACGAGGGTGCCACAGAGTGCCCCGTCTCTGAGAGAGTAGGTCTTGTCTCAGAGGAATAGGCCAAGGAGGTGCTGTCGCGAGGAGCATGAGATCGGAGAACCACGTCTTGGTGGGGCCAGTAGGGGGCTACCAGCAAGACCTGCTCCTCGTCCTCCTTGATCTTGCACAACACCCGTGCAAGGAGGCTCACTGGGGGAAACGCATACTTGCGTGGGCCCCGTGGCCAGCTGTGCGCCAGCGCATCCGAGCCGAGAGTGCCGCGGGTCAGAGAATAAAACTGGGCGCAGTGGGACGAGTCCCGAGAGGCGAACAGGTCTATCTGTGCCTCCCCGAACTCGTCCCAAATCAGCTGGACCGACTGGGGATGGAGTCGCCACTCGCCGGAGAGGGGACGGACCCGGGACAGCTCGTCGGCCGCCCAGTTCCGGTCTCCAGGAATGTACACTGCACGAAGGGACCTCAGGTGCTTCTGACTCCATATCAAGAGGTGGCGGGCGAGCTGCGACAACTGGCGTGAGCGTAGACCCCCCTGGTGGTTGATGTACGCTACTGCCGTAGTGTTGTCTGAGCGGACAAGCACATGCTGGCCCTTGAGTAACGCTCGGAAGCGGTGTAGGGCGAGCCGTACCGCCAACAGCTCGAGGCAATTGATGTGCATGAGGCGCTGGGCTCCTGTCCAGGAACCGGCGGCTGCATGCCCATTGCACATGGCACCCCAACCCGTGGTAGATGCATCCGTGGAGACAACGAGATGCCTGGAAACTCGCTGAATAGGGACGCCGGTCCGTAAGAAGCTGAGGTTCGACCACGGGAAGAAGGTTCGCCGGCATGCCGGAGTCACTGGGACTCGGAGCGAGCCGCGATGCCATGCCCACCTCGGGACTCGATCGCGAAGCCACAGCTGAAGCGGTCTCATATGAAGCAAACCGAGCGGCGTTGCCGCGGCCGCGGATGCCATATGCCCCAGGAGCCTCTGAAATAGTTTCAGTGGAACCGCACTCTTGCCCTCGAACTGTCGAAGACAAGTCAGCAGTGAGTGCGCGCGCTCGTTCGTGAGCTGCGCGGACATGGCGACCGAGTCTATCTCCACGCCGAGAAAAGAGATCCTCTGCACGGGGCAAAGTTTGCTCTTTTCCCGGTTGACCCGAAGGCCCAGACGGGCTAGGTGCCGGAGCACCAGGTCTCTGTGTTCGCAAAGCTGAGCTCGAGAGTGTGCTAGTATCAGCCAGTCGTCGAGATAGTTCAGGATGCGAACCCCGTGTTCGCGAAGGGGAACAAGGGCTGCCTCGACGATCTTCGTGAAGACGCGAGGGGACAGAGCTAACCCGAATGGGAGAACGGCGTACTGATATGCCTGGCCCTCGAAGGCAAACCGAAGAAACGGTCTGTGTCGAGGTAAAATGGACACATGGAAGTACGCGTCCTTCAGGTCGATCGCTGCAAACCAATCCTGATACCGAACACATTCGAAAATGCGTTTGGCCGTGAGCATTTTGAACGGTAGTCGATGGAGAGAACGGTTCAAAATGCGCAGGTCCAGGATCGGTCGTAACCCACCGGTCTTTTTGGGGACAATGAAGTAGGGGCTGTAAAACCCGGACCTCACCTCGGCTGGAGGGACCGTCTCGATTGCACCCTTCGCCAGCAGGGTCGCAATCTCCGCTCTCAAGACTGGGGCATTGCCACCGACCATCGTGGAGCGAACTCCCGTGAAGCGGGGAGGAGACCGTGCGAACTGAATCGCGTAGCCGAGTCTGATCGTTCTGATGACCCAGCGGGATATCCCAGGAAGCGCTAGCCAGGCTTCCAGGAAATGAGCCAACGGGGTCATGCGAACCACAGACGTCCCCCCGGAGGGGCAGCGGTGCGGGTCGACTGGCACGCGTGCAGGAGTTACCCCGCTCGGATGCGTCGAAGCCCGCTCCCCGACAGAAGGGACCAGGGAAAGCGGAGCGTTCCACGGGGGTCTGTTCTGCCGGGGGTCTGGCGACAGAGGGGGAAGGGATTGGTGTAGCCCTGGGACGACACACGCACCCTTCCGCGCCCTCAGAGACAGAGAGGAGTGTGTGGGCTGACGCACGGGGGCATCGAGCGCACCCACTCCAGTCTGTGAGCTCAGTGAGGATGTCAAGTCTTTCTTTAACCAGTTCAGGGTGCTGCCCACCCGTGGGTGAGCAGCGGGGAGCTGAGAACAAAAGATTCTCCCCCGGCCCTCCACCGGGGGAAGGAGGGGGCCTGCTACCGCCTCCTGGGAAAGACTCGAGATCGTCACTGAGCGGCCCGTGTCAGGATCTTCGCTTGGCCTGGCGTTTAGCGGGGCGAGCGGCCTGAGGGGGCTGTGACGCCGGCCTGCGGCCTCCTCGACGCCGGGGCCCGGGTGAAGGCTGCTGCTGGGGCCGGGCGGGAGGGAGGGGAGCCGCAGGGGGGCGTCCTCGGCGGCGAGCAGAGGGAGGCACCTGCGCCGATGACTGGGTGGAGGCAGCAGCTGGTCGCCGGGGCAGGATGTGTTTGATGGCCTCCGTCTGCTTCTGAGCGGTGGAGAACTGCTGGGCGAAGTCCTCGACCGCACCGCCGAAAAGGCCAACCTGGGAGAGCGGAGCGTCGAGCAGACGAGTCCGCTCAGCGCTCCGCGTATCTGCCAGGTTGAGCCAGAGATGGCGCTCCTGAACCACCGAAGTGGCCATCACCTGACCGACGGCGCGAGCGGCCACTTTCGTTGCCCGGAGAGCAAGGTCAGTGGCGGACCGCAATTCCTTAAATGCCGTCGAGTCAGTCCCGCCCTCGTGCATGTCTCTGAGCACCTTCGCTTGGAAGACCTGCAAAGTGCTCATGGCATGCAAAGCGGAGGCCGCCTGTCCCGCCGCTCTATAGGCTCGCGCCGCCATAGCAGACGAGAACCCACAGGCTTTGGATGGGTGCTTAGGAGGACCACGGGTGGAGGCGCTCTGTGGACACAGCTGCATCGCAACAGAGCGCTCCACCGGGGGCATCCCAGTGTACCCACGGGCGGCCCCACCGTCGAGGGGGGGAAAGGCGGGGGAGAGATCGCGCTCTCGAGTGGACAAAGGAGCCCCCCAAGAGCGCGATAACTCCGCATGCAGCTCGGGGAAAAAAGGTATCGGAGTTGGCCGTGGCCTTGCGGCGGCAGCTTTGTCCAGATACCAGTTATCCATCCGCGAGAGATCGGGGCAGGATGGAGGTTTCCATTCTAGCCCGATACTCCCAGCGGCTCGAGACAGCATGGCCGTCAGCTCGGGATCTGACACGGGCAACGCTGGCACTCCCGAAGGGGGCAACGCAGCCGCATCTTCCTCTCCCGAGGACTCAAGCCCGCCTAGTGATGCAGTGATAGACATCACATCATCATCTGGAGCGCTGCTAGAAGCAGCCGGCGCCGCCGAAGAGACAGCCGACTGAATCGAGCTGGCGCTCGCTGGCTCACGCACTGAGGCGGGAGGTGTGGCCCGAGGAATCGTCGGGGCTCTATCCCACACCGTCACCGTTAGATCGCCGGGTCCCCGGGTCGACGGGCCCCCTTTCGTGAAGGAAGCCGATCGAGTAGGGGGGACCGGGGCTCTCACTCTAGTGAGATCATTGAGCCTCGACCTCAGTGTGGAGATGGTCATGCTCCCACAGAAGGAACATGAGTCATCCACGAACGCTGCTGCTGCATGCTGAATGCCCAGGCATACAAAGCAGCGTTCGTGACCATCAGATGATGACAGAAATCTACCACATCCAGAAGGGCACGGGCGAACCATCTTTAAAAAGACGTGCCGCGTGCAGCTCTTTCACTTTCACTTTTAGAGAAAGGAGAAATTCACTCTTTCAGCGCTGAAGCTACCAGGGAGAAGTGCAAAGTCTGGCAGACCACTGCTCAGATCGCAGGCAATGCAAAATCTCGCTGGGTACCGCCGTCACACCAACACTGAAGAGGACGCTCGTTCTCGAAGAGTCTTGAATCAGCTTTTAGGAGTGAAGAGGTTCTCTTGGCTCCGAAGCGAAAACATACTGCGGTTGCGTTCACTTCCTCCTTTTATACTCACGGAGTAGGGCGGAGTACGCTATGCAAATTTCCGCAGCCCCAAGGCATTGCATGCCATTGGCTCGTGTTTTAATACTCGAAGAGGATTGGCTTTCTATGCGAAACCCCCCAATCTCCGTCACTTCTGACGTAACTCGAAGTGACTACGAAAGGGAACTCTGGATTCTGATAGAGGGCCATGAGACTTAGACCTGAGTGCAAAAATGGAGGCTCTAGCCCCTTCCAGAGCTGAGATATCGAAACTCAAAAATTGGGCCCGAAAAAAAAAAACGACAGTGGTACCCCTTACGTTTTTTTTTGGGGGCGAAAAATTAAGTTTCTCCAATCTTCCCAAAACTCTGGATTCTGATAGAGGGCCATGAGACTTAGACCTGAGTGCAAAAATGGAGGCTCTAGCCCCTTCCAGAGCTGAGATATCGAAACTCAAAAATTGGGCCCGAAAAAAAAAACGACAGTGGTACCCCTTACGTTTTTTTTTTTTGGGCGAAAAATTAAGTTTCTCCAATCTTCCCAAAACTCTGGATTCTGATAGAGGGCCATGAGACTTAGACCTGAGTGCAAAAATGGAGGCTCTAGCCCCTTCCAGAGCTGAGATATCGAAACTCAAAAATTGGGCCCGAAAAAAAAAAACGACAGTGGTACCCCTTATGTTTTTTTTTTTGGGCGAAAAATTAAGTTTCTCCAATCTTCCCCAAACTCTGGATTCTGATAGAGGGCCATGAGACTTAGACCTGAGTGCAAAAATGGAGGCTCTAGCCCCTTCCAGAGCTGAGATATCGAAACTCAAAAATTGGGCCCGAAAAAAAAACGACAGTGGTACCCCTTACGTTTTTTTTGGGGGGGCGAAAAATTAAGTTTTTCTTATCTTCCCAAAACTCTGGATTCTGATAGAGGGCCATGAGACTTAGACCTGAGTGCAAAAATGGAGGCTCTAGCCCCTTCCAGAGCTGAGATATCGAAACTCAAAAAGTGGGCCCGAAAAAAAAACGACAGTGGTACCCCTTACGTTTTTTTTTTTTGGGCGAAAAATTAAGTTTCTCCAATCTTCCCAAAACTCTGGATTCTGATAGAGGGCCATGAGACTTAGACCTGAGTGCAAAAATGGAGGCTCTAGCCCCTTCCAGAGCTGAGATATCGAAACTCAAAAATTGGGCCCGAAAAAAAAACGACAGTGGTACCCCTTACGTTTTTTTTTTTGGGGCGAAAAATTAAGTTTCTCCAATCTTCCCAAAACTCTGGATTCTGATAGAGGGCCATGAGACTTAGACCTGAGTGCAAAAATGGAGGCTCTAGCCCCTTCCAGAGCTGAGATATCGAAACTCAAAAATTGGGCCCGAAAAAAAAACGACAGTGGTACCCCTTACGTTTTTTTTGGGGGGGCGAAAAATTAAGTTTCTCCAATCTTCCCAAAACTCTGGATCCTGATAGAGGGCCATGAGACTTAGACCTGAGTGCAAAAATGGAGGCTCTAGCCCCTTCCAGAGCTGAGATATCGAAACTCAAAAATTGGGCCCGAAAAAAAAACGACAGTGGTACCCCTTACGTTTTTTTTGGGGGGGCGAAAAATTAAGTTTCTCCAATCTTCCCAAAACTCTGGATTCTGATAGAGGGCCATGAGACTTAGACCTGAGTGGAAAAATGGAGGCTCTAGCCCCTTCCAGAGCTGAGATATCGAAACTCAAAAACTGGGCCCGAAAAAAAAACGACAGTGGTACCCCTTACGTTTTTTTTTTTTTGGGCGAAAAATTAAGTTTCTCCAATCTTCCCAAAACTCTGGATTCTGATAGAGGGCCATGAGACTTAGACCTGAGTGCAAAAATGGAGGCTCTAGCCCCTTCCAGAGCTGAGATATCGAAACTCAAAAATTGGGCCCGAAAAAAAAACGACAGTGGTACCCCTTACGTTTTTTTTTTGGGGGCGAAAAATTAAGTTTCTCCAATCTTCCCAAAACTCTGGATTCTGATAGAGGGCCATGAGACTTAGACCTGAGTGCAAAAATGGAGGCTCTAGCCCCTTCCAGAGCTGAGATATCGAAACTCAAAAATTGGGCCCGAAAAAAAAAACGACAGTGGTACCCCTTACGTTTTTTTTTTTTGGGCGAAAAATTAAGTTTCTCCAATCTTCCCAAAACTCTGGATTCTGATAGAGGGCCATGAGACTTAGACCTGAGTGCAAAAATGGAGGCTCTAGCCCCTTCCAGAGCTGATATATCGAAACTCAAAAATTG
Source organism: Pimephales promelas (assembly GCF_988280905.1). Classification (NCBI taxonomy): domain Eukaryota; kingdom Metazoa; phylum Chordata; class Actinopteri; order Cypriniformes; family Leuciscidae; genus Pimephales; species Pimephales promelas. The sequence goes on along the minus strand of NC_142770.1, from coordinate 17,399,772 downwards.
GGCTCTAAAAAAAAACGACAGTGGTACCCCTTACGTTTTTTTTGGGGGGGGCGAAAAATTAAGTTTCTCCAATCTTCCCAAAACTCTGGATTCTGATAGAGGGCCATGAGACTTAGACCTGAGTGCAAAAATGGAGGCTCTAGCCCCTTCCAGAGCTGAGATATCGAAACTCAAAAATTGGGCCTGAAAAAAAAAACGACAGTGGTACCCCTTACGTTTTTTTTTGGGGGGCGAAAAATTAAGTTTCTCCAATCTTCCCAAAACTCTGGATTCTGATAGAGGGCCATGAGACTTAGACCTGAGTGCAAAAATGGAGGCTCTAGCCCCTTCCAGAGCTGAGATATCGAAACTCAAAAATTGGGCCCGAAAAAAAAACGACAGTGGTACCCCTTACGTTTTTTTTTTTTTTTGGGCGAAAAATTAAGTTTCTCCAATCTTCCCCAAACTCTGGATCCTGATAGAGGGCCATGAGACTTAGACCTGAGTGCAAAAATGGAGGCTCTAGCCCCTTCCAGAGCTGAGATATCGAAACTCAAAAAGTGGGCCCGAAAAAAAAACGACAGTGTTACCCCTTACGTTTTTTTTTTTTGGGCGAAAAATTAAGTTTCTCCAATCTTCCCAAAACTCTGGATTCTGATAGAGGGCCATGAGACTTAGACCTGAGTGCAAAAATGGAGGCTCTAGCCCCTTCCAGAGCTGAGATATCGAAACTCAAAAATTGGGCCAGAAAAAAAAACGACAGTGGTACCCCTTACGTTTTTTTTTTGGGGGGCGAAAAATTAAGTTTCTCCAATCTTCCCAAAACTCTGGATTCTGATAGAGGGCCATGAGACTTAGACCTGAGTGCAAAAATGGAGGCTCTAGCCCCTTCCAGAGCTGAGATATCGAAACTCAAAAATTGGGCCCGAAAAAAAAACGACAGTGGTACCCCTTACGTTTTTTTTTTTTTTTTGGGCGAAAAATTAAGTTTCTCCAATCTTCCCCAAACTCTGGATCCTGATAGAGGGCCATGAGACTTAGACCTGAGTGCAAAAATGGAGGCTCTAGCCCCTTCCAGAGCTGAGATATCGAAACTCAAAAAGTGGGCCCGAAAAAAAAACGACAGTGTTACCCCTTACGTTTTTTTTTTTTGGGCGAAAAATTAAGTTTCTCCAATCTTCCCAAAACTCTGGATTCTGATAGAGGGCCATGAGACTTAGACCTGAGTGCAAAAATGGAGGCTCTAGCCCCTTCCAGAGCTGAGATATCGAAACTCAAAAATTGGGCCCGAAAAAAAAACGACAGTGGTACCCCTTACGTTTTTTTTTGGGGGGCGAAAAATTAAGTTTCTCCAATCTTCCCAAAACTCTGGATTCTGATAGAGGGCCATGAGACTTAGACCTGAGTGCAAAAATGGAGGCTCTAGCCCCTTCCAGAGCTGAGATATCGAAACTCAAAAATTGGGCCCGAAAAAAAAACGACAGTGGTACCCCTTACGTTTTTTTTGGGGGGGCGAAAAATTAAGTTTCTCCAATCTTCCCAAAACTCTGGATCCTGATAGAGGGCCATGAGACTTAGACCTGAGTGCAAAAATGGAGGCTCTAGCCCCTTCCAGAGCTGAGATATCGAAACTCAAAAATTGGGCCCGAAAAAAAAACGACAGTGGTACCCCTTACGTTTTTTTTGGGGGGGCGAAAAATTAAGTTTCTCCAATCTTCCCAAAACTCTGGATTCTGATAGAGGGCCATGAGACTTAGACCTGAGTGCAAAAATGGAGGCTCTAGCCCCTTCCAGAGCTGAGATATCGAAACTCAAAAATTGGGCCCGAAAAAAAAACGACAGTGGTACCCCTTACGTTTTTTTTGGGGGGGCGAAAAATTAAGTTTCTCCAATCTTCCCAAAACTCTGGATTCTGATAGAGGGCCATGAGACTTAGACCTGAGTGCAAAAATGGAGGCTCTAGCCCCTTCCAGAGCTGAGATATCGAAACTCAAAAAGTGGGCCCGAAAAAAAAACGACAGTGGTACCCCTTACGTTTTTTTTTTTGGGCGAAAAATTAAGTTTCTCCAATCTTCCCAAAACTCTGGATTCTGATAGAGGGCCATGAGACTTAGACCTGAGTGCAAAAATGGAGGCTCTAGCCCCTTCCAGAGCTGAGATATCGAAACTCAAAAATTGGGCCCGAAAAAAAAACGACAGTGGTACCCCTTACGTTTTTTTTTTTGGGCGAAAAATTAAGTTTCTCCAATCTTCCCAAAACTCTGGATTCTGATAGAGGGCCATGAGACTTAGACCTGAGTGCAAAAATGGAGGCTCTAGCCCCTTCCAGAGCTGAGATATCGAAACTCAAAAATTGGGCCTGAAAAAAAAACGACAGTGGTACCCCTTACGTTTTTTTTGGGGGGCGAAAAATTAAGTTTCTCCAATCTTCCCAAAACTCTGGATTCTGATAGAGGGCCATGAGACTTAGACCTGAGTGCAAAAATGGAGGCTCTAGCCCCTTCCAGAGCTGAGATATCGAAACTCAAAAATTGGGCCCGAAAAAAAAACGACAGTGGTACCCCTTACGTTTTTTTTTTTTTGGGCGAAAAATTAAGTTTCTCCAATCTTCCCAAAACTCTGGATCCTGATAGAGGGCCATGAGACTTAGACCTGAGTGCAAAAATGGAGGCTCTAGCCCCTTCCAGAGCTGAGATATCGAAACTCAAAAATTGGGCCCGAAAAAAAAAACGACAGTGGTACCCCTTACGTTTTTTTTTTTGGGCGAAATATTAAGTTTCTCCAATCTTCCCAAAACTCTGGATTCTGATAGAGGGCCATGAGACTTAGACCTGAGTGCAAAAATGGAGGCTCTAGCCCCTTCCAGAGCTGAGATATCGAAACTCAAAAATTGGGCCCGAAAAATAAAACGACAGTGGTACCCCTTACGTTTTTTTTTTTTTGGGCGAAAAATTAAGTTTCTCCAATCTTCCCAAAACTCTGGATTCTGATAGAGGGCCATGAGACTTAGACCTGAGTGCAAAAATGGAGGCTCTAGCCCCTTCCAGAGCTGAAATATCGAAACTCAAAAATTGGGCCCGAAAAAAAAACGACAGTGGTACCCCTTACGTTTTTTTTGGGGGGGGCGAAAAATTAAGTTTCTCCAATCTTCCCAAAACTCTGGATCCTGATAGAGGGCCATGAGACTTAGACCTGAGTGCAAAAATGGAGGCTCTAGCCCCTTCCAGAGCTGAGATATCGAAACTCAAAAATTGGGCCCGAAAAAAAAACGACAGTGGTACCCCTTACGTTTTTTTTGGGGGGGCGAAAAATTAAGTTTCTCCAATCTTCCCAAAACTCTGGATCCTGATAGAGGGCCATGAGACTTAGACCTGAGTGCAAAAATGGAGGCTCTAGCCCCTTCCAGAGCTGAGATATCGAAACTCAAAAATTGGGCCCGAAAAAAAAAACGACAGTGGTACCCCTTACGTTTTTTTTGGGGGGGCGAAAAATTAAGTTTCTCCAATCTTCCCAAAACTCTGGATTCTGATAGAGGGCCATGAGACTTAGACCTGAGTGCAAAAATGGAGGCTCTAGCCCCTTCCAGAGCTGAGATATCGAAACTCAAAAATTGGGCCCGAAAAAAAAACGACAGTGGTACCCCTTACGTTTTTTTTGGGGGGGCGAAAAATTAAGTTTCTCCAATCTTCCCAAAACTCTGGATTCGGATAGAGGGCCATGAGACTTAGACCTGAGTGCAAAAATGGAGGCTCTAGCCCCTTCCAGAGCTGAGATATCGAAACTCAAAAATTGGGCCCGAAAAAAAAACGACAGTGGTACCCCTTACGTTTTTTTTGGGGGGGCGAAAAATTAAGTTTCTCCAATCTTCCCAAAACTCTGGATTCGGATAGAGGGCCATGAGACTTAGACCTGAGTGCAAAAATGGAGGCTCTAGCCCCTTCCAGAGCTGAGATATCGAAACTCAAAAATTGGGCCCGAAAAAAAAACGACAGTGGTACCCCTTACGTTTTTTTTTTTGGGCGAAAAATTAAGTTTCTCCAATCTTCCCAAAACTCTGGATTCTGATAGAGGGCCATGAGACTTAGACCTGAGTGCAAAAATGGAGGCTCTAGCCCCTTCCAGAGCTGAGATATCGAAACTCAAAAATTGGGCCTGAAAAAAAAACGACAGTGGTACCCCTTACGTTTTTTTTGGGGGGCGAAAAATTAAGTTTCTCCAATCTTCCCAAAACTCTGGATTCTGATAGAGGGCCATGAGACTTAGACCTGAGTGCAAAAATGGAGGCTCTAGCCCCTTCCAGAGCTGAGATATCGAAACTCAAAAATTGGGCCCGAAAAAAAAACGACAGTGGTACCCCTTACGTTTTTTTTTTTTGGGCGAAAAATTAAGTTTCTCCAATCTTCCCAAAACTCTGGATCCTGATAGAGGGCCATGAGACTTAAGGCCTGTTCACACCGGGACGAATTTCGCGCGCGTTATTCGTCGACGTTTAACGCCTCGTGACTAAACAATGGGCGCCAATGTGAGTGTTCACACTGACGCGAAAAACGCCACGCGTAAAAGCGTCATTTTTTAAAAAACGCCTCGGGTTCGTTTTTTTGGTTTGACGCGCCGCGTCAAAACCTGTCCGACCAACGAGATTGGCGGGTTTGCTCACGTGTCTGGTACTTGTGAAGTTACAGTAAAACACAACTTGAGGGCGCTCAAACACAAAACGGTCTTGCCGAGCACACATACGGCGAAGAAGAGACAAGATACCTATGGGCATTGGGCAAGATGAATCATGTTGAGCTGCTGGTCTCGGAGAATAAAGAGCTATAAGATAATATTTATATTAGTATTTCTGTAATAATAGTATAGTATAGGGTGACCAACAGTCCTGTTTTCCCGGGACATGTGTAAAGCGGTCACTTTGTGCTTTATAGAAATCTGAGTTGAGATGAGAACTGCGCATATGTGCGTAATGTCAGTTAGATTTTGACAAGTGAGGAGAGGAGAACCGCTCTGCCGACTCTTTCTATTCTTTCTTTTATTTTATTTTCTATTGTGACCAGATGTTTGTTTGTGTTTTTTTTTCTCGCTCGATCCCCGTGTATGAGGAGGAGTGTGACGTTTGAGTGGTTTTATTAAACGCGGGGAAATACGACAACTCTCGTCTCTCGTGCATCTGTTCATCCGACAACTGCTATGTTTTTATCTCTGGGCAACATCTCAACTGTGCGTTACACATGTCCTGTTTCCACGTCCTGTCCTGACTGTTTTTAAGTGATGAAAATGTCCTGGTTCTCAAAAAAACTGCTGGAAAAGATCAGTCCTACAGCAAAATATAGATGGGCAAACAAGGTGGTCGAGGAAGAAAAACAAGATAAAGAGAATAAAAACTAAAGATATGAATAGATTTTGTTAGTTCGTTTTTGTAAGTGTGTGAGAGCTATTTTTTTTTTTACATTTGGAGGCATTTATTATTTATATATTTTTCTAATACAGAAGACATTATTTCTATCATTATTTCATTTGTTTTTTTCTATCTGTCATAATAAAACATTGAGACATGAATATGATCACCCTAGTATAGTATTCTATTATTATTTCTGTTTTACATTAAGCGCCATCTAATGTCAGGGAATGAATTTGCATGTTCACTCGGCTCATCGTCAGCGAAAAGCGCTTGGGTGTGAACACAAAAAACGCGTTGAAAAACGCTGACGAATAACGCACGCTGATATTCGTCCCGGTGTGTACAGGCCTTTAGACCTGAGTGCAAAAATGGAGGCTCTAGCCCCTTCCAGAGCTGAGATATCGAAACTCAAAAATTGGGCCCGAAAAAAAAAACGACAGTGGTACCCCTTACGTTTTTTTTTTTGGGCGAAATATTAAGTTTCTCCAATCTTCCCAAAACTCTGGATTCTGATAGAGGGCCATGAGACTTAGACCTGAGTGCAAAAATGGAGGCTCTAGCCCCTTCCAGAGCTGAGATATCGAAACTCAAAAATTGGGCCCGAAAAATAAAACGACAGTGGTACCCCTTACGTTTTTTTTTTTTGGGCGAAAAATTAAGTTTCTCCAATCTTCCCAAAACTCTGGATTCTGATAGAGGGCCATGAGACTTAGACCTGAGTGCAAAAATGGAGGCTCTAGCCCCTTCCAGAGCTGAGATATCGAAACTCAAAAAGTGGGCCCGAAAAAAAAACGACAGTGGTACCCCTTACGTTTTTTTTGGGGGGGGCGAAAAATCAAGTTTCTTCAATCTTCCCAAAACTCTGGATTCTGATAGAGGGCCATGAGACTTAGACCTGAGTGCAAAAATGGAGGCTCTAGCCCCTTCCAGAGCTGAGATATCGAAACTCAAAAATTGGGCCCGAAAAAAAAACGACAGTGGTACCCCTTACGTTTTTTTTTTGGGGGCGAAAAATTAAGTTTCTCCAATCTTCCCAAAACTCTGGATTCTGATAGAGGGCCATGAGACTTAGACCTGAGTGCAAAAATGGAGGCTCTAGCCCCTTCCAGAGCTGAGATATCGAAACTCAAAAATTGGGCCCGAAAAAAAAACGACAGTGGTACCCCTTACGTTTTTTTTGGGGGGGCGAAAAATTAAGTTTCTCCAATCTTCCCAAAACTCTGGATCCTGATAGAGGGCCATGAGACTTAGACCTGAGTGCAAAAATGGAGGCTCTAGCCCCTTCCAGAGCTGAGATATCGAAACTCAAAAATTGGGCCCGAAAAAAAAACGACAGTGGTACCCCTTACGTTTTTTTTGGGGGGGCGAAAAATTAAGTTTCTCCAATCTTCCCAAAACTCTGGATTCTGATAGAGGGCCATGAGACTTAGACCTGAGTGCAAAAATGGAGGCTCTAGCCCCTTCCAGAGCTGAGATATCGAAACTCAAAAATTGGGCCCGAAAAAAAAACGACAGTGGTACCCCTTACGTTTTTTTTGGGGGGGCGAAAAATTAAGTTTCTCCAATCTTCCCAAAACTCTGGATTCTGATAGAGGGCCATGAGACTTAGACCTGAGTGCAAAAATGGAGGCTCTAGCCCCTTCCAGAGCTGAGATATCGAAACTCAAAAAGTGGGCCCGAAAAAAAAACGACAGTGGTACCCCTTACGTTTTTTTTTTTGGGCGAAAAATTAAGTTTCTCCAATCTTCCCAAAACTCTGGATTCTGATAGAGGGCCATGAGACTTAGACCTGAGTGCAAAAATGGAGGCTCTAGCCCCTTCCAGAGCTGAGATATCGAAACTCAAAAATTGGGCCCGAAAAAAAAAACGACAGTGGTACCCCTTACGTTTTTTTTTTTGGGCGAAAAATTAAGTTTCTCCAATCTTCCCAAAACTCTGGATTCTGATAGAGGGCCATGAGACTTAGACCTGAGTGCAAAAATGGAGGCTCTAGCCCCTTCCAGAGCTGAGATATCGAAACTCAAAAATTGGGCCTGAAAAAAAAACGACAGTGGTACCCCTTACGTTTTTTTTTGGGGGCGAAAAATTAAGTTTCTCCAATCTTCCCAAAACTCTGGATTCTGATAGAGGGCCATGAGACTTAGACCTGAGTGCAAAAATGGAGGCTCTAGCCCCTTCCAGAGCTGAGATATCGAAACTCAAAAATTGGGCCCGAAAAAAAAACGACAGTGGTACCCCTTACGTTTTTTTTTTTTGGGTGAAAAATTAAGTTTCTCCAATCTTCCCAAAACTCTGGATCCTGATAGAGGGCCATGAGACTTAGACCTGAGTGCAAAAATGGAGGCTCTAGCCCCTTCCAGAGCTGAGATATCGAAACTCAAAAATTGGGCCCGAAAAAAAAAACGACAGTGGTACCCCTTACGTTTTTTTTTTTGGGCGAAATATTAAGTTTCTCCAATCTTCCCAAAACTCTGGATTCTGATAGAGGGCCATGAGACTTAGACCTGAGTGCAAAAATGGAGGCTCTAGCCCCTTCCAGAGCTGAGATATCGAAACTCAAAAATTGGGCCCGAAAAATAAAACGACAGTGGTACCCCTTACGTTTTTTTTTTTTGGGCGAAAAATTAAGTTTCTCCAATCTTCCCAAAACTCTGGATTCTGATAGAGGGCCATGAGACTTAGACCTGAGTGCAAAAATGGAGGCTCTAGCCCCTTCCAGAGCTGAGATATCGAAACTCAAAAATTGGGCCCGAAAAAAAAACGACAGTGGTACCCCTTACGTTTTTTTTGGGGGGGGCGAAAAATTAAGTTTCTCCAATCTTCCCAAAACTCTGGATCCTGATAGAGGGCCATGAGACTTAGACCTGAGTGCAAAAATGGAGGCTCTAGCCCCTTCCAGAGCTGAGATATCGAAACTCAAAAATTGGGCCCGAAAAAAAAACGACAGTGGTACCCCTTACGTTTTTTTTGGGGGGGCGAAAAATTAAGTTTCTCCAATCTTCCCAAAACTCTGGATCCTGATAGAGGGCCATGAGACTTAGACCTGAGTGCAAAAATGGAGGCTCTAGCCCCTTCCAGAGCTGAGATATCGAAACTCAAAAATTGGGCCCGAAAAAAAAAACGACAGTGGTACCCCTTACGTTTTTTTTGGGGGGGCGAAAAATTAAGTTTCTCCAATCTTCCCAAAACTCTGGATTCTGATAGAGGGCCATGAGACTTAGACCTGAGTGCAAAAATGGAGGCTCTAGCCCCTTCCAGAGCTGAGATATCGAAACTCAAAAAGTGGGCCCGAAAAAAAAACGACAGTGGTACCCCTTACGTTTTTTTTTTTGGGCGAAAAATTAAGTTTCTCCAATCTTCCCAAAACTCTGGATTCGGATAGAGGGCCATGAGACTTAGACCTGAGTGCAAAAATGGAGGCTCTAGCCCCTTCCAGAGCTGAGATATCGAAACTCAAAAATTGGGCCCGAAAAAAAAACGACAGTGGTACCCCTTACGTTTTTTTTTTTGGGCGAAAAATTAAGTTTCTCCAATCTTCCCAAAACTCTGGATTCTGATAGAGGGCCATGAGACTTAGACCTGAGTGCAAAAATGGAGGCTCTAGCCCCTTCCAGAGCTGAGATATCGAAACTCAAAAATTGGGCCTGAAAAAAAAACGACAGTGGTACCCCTTACGTTTTTTTTGGGGGGCGAAAAATTAAGTTTCTCCAATCTTCCCAAAACTCTGGATTCTGATAGAGGGCCATGAGACTTAGACCTGAGTGCAAAAATGGAGGCTCTAGCCCCTTCCAGAGCTGAGATATCGAAACTCAAAAATTGGGCCCGAAAAAAAAACGACAGTGGTACCCCTTACGTTTTTTTTTTTTTGGGCGAAAAATTAAGTTTCTCCAATCTTCCCAAAACTCTGGATCCTGATAGAGGGCCATGAGACTTAGACCTGAGTGCAAAAATGGAGGCTCTAGCCCCTTCCAGAGCTGAGATATCGAAACTCAAAAATTGGGCCCGAAAAAAAAAACGACAGTGGTACCCCTTACGTTTTTTTTTTTGGGCGAAATATTAAGTTTCTCCAATCTTCCCAAAACTCTGGATTCTGATAGAGGGCCATGAGACTTAGACCTGAGTGCAAAAATGGAGGCTCTAGCCCCTTCCAGAGCTGAGATATCGAAACTCAAAAATTGGGCCCGAAAAATAAAACGACAGTGGTACCCCTTACGTTTTTTTTTTTTGGGCGAAAAATTAAGTTTCTCCAATCTTCCCAAAACTCTGGATTCTGATAGAGGGCCATGAGACTTAGACCTGAGTGCAAAAATGGAGGCTCTAGCCCCTTCCAGAGCTGAGATATCGAAACTCAAAAATTGGGCCCGAAAAAAAAACGACAGTGGTACCCCTTACGTTTTTTTTGGGGGGGGCGAAAAATTAAGTTTCTCCAATCTTCCCAAAACTCTGGATTCTGATAGAGGGCCATGAGACTTAGACCTGAGTGCAAAAATGGAGGCTCTAGCCCCTTCCAGAGCTGAGATATCGAAACTCAAAAATTGGGCCCGAAAAAAAAACGACAGTGGTACCCCTTACGTTTTTTTTTTTTGGGCGAAAAATTAAGTTTCTCCAATCTTCCCAAAACTCTGGATTCTGATAGAGGGCCATGAGACTTAGACCTGAGTGCAAAAATGGAGGCTCTAGCCCCTTCCAGAGCTGAGATATCGAAACTCAAAAATTGGGCCCGAAAAAAAAACGACAGTGGTACCCCTTACGTTTTTTTTGGGGGGGGCGAAAAATTAAGTTTCTCCAATCTTCCCAAAACTCTGGATCCTGATAGAGGGCCATGAGACTTAGACCTGAGTGCAAAAATGGAGGCTCTAGCCCCTTCCAGAGCTGAGATATCGAAACTCAAAAATTGGGCCCGAAAAAAAACCGACAGTGGTACCCCTTACGTTTTTTTTGGGGGGGCGAAAAATTAAGTTTCTCCAATCTTCCCAAAACTCTGGATTCTGATAGAGGGCCATGAGACTTAGACCTGAGTGCAAAAATGGAGGCTCTAGCCCCTTCAAGAGCTGAGATATCGAAACTCAAAAATTGGGCCCGAAAAAAAAACGACAGTGGTACCCCTTACGTTTTTTTTGGGGGGGCGAAAAATTAAGTTTCTCCAATCTTCCCAAAACTCTGGATTCTGATAGAGGGCCATGAGACTTAGACCTGAGTGCAAAAATGGAGGCTCTAGCCCCTTCCAGAGCTGAGATATCGAAACTCAAAAAGTGGGCCCGAAAAAAAAAACGACAGTGGTACCCCTTACGTTTTTTTTTTTTTGGGCGAAAAATTAAGTTTCTCCAATCTTCCCAAAACTCTGGATTCTGATAGAGGGCCATGAGACTTAGACCTGAGTGCAAAAATGGAGGCTCTAGCCCCTTCCAGAGCTGAGATATCGAAACTCAAAAAGTGGGCCCGAAAAAAAAACGACAGTGGTACCCCTTACGTTTTTTTTTTTGGGCGAAAAATTAAGTTTCTCCAATCTTCCCAAAACTCTGGATTCTGATAGAGGGCCATGAGACTTAGACCTGAGTGCAAAAATGGAGGCTCTAGCCCCTTCCAGAGCTGAGATATCGAAACTCAAAAATTGGGCCCGAAAAAAAAACGACAGTGGTACCCCTTACGTTTTTTTTTTTGGGCGAAAAATTAAGTTTCTCCAATCTTCCCAAAACTCTGGATTCTGATAGAGGGCCATGAGACTTAGACCTGAGTGCAAAAATGGAGGCTCTAGCCCCTTCCAGAGCTGAGATATCGAAACTCAAAAATTGGGCCTGAAAAAAAAACGACAGTGGTACCCCTTACGTTTTTTTTTGGGGGCGAAAAATTAAGTTTCTCCAATCTTCCCAAAACTCTGGATTCTGATAGAGGGCCATGAGACTTAGACCTGAGTGCAAAAATGGAGGCTCTAGCCCCTTCCAGAGCTGAGATATCGAAACTCAAAAATTGGGCCCGAAAAAAAAACGACAGTGGTACCCCTTACGTTTTTTTTTTTTTTTGGGCAAAAAATTAAGTTTCTCCAATCTTCCCAAAACTCTGGATCCTGATAGAGGGCCATGAGACTTAGACCTGAGTGCAAAAATGGAGGCTCTAGCCCCTTCCAGAGCTGAGATATCGAAACTCAAAAATTGGGCCCGAAAAAAAAACGACAGTGGTACCCCTTACGTTTTTTTTTTTGGGCGAAATATTAAGTTTCTCCAATCTTCCCAAAACTCTGGATTCTGATAGAGGGCCATGAGACTTAGACCTGAGTGCAAAAATGGAGGCTCTAGCCCCTTCCAGAGCTGAGATATCGAAACTCAAAAATTGGGCCCGAAAAATAAAACGACAGTGGTACCCCTTACGTTTTTTTTGGGGGGGCGAAAAATTAAGTTTCTCCAATCTTCCCAAAACTCTGGATTCTGGTAGAGGGCCATGAGACTTAGACCTGAGTGCAAAAATGCAGGCTCTAGCCCCTTCCAGAGCTGAGATATCGAAACTCAAAAAGTGGGCCCGAAAAAAAAACGACAGTGGTACCCCTTACTTTTTTTTTTTTGGGCGAAAAATTAAGTTTCTCCAATCTTCCCAAAACTCTGGATTCTGATAGAGGGCCATGAGACTTAGACCTGAGTGCAAAAATGGAGGCTCTAGCCCCTTCCAGAGCTGAGATATCGAAACTCAAAAATTGGGCCCGAAAAAAAAACGACAGTGGTACCCCTTACGGTTTTTTTTTTGGGCGAAAAATTAAGTTTCTCCAATCTTCCCAAAACTCTGGATTCTGATAGAGGGCCATGAGACTTAGACCTGAGTGCAAAAATGGAGGCTCTAGCCCCTTCCAGAGCTGAGATATCGAAACTCAAAAATTGGGCCTGAAAAAAAAACGACAGTGGTACCCCTTACGTTTTTTTTTGGGGGCGAAAAATTAAGTTTCTCCAATCTTCCCAAAACTCTGGATTCTGATAGAGGGCCATGAGACTTAGACCTGAGTGCAAAAATGGAGGCTCTAGCCCCTTCCAGAGCTGAGATATCGAAACTCAAAAATTGGGCCCGAAAAAAAAACGACAGTGGTACCCCTTACGTTTTTTTTTTTTTGGGCGAAAAATTAAGTTTCTCCAATCTTCCCAAAACTCTGGATCCTGATAGAGGGCCATGAGACTTAGACCTGAGTGCAAAAATGGAGGCTCTAGCCCCTTCCAGAGCTGAGATATCGAAACTCAAAAATTGGGCCCGAAAAAAAAAACGACAGTGGTACCCCTTACGTTTTTTTTTTTGGGCGAAATATTAAGTTTCTCCAATCTTCCCAAAACTCTGGATTCTGATAGAGGGCCATGAGACTTAGACCTGAGTGCAAAAATGGAGGCTCTAGCCCCTTCCAGAGCTGAGATATCGAAACTCAAAAATTGGGCCCGAAAAATAAAACGACAGTGGTACCCCTTACGTTTTTTTTTTTTTGGGCGAAAAATTAAGTTTCTCCAATCTTCCCAAAACTCTGGATTCTGATAGAGGGCCATGAGACTTAGACCTGAGTGCAAAAATGGAGGCTCTAGCCCCTTCCAGAGCTGAGATATCGAAACTCAAAAATTGGGCCCGAAAAAAAAACGACAGTGGTACCCCTTACGTTTTTTTTGGGGGGGGCGAAAAATTAAGTTTCTCCAATCTTCCCAAAACTCTGGATCCTGATAGAGGGCCATGAGACTTAGACCTGAGTGCAAAAATGGAGGCTCTAGCCCCTTCCAGAGCTGAGATATCGAAACTCAAAAATTGGGCCCGAAAAAAAAAACGACAGTGGTACCCCTTACGTTTTTTTTGGGGGGGGCGAAAAATTAAGTTTCTCCAATCTTCCCAAAACTCTGGATTCTGATAGAGGGCCATGAGACTTAGACCTGAGTGCAAAAATGGAGGCTCTAGCCCCTTCCAGAGCTGAGATATCGAAACTCAAAAATTGGGCCCGAAAAAAAAACGACAGTGGTACCCCTTACGTTTTTTTTGGGGGGGCGAAAAATTAAGTTTCTCCAATCTTCCCAAAACTCTGGATTCTGATAGAGGGCCATGAGACTTAGACCTGAGTGCAAAAATGGAGGCTCTAGCCCCTTCCAGAGCTGAGATATCGAAACTCAAAAAGTGGGCCCGAAAAAAAAACGACAGTGGTACCCCTTACGTTTTTTTTTTTGGGCGAAAAATTAAGTTTCTCCAATCTTCCCAAAACTCTGGATCCTGATAGAGGGCCATGAGACTTAAGGCCTGTTCACACCGGGACGAATTTCGCGCGCGTTATTCGTCGACGTTTAACGCCTCGTGACTAAACAATGGGCGCCAATGTGAGTGTTCACACTGACGCGAAAAACGCCACGCGTAAAAGCGTCATTTTTTAAAAAACGCCTCGGGTTCGTTTTTTTGGTTTGACGCGCCGCGTCAAAACCTGTCCGACCAACGAGATTGGCGGGTTTGCTCACGTGTCTGGTACTTGTGAAGTTACAGTAAAACACAACTTGAGGGCGCTCAAACACAAAACGGTCTTGCCGAGCACACATACGGCGAAGAAGAGACAAGATACCTATGGGCATTGGGCAAGATGAATCATGTTGAGCTGCTGGTCTCGGAGAATAAAGAGCTATAAGATAATATTTATATTAGTATTTCTGTAATAATAGTATAGTATAGGGTGACCAACAGTCCTGTTTTCCCGGGACATGTGTAAAGCGGTCACTTTGTGCTTTATAGAAATCTGAGTTGAGATGAGAACTGCGCATATGTGCGTAATGTCAGTTAGATTTTGACAAGTGAGGAGAGGAGAACCGCTCTGCCGACTCTTTCTATTCTTTCTTTTATTTTATTTTCTATTGTGACCAGATGTTTGTTTGTGTTTTTTTTTCTCGCTCGATCCCCGTGTATGAGGAGGAGTGTGACGTTTGAGTGGTTTTATTAAACGCGGGGAAATACGACAACTCTCGTCTCTCGTGCATCTGTTCATCCGACAACTGCTATGTTTTTATCTCTGGGCAACATCTCAACTGTGCGTTACACATGTCCTGTTTCCACGTCCTGTCCTGACTGTTTTTAAGTGATGAAAATGTCCTGGTTCTCAAAAAAACTGCTGGAAAAGATCAGTCCTACAGCAAAATATAGATGGGCAAACAAGGTGGTCGAGGAAGAAAAACAAGATAAAGAGAATAAAAACTAAAGATATGAATAGATTTTGTTAGTTCGTTTTTGTAAGTGTGTGAGAGCTATTTTTTTTTTTACATTTGGAGGCATTTATTATTTATATATTTTTCTAATACAGAAGACATTATTTCTATCATTATTTCATTTGTTTTTTTCTATCTGTCATAATAAAACATTGAGACATGAATATGATCACCCTAGTATAGTATTCTATTATTATTTCTGTTTTACATTAAGCGCCATCTAATGTCAGGGAATGAATTTGCATGTTCACTCGGCTCATCGTCAGCGAAAAGCGCTTGGGTGTGAACACAAAAAACGCGTTGAAAAACGCTGACGAATAACGCACGCTGATATTCGTCCCGGTGTGTACAGGCCTTTAGACCTGAGTGCAAAAATGGAGGCTCTAGCCCCTTCCAGAGCTGAGATATCGAAACTCAAAAATTGGGCCCGAAAAAAAAAACGACAGTGGTACCCCTTACGTTTTTTTTTTTGGGCGAAATATTAAGTTTCTCCAATCTTCCCAAAACTCTGGATTCTGATAGAGGGCCATGAGACTTAGACCTGAGTGCAAAAATGGAGGCTCTAGCCCCTTCCAGAGCTGAGATATCGAAACTCAAAAATTGGGCCCGAAAAATAAAACGACAGTGGTACCCCTTACGTTTTTTTTTTTTGGGCGAAAAATTAAGTTTCTCCAATCTTCCCAAAACTCTGGATTCTGATAGAGGGCCATGAGACTTAGACCTGAGTGCAAAAATGGAGGCTCTAGCCCCTTCCAGAGCTGAGATATCGAAACTCAAAAAGTGGGCCCGAAAAAAAAACGACAGTGGTACCCCTTACGTTTTTTTTGGGGGGGGCGAAAAATCAAGTTTCTTCAATCTTCCCAAAACTCTGGATTCTGATAGAGGGCCATGAGACTTAGACCTGAGTGCAAAAATGGAGGCTCTAGCCCCTTCCAGAGCTGAGATATCGAAACTCAAAAATTGGGCCCGAAAAAAAAACGACAGTGGTACCCCTTACGTTTTTTTTTTGGGGGCGAAAAATTAAGTTTCTCCAATCTTCCCAAAACTCTGGATTCTGATAGAGGGCCATGAGACTTAGACCTGAGTGCAAAAATGGAGGCTCTAGCCCCTTCCAGAGCTGAGATATCGAAACTCAAAAATTGGGCCCGAAAAAAAAACGACAGTGGTACCCCTTACGTTTTTTTTGGGGGGGCGAAAAATTAAGTTTCTCCAATCTTCCCAAAACTCTGGATCCTGATAGAGGGCCATGAGACTTAGACCTGAGTGCAAAAATGGAGGCTCTAGCCCCTTCCAGAGCTGAGATATCGAAACTCAAAAATTGGGCCCGAAAAAAAAACGACAGTGGTACCCCTTACGTTTTTTTTGGGGGGGCGAAAAATTAAGTTTCTCCAATCTTCCCAAAACTCTGGATTCTGATAGAGGGCCATGAGACTTAGACCTGAGTGCAAAAATGGAGGCTCTAGCCCCTTCCAGAGCTGAGATATCGAAACTCAAAAATTGGGCCCGAAAAAAAAACGACAGTGGTACCCCTTACGTTTTTTTTGGGGGGGCGAAAAATTAAGTTTCTCCAATCTTCCCAAAACTCTGGATTCTGATAGAGGGCCATGAGACTTAGACCTGAGTGCAAAAATGGAGGCTCTAGCCCCTTCCAGAGCTGAGATATCGAAACTCAAAAAGTGGGCCCGAAAAAAAAACGACAGTGGTACCCCTTACGTTTTTTTTTTTGGGCGAAAAATTAAGTTTCTCCAATCTTCCCAAAACTCTGGATTCTGATAGAGGGCCATGAGACTTAGACCTGAGTGCAAAAATGGAGGCTCTAGCCCCTTCCAGAGCTGAGATATCGAAACTCAAAAATTGGGCCCGAAAAAAAAAACGACAGTGGTACCCCTTACGTTTTTTTTTTTGGGCGAAAAATTAAGTTTCTCCAATCTTCCCAAAACTCTGGATTCTGATAGAGGGCCATGAGACTTAGACCTGAGTGCAAAAATGGAGGCTCTAGCCCCTTCCAGAGCTGAGATATCGAAACTCAAAAATTGGGCCTGAAAAAAAAACGACAGTGGTACCCCTTACGTTTTTTTTTGGGGGCGAAAAATTAAGTTTCTCCAATCTTCCCAAAACTCTGGATTCTGATAGAGGGCCATGAGACTTAGACCTGAGTGCAAAAATGGAGGCTCTAGCCCCTTCCAGAGCTGAGATATCGAAACTCAAAAATTGGGCCCGAAAAAAAAACGACAGTGGTACCCCTTACGTTTTTTTTTTTTGGGTGAAAAATTAAGTTTCTCCAATCTTCCCAAAACTCTGGATCCTGATAGAGGGCCATGAGACTTAGACCTGAGTGCAAAAATGGAGGCTCTAGCCCCTTCCAGAGCTGAGATATCGAAACTCAAAAATTGGGCCCGAAAAAAAAAACGACAGTGGTACCCCTTACGTTTTTTTTTTTGGGCGAAATATTAAGTTTCTCCAATCTTCCCAAAACTCTGGATTCTGATAGAGGGCCATGAGACTTAGACCTGAGTGCAAAAATGGAGGCTCTAGCCCCTTCCAGAGCTGAGATATCGAAACTCAAAAATTGGGCCCGAAAAATAAAACGACAGTGGTACCCCTTACGTTTTTTTTTTTTGGGCGAAAAATTAAGTTTCTCCAATCTTCCCAAAACTCTGGATTCTGATAGAGGGCCATGAGACTTAGACCTGAGTGCAAAAATGGAGGCTCTAGCCCCTTCCAGAGCTGAGATATCGAAACTCAAAAATTGGGCCCGAAAAAAAAACGACAGTGGTACCCCTTACGTTTTTTTTGGGGGGGGCGAAAAATTAAGTTTCTCCAATCTTCCCAAAACTCTGGATCCTGATAGAGGGCCATGAGACTTAGACCTGAGTGCAAAAATGGAGGCTCTAGCCCCTTCCAGAGCTGAGATATCGAAACTCAAAAATTGGGCCCGAAAAAAAAACGACAGTGGTACCCCTTACGTTTTTTTTGGGGGGGCGAAAAATTAAGTTTCTCCAATCTTCCCAAAACTCTGGATCCTGATAGAGGGCCATGAGACTTAGACCTGAGTGCAAAAATGGAGGCTCTAGCCCCTTCCAGAGCTGAGATATCGAAACTCAAAAATTGGGCCCGAAAAAAAAAACGACAGTGGTACCCCTTACGTTTTTTTTGGGGGGGCGAAAAATTAAGTTTCTCCAATCTTCCCAAAACTCTGGATTCTGATAGAGGGCCATGAGACTTAGACCTGAGTGCAAAAATGGAGGCTCTAGCCCCTTCCAGAGCTGAGATATCGAAACTCAAAAAGTGGGCCCGAAAAAAAAACGACAGTGGTACCCCTTACGTTTTTTTTTTTGGGCGAAAAATTAAGTTTCTCCAATCTTCCCAAAACTCTGGATTCGGATAGAGGGCCATGAGACTTAGACCTGAGTGCAAAAATGGAGGCTCTAGCCCCTTCCAGAGCTGAGATATCGAAACTCAAAAATTGGGCCCGAAAAAAAAACGACAGTGGTACCCCTTACGTTTTTTTTTTTTGGGCGAAAAATTAAGTTTCTCCAATCTTCCCAAAACTCTGGATTCTGATAGAGGGCCATGAGACTTAGACCTGAGTGCAAAAATGGAGGCTCTAGCCCCTTCCAGAGCTGAGATATCGAAACTCAAAAATTGGGCCTGAAAAAAAAACGACAGTGGTACCCCTTACGTTTTTTTTGGGGGGCGAAAAATTAAGTTTCTCCAATCTTCCCAAAACTCTGGATTCTGATAGAGGGCCATGAGACTTAGACCTGAGTGCAAAAATGGAGGCTCTAGCCCCTTCCAGAGCTGAGATATCGAAACTCAAAAATTGGGCCCGAAAAAAAAACGACAGTGGTACCCCTTACGTTTTTTTTTTTTGGGCGAAAAATTAAGTTTCTCCAATCTTCCCAAAACTCTGGATCCTGATAGAGGGCCATGAGACTTAGACCTGAGTGCAAAAATGGAGGCTCTAGCCCCTTCCAGAGCTGAGATATCGAAACTCAAAAATTGGGCCCGAAAAAAAAAACGACAGTGGTACCCCTTACGTTTTTTTTTTTGGGCGAAATATTAAGTTTCTCCAATCTTCCCAAAACTCTGGATTCTGATAGAGGGCCATGAGACTTAGACCTGAGTGCAAAAATGGAGGCTCTAGCCCCTTCCAGAGCTGAGATATCGAAACTCAAAAATTGGGCCCGAAAAATAAAACGACAGTGGTACCCCTTACGTTTTTTTTTTTTTGGGCGAAAAATTAAGTTTCTCCAATCTTCCCAAAACTCTGGATTCTGATAGAGGGCCATGAGACTTAGACCTGAGTGCAAAAATGGAGGCTCTAGCCCCTTCCAGAGCTGAGATATCGAAACTCAAAAATTGGGCCCGAAAAAAAAACGACAGTGGTACCCCTTACGTTTTTTTTGGGGGGGGCGAAAAATTAAGTTTCTCCAATCTTCCCAAAACTCTGGATTCTGATAGAGGGCCATGAGACTTAGACCTGAGTGCAAAAATGGAGGCTCTAGCCCCTTCCAGAGCTGAGATATCGAAACTCAAAAATTGGGCCCGAAAAAAAAACGACAGTGGTACCCCTTACGTTTTTTTTTTTTGGGCGAAAAATTAAGTTTCTCCAATCTTCCCAAAACTCTGGATTCTGATAGAGGGCCATGAGACTTAGACCTGAGTGCAAAAATGGAGGCTCTAGCCCCTTCCAGAGCTGAGATATCGAAACTCAAAAATTGGGCCCGAAAAAAAAACGACAGTGGTACCCCTTACGTTTTTTTTGGGGGGGGCGAAAAATTAAGTTTCTCCAATCTTCCCAAAACTCTGGATCCTGATAGAGGGCCATGAGACTTAGACCTGAGTGCAAAAATGGAGGCTCTAGCCCCTTCCAGAGCTGAGATATCGAAACTCAAAAATTGGGCCCGAAAAAAAACCGACAGTGGTACCCCTTACGTTTTTTTTGGGGGGGCGAAAAATTAAGTTTCTCCAATCTTCCCAAAACTCTGGATTCTGATAGAGGGCCATGAGACTTAGACCTGAGTGCAAAAATGGAGGCTCTAGCCCCTTCAAGAGCTGAGATATCGAAACTCAAAAATTGGGCCCGAAAAAAAAACGACAGTGGTACCCCTTACGTTTTTTTTGGGGGGGCGAAAAATTAAGTTTCTCCAATCTTCCCAAAACTCTGGATTCTGATAGAGGGCCATGAGACTTAGACCTGAGTGCAAAAATGGAGGCTCTAGCCCCTTCCAGAGCTGAGATATCGAAACTCAAAAAGTGGGCCCGAAAAAAAAAACGACAGTGGTACCCCTTACGTTTTTTTTTTTTTGGGCGAAAAATTAAGTTTCTCCAATCTTCCCAAAACTCTGGATTCTGATAGAGGGCCATGAGACTTAGACCTGAGTGCAAAAATGGAGGCTCTAGCCCCTTCCAGAGCTGAGATATCGAAACTCAAAAAGTGGGCCCGAAAAAAAAACGACAGTGGTACCCCTTACGTTTTTTTTTTTGGGCGAAAAATTAAGTTTCTCCAATCTTCCCAAAACTCTGGATTCTGATAGAGGGCCATGAGACTTAGACCTGAGTGCAAAAATGGAGGCTCTAGCCCCTTCCAGAGCTGAGATATCGAAACTCAAAAATTGGGCCCGAAAAAAAAACGACAGTGGTACCCCTTACGTTTTTTTTTTTGGGCGAAAAATTAAGTTTCTCCAATCTTCCCAAAACTCTGGATTCTGATAGAGGGCCATGAGACTTAGACCTGAGTGCAAAAATGGAGGCTCTAGCCCCTTCCAGAGCTGAGATATCGAAACTCAAAAATTGGGCCTGAAAAAAAAACGACAGTGGTACCCCTTACGTTTTTTTTTGGGGGCGAAAAATTAAGTTTCTCCAATCTTCCCAAAACTCTGGATTCTGATAGAGGGCCATGAGACTTAGACCTGAGTGCAAAAATGGAGGCTCTAGCCCCTTCCAGAGCTGAGATATCGAAACTCAAAAATTGGGCCCGAAAAAAAAACGACAGTGGTACCCCTTACGTTTTTTTTTTTTTTGGGCAAAAAATTAAGTTTCTCCAATCTTCCCAAAACTCTGGATCCTGATAGAGGGCCATGAGACTTAGACCTGAGTGCAAAAATGGAGGCTCTAGCCCCTTCCAGAGCTGAGATATCGAAACTCAAAAATTGGGCCCGAAAAAAAAACGACAGTGGTACCCCTTACGTTTTTTTTTTTGGGCGAAATATTAAGTTTCTCCAATCTTCCCAAAACTCTGGATTCTGATAGAGGGCCATGAGACTTAGACCTGAGTGCAAAAATGGAGGCTCTAGCCCCTTCCAGAGCTGAGATATCGAAACTCAAAAATTGGGCCCGAAAAATAAAACGACAGTGGTACCCCTTACGTTTTTTTTGGGGGGGCGAAAAATTAAGTTTCTCCAATCTTCCCAAAACTCTGGATTCTGGTAGAGGGCCATGAGACTTAGACCTGAGTGCAAAAATGCAGGCTCTAGCCCCTTCCAGAGCTGAGATATCGAAACTCAAAAAGTGGGCCCGAAAAAAAAACGACAGTGGTACCCCTTACTTTTTTTTTTTTGGGCGAAAAATTAAGTTTCTCCAATCTTCCCAAAACTCTGGATTCTGATAGAGGGCCATGAGACTTAGACCTGAGTGCAAAAATGGAGGCTCTAGCCCCTTCCAGAGCTGAGATATCGAAACTCAAAAATTGGGCCCGAAAAAAAAACGACAGTGGTACCCCTTACGGTTTTTTTTTTGGGCGAAAAATTAAGTTTCTCCAATCTTCCCAAAACTCTGGATTCTGATAGAGGGCCATGAGACTTAGACCTGAGTGCAAAAATGGAGGCTCTAGCCCCTTCCAGAGCTGAGATATCGAAACTCAAAAATTGGGCCTGAAAAAAAAACGACAGTGGTACCCCTTACGTTTTTTTTTGGGGGCGAAAAATTAAGTTTCTCCAATCTTCCCAAAACTCTGGATTCTGATAGAGGGCCATGAGACTTAGACCTGAGTGCAAAAATGGAGGCTCTAGCCCCTTCCAGAGCTGAGATATCGAAACTCAAAAATTGGGCCCGAAAAAAAAACGACAGTGGTACCCCTTACGTTTTTTTTTTTTTGGGCGAAAAATTAAGTTTCTCCAATCTTCCCAAAACTCTGGATCCTGATAGAGGGCCATGAGACTTAGACCTGAGTGCAAAAATGGAGGCTCTAGCCCCTTCCAGAGCTGAGATATCGAAACTCAAAAATTGGGCCCGAAAAAAAAAACGACAGTGGTACCCCTTACGTTTTTTTTTTTGGGCGAAATATTAAGTTTCTCCAATCTTCCCAAAACTCTGGATTCTGATAGAGGGCCATGAGACTTAGACCTGAGTGCAAAAATGGAGGCTCTAGCCCCTTCCAGAGCTGAGATATCGAAACTCAAAAATTGGGCCCGAAAAATAAAACGACAGTGGTACCCCTTACGTTTTTTTTTTTTTGGGCGAAAAATTAAGTTTCTCCAATCTTCCCAAAACTCTGGATTCTGATAGAGGGCCATGAGACTTAGACCTGAGTGCAAAAATGGAGGCTCTAGCCCCTTCCAGAGCTGAGATATCGAAACTCAAAAATTGGGCCCGAAAAAAAAACGACAGTGGTACCCCTTACGTTTTTTTTGGGGGGGGCGAAAAATTAAGTTTCTCCAATCTTCCCAAAACTCTGGATCCTGATAGAGGGCCATGAGACTTAGACCTGAGTGCAAAAATGGAGGCTCTAGCCCCTTCCAGAGCTGAGATATCGAAACTCAAAAATTGGGCCCGAAAAAAAAAACGACAGTGGTACCCCTTACGTTTTTTTTGGGGGGGGCGAAAAATTAAGTTTCTCCAATCTTCCCAAAACTCTGGATTCTGATAGAGGGCCATGAGACTTAGACCTGAGTGCAAAAATGGAGGCTCTAGCCCCTTCCAGAGCTGAGATATCGAAACTCAAAAATTGGGCCCGAAAAAAAAACGACAGTGGTACCCCTTACGTTTTTTTTGGGGGGGCGAAAAATTAAGTTTCTCCAATCTTCCCAAAACTCTGGATTCTGATAGAGGGCCATGAGACTTAGACCTGAGTGCAAAAATGGAGGCTCTAGCCCCTTCCAGAGCTGAGATATCGAAACTCAAAAAGTGGGCCCGAAAAAAAAACGACAGTGGTACCCCTTACGTTTTTTTTTTTGGGCGAAAAATTAAGTTTCTCCAATCTTCCCAAAACTCTGGATTCGGATAGAGGGCCATGAGACTTAGACCTGAGTGCAAAAATGGAGGCTCTAGCCCCTTCCAGAGCTGAGATATCGAAACTCAAAAATTGGGCCCGAAAAAAAAACGACAGTGGTACCCCTTACGTTTTTTTTTTTGGGCGAAAAATTAAGTTTCTCCAATCTTCCCAAAACTCTGGATTCTGATAGAGGGCCATGAGACTTAGACCTGAGTGCAAAAATGGAGGCTCTAGCCCCTTCCAGAGCTGAGATATCGAAACTCAAAAATTGGGCCTGAAAAAAAAACGACAGTGGTACCCCTTACGTTTTTTTTGGGGGGCGAAAAATTAAGTTTCTCCAATCTTCCCAAAACTCTGGATTCTGATAGAGGGCCATGAGACTTAGACCTGAGTGCAAAAATGGAGGCTCTAGCCCCTTCCAGAGCTGAGATATCGAAACTCAAAAATTGGGCCCGAAAAAAAAACGACAGTGGTACCCCTTACGTTTTTTTTTTTTTGGGCGAAAAATTAAGTTTCTCCAATCTTCCCAAAACTCTGGATCCTGATAGAGGGCCATGAGACTTAGACCTGAGTGCAAAAATGGAGGCTCTAGCCCCTTCCAGAGCTGAGATATCGAAACTCAAAAATTGGGCCCGAAAAAAAAACGACAGTGGTACCCCTTACGTTTTTTTTTTTGGGCGAAATATTAAGTTTCTCCAATCTTCCCAAAACTCTGGATTCTGATAGAGGGCCATGAGACTTAGACCTGAGTGCAAAAATGGAGGCTCTAGCCCCTTCCAGAGCTGAGATATCGAAACTCAAAAATTGGGCCCGAAAAATAAAACGACAGTGGTACCCCTTACGTTTTTTTTGGGGGGGCGAAAAATTAAGTTTCTCCAATCTTCCCAAAACTCTGGATTCTGATAGAGGGCCATGAGACTTAGACCTGAGTGCAAAAATGGAGGCTCTAGCCCCTTCCAGAGCTGAGATATCGAAACTCAAAAATTGGGCCCGAAAAAAAAACGACAGTGGTACCCCTTACGTTTTTTTTGGGGGGGGCGAAAAATTAAGTTTCTCCAATCTTCCCAAAACTCTGGATTCTGATAGAGGGCCATGAGACTTAGACCTGAGTGCAAAAATGGAGGCTCTAGCCCCTTCCAGAGCTGAGATATCGAAACTCAAAAATTGGGCCCGAAAAAAAAACGACAGTGGTACCCCTTACGTTTTTTTTTTTTGGGCGAAAAATTAAGTTTCTCCAATCTTCCCAAAACTCTGGATTCTGATAGAGGGCCATGAGACTTAGACCTGAGTGCAAAAATGGAGGCTCTAGCCCCTTCCAGAGCCGAGATATCGAAACTCAAAAATTGGGCCCGAAAAAAAAACGACAGTGGTACCCCTTACGTTTTTTTTGGGGGGGCGAAAAATTAAGTTTCTCCAATCTTCCCAAAACTCTGGATCCTGATAGAGGGCCATGAGACTTAGACCTGAGTGCAAAAATGGAGGCTCTAGCCCCTTCCAGAGCTGAGATATCGAAACTCAAAAATTGGGCCCGAAAAAAAAACGACAGTGGTACCCCTTACGTTTTTTTTGGGGGGGGCGAAAAATTAAGTTTCTCCAATCTTCCCAAAACTCTGGATTCTGATAGAGGGCCATGAGACTTAGACCTGAGTGCAAAAATGGAGGCTCTAGCCCCTTCCAGAGCTGAGATATCGAAACTCAAAAATTGGGCCCGAAAAAAAAACGACAGTGGTACCCCTTACGTTTTTTTAGGGGGGGCGAAAAATTAAGTTTCTCCAATCTTCCCAAAACTCTGGATTCTGATAGAGGGCCATGAGACTTAGACCTGAGTGCAAAAATGGAGGCTCTAGCCCCTTCCAGAGCTGAGATATCGAAACTCAAAAAGTGGGCCCGAAAAAAAAACGACAGTGGTACCCCTTACGTTTTTTTTTTTTGGGCGAAAAATTAAGTTTCTCCAATCTTCCCAAAACTCTGGATTCTGATAGAGGGCCATGAGACTTAGACCTGAGTGCAAAAATGGAGGCTCTAGCCCCTTCCAGAGCTGAGATATCGAAACTCAAAAATTGGGCCTGAAAAAAAAACGACAGTGGTACCCCTTACGTTTTTTTTGGGGGGCGAAAAATTAAGTTTCTCCAATCTTCCCAAAACTCTGGATTCTGATAGAGGGCCATGAGACTTAGACCTGAGTGCAAAAATGGAGGCTCTAGCCCCTTCCAGAGCTGAGATATCGAAACTCAAAAATTGGGCCCGAAAAAAAAAACGACAGTGGTACCCCTTACGTTTTTTTTTTTTGGGCGAAAAATTAAGTTTCTCCAATCTTCCCAAAACTCTGGATCCTGATAGAGGGCCATGAGACTTAGACCTGAGTGCAAAAATGGAGGCTCTAGCCCCTTCCAGAGCTGAGATATCGAAACTCAAAAATTGGGCCCGAAAAAAAAAACGACAGTGGTACCCCTTACGTTTTTTTTTTTGGGCGAAATATTAAGTTTCTCCAATCTTCCCAAAACTCTGGATTCTGATAGAGGGCCATGAGACTTAGACCTGAGTGCAAAAATGGAGGCTCTAGCCCCTTCCAGAGCTGAGATATCGAAACTCAAAAATTGGGCCCGAAAAATAAAACGACAGTGGTACCCCTTACGTTTTTTTTTTTTTGGGCGAAAAATTAAGTTTCTCCAATCTTCCCAAAACTCTGGATTCTGATAGAGGGCCATGAGACTTAGACCTGAGTGCAAAAATGGAGGCTCTAGCCCCTTCCAGAGCTGAGATATCGAAACTCAAAAATTGGGCCCGAAAAAAAAACGACAGTGGTACCCCTTACGTTTTTTTTGGGGGGGGCGAAAAATTAAGTTTCTCCAATCTTCCCAAAACTCTGGATTCTGATAGAGGGCCATGAGACTTAGACCTGAGTGCAAAAATGGAGGCTCTAGCCCCTTCCAGAGCTGAGATATCGAAACTCAAAAATTGGGCCCGAAAAAAAAACGACAGTGGTACCCCTTACGTTTTTTTTTTTTGGGCGAAAAATTAAGTTTCTCCAATCTTCCCAAAACTCTGGATCCTGATAGAGGGCCATGAGACTTAGACCTGAGTGCAAAAATGGAGGCTCTAGCCCCTTCCAGAGCTGAGATATCGAAACTCAAAAATTGGGCCCGAAAAAAAAACGACAGTGGTACCCCTTACGTTTTTTTTGGGGGGGCGAAAAATTAAGTTTCTCCAATCTTCCCAAAACTCTGGATTCTGATAGAGGGCCATGAGACTTAGACCTGAGTGCAAAAATGGAGGCTCTAGCCCCTTCCAGAGCTGAGATATCGAAACTCAAAAATTGGGCCCGAAAAAAAAACGACAGTGGTACCCCTTACGTTTTTTTGGGGGGGGCGAAAAATTAAGTTTCTCCAATCTTCCCAAAACTCTGGATTCTGATAGAGGGCCATGAGACTTAGACCTGAGTGCAAAAATGGAGGCTCTAGCCCCTTCCAGAGCTGAGATATCGAAACTCAAAAAGTGGGCCCGAAAAAAAAACGACAGTGGTACCCCTTACGTTTTTTTTTTTTGGGCGAAAAATTAAGTTTCTCCAATCTTCCCAAAACTCTGGATTCTGATAGAGGGCCATGAGACTTAGACCTGAGTGCAAAAATGGAGGCTCTAGCCCCTTCCAGAGCTGAGATATCGAAACTCAAAAATTGGGCCCGAAAAAAAAACGACAGTGGTACCCCTTACGTTTTTTTTTTTGGGCGAAAAATTAAGTTTCTCCAATCTTCCCAAAACTCTGGATTCTGATAGAGGGCCATGAGACTTAGACCTGAGTGCAAAAATGGAGGCTCTAGCCCCTTCCAGAGCTGAGATATCGAAACTCAAAAATTGGGCCTGAAAAAAAAACGACAGTGGTACCCCTTACGTTTTTTTTTGGGGGCGAAAAATTAAGTTTCTCCAATCTTCCCAAAACTCTGGATTCTGATAGAGGGCCATGAGACTTAGACCTGAGTGCAAAAATGGAGGCTCTAGCCCCTTCCAGAGCTGAGATATCGAAACTCAAAAATTGGGCCCGAAAAAAAAACGACAGTGGTACCCCTTACGTTTTTTTTTTTTTTGGGCAAAAAATTAAGTTTCTCCAATCTTCCCAAAACTCTGGATCCTGATAGAGGGCCATGAGACTTAGACCTGAGTGCAAAAATGGAGGCTCTAGCCCCTTCCAGAGCTGAGATATCGAAACTCAAAAATTGGGCCCGAAAAAAAAACGACAGTGGTACCCCTTACGTTTTTTTTTTTGGGCGAAAAATTAAGTTTCTCCAATCTTCCCAAAACTCTGGATTCTGATAGAGGGCCATGAGACTTAGACCTGAGTGCAAAAATGGAGGCTCTAGCCCCTTCCAGAGCTGAGATATCGAAACTCAAAAATTGGGCCCGAAAAAAAAAACGACAGTGGTACCCCTTACGTTTTTTTTTTTGGGCGAAAAATTAAGTTTCTCCAATCTTCCCAAAACTCTGGATTCTGATAGAGGGCCATTAGACTTAGACCTGAGTGCAAAAATGGAGGCTCTAGCCCCTTCCAGAGCTGAGATATCGAAACTCAAAAATTGGGCCCGAAAAAAAAAACGACAGTGGTACCCCTTACGTTTTTTTTGGGGGGGGCGAAAAATTAAGTTTCTCCAATCTACCCAAAACTCTGGATTCTGATAGAGGGCCATGAGACTTAGACCTGAGTGCAAAAATGGAGGCTCTAGCCCCTTCCAGAGCTGAGATATCGAAACTCAAAAATTGGGCCCGAAAAAAAAACGACAGTGGTACCCCTTACGTTTTTTTTTTTTTGGGCGAAAAATTACGTTTCTCCAATCTTCCCAAAACTCTGGATTCTGATAGAGGGCCATGAGACTTAGACCTGAGTGCAAAAATGGAGGCTCTAGCCCCTTCCAGAGCTGAGATATCGAAACTCAAAAATTGGGCCCGAAAAAAAAACGACAGTGGTACCCCTTACGTTTTTTTTTTTGGGCGAAAAATTAAGTTTCTCCAATCTTCCCAAAACTCTGGATTCTGATAGAGGGCCATGAGACTTAGACCTGAGTGCAAAAATGGAGGCTCTAGCCCCTTCCAGAGCTGAGATATCGAAACTCAAAAATTGGGCCCGAAAAAAAAAACGACAGTGGTACCCCTTACGTTTTTTTTTGGGGGCGAAAAATTAAGTTTCTCCAATCTTCCCAAAACTCTGGATTCTGATAGAGGGCCATGAGACTTAGACCTGAGTGCAAAAATGGAGGCTCTAGCCCCTTCCAGAGCTGAGATATCGAAACTCAAAAATTGGGCCCGAAAAAAAAAAACGACAGTGGTACCCCTTACGTTTTTTTTTTGGGGCGAAAAATTAAGTTTCTCCAATCTTCCCAAAACTCTGGATTCTGATAGAGGGCCATGAGACTTAGACCTGAGTGCAAAAATGGAGGCTCGAGCCCATTCCAGAGCTGAGATATCGAAACTCAAAAATTGGGCCCGAAAAAAAAACGACAGTGGTACCCCTTACGTTTTTTTTTGGGGGGGCGAAAAATTAAGTTTCTCCAATCTTCCCAAAACTCTGGATTCTGATAGAGGGCCATGAGACTTAGACCTGAGTGCAAAAATGGAGGCTCTAGCCCCTTCCAGAGCTGAGATATCGAAACTCAAAAATTGGGCCCGAAAAAAAAACGACAGTGGTACCCCTTACGTTTTTTTTTTTTGGGCGAAAAATTAAGTTTCTCCAATCTTCCCAAAACTCTGGATTCTGATAGAGGGCCATGAGACTTAGACCTGAGTGCAAAAATGGAGGCTCTAGCCCCTTCCAGAGCTGAGATATCGAAACTCAAAAATTGGGCCCGAAAAAAAAACGACAGTGGTACCCCTTACGTTTTTTTTTGGGGCGAAAAATTAAGTTTCTCCAATCTTCCCAAAACTCTGGATTCTGATAGAGGGCCATGAGACTTAGACCTGAGTGCAAAAATGGAGGCTCTAGCCCCTTCCAGAGCTGAGATATCGAAACTCAAAAATTGGGCCCGAAAAAAAAACGACAGTGGTACCCCTTACGTTTTTTTTTGGGCGAAAAATTAAGTTTCTCCAATCTTCCCAAAACTCTGGATTCTGATAGAGGGCCATGAGACTTAGACCTGAGTGCAAAAATGGAGGCTCTAGCCCCTTCCAGAGCTGAGATATCGAAACTCAAAAATTGGGCCCGAAAAAAAAAACGACAGTGGTACCCCTTACGTTTTTTTGGGGGGGCGAAAAATTAAGTTTCTCCAATCTTCCCAAAACTCTGGATTCTGATAGAGGGCCATGAGACTTAGACCTGAGTGCAAAAATGGAGGCTCTAGCCCCTTCCAGAGCTGAGATATCGAAACTCAAAAATTGGGCCCGAAAAAAAAAACGACAGTGGTACCCCTTACGTTTTTTTTTTTTTGGGCGAAAAATTAAGTTTCTCCAATCTTCCCAAAACTCTGGATTCTGATAGAGGGCCATGAGACTTAGACCTGAGTGCAAAAATGGAGGCTCTAGCCCCTTCCAGAGCTGAGATATCGAAACTCAAAAATTGGGCCCGAAAAAAAAACGACAGTGGTACCCCTTACGTTTTTTTTGGGGGGGCGAAAAATTAAGTTTCTCCAATCTTCCCAAAACTCTGGATTCTGATAGAGGGCCATGAGACTTAGACCTGAGTGCAAAAATGGAGGCTCTAGCCCCTTCCAGAGCTGAGATATCGAAACTCAAAAATTGGGACCGAAAAAAAAAAAACGACAGTGGTACCCCTTATGTTTTTTTTTTTTGGGCGAAAAATTAAGTTTCTCCAATCTTCCCCAAACTCTGGATTCTGATAGAGGGCCATGAGACTTAGACCTGAGTGCAAAAATGGAGGCTCTAGCCCCTTCCAGAGCTGAGATATCGAAACTCAAAAATTGGGCCCGAAAAAAAAACGACAGTGGTACCCCTTACGTTTTTTTTTTTGGGCGAAAAATTAAGTTTCTCCAATCTTCCCAAAACTCTGGATTCTGATAGAGGGCCATGAGACTTAGACCTGAGTGCAAAAATGGAGGCTCTAGCCCCTTCCAGAGCTGAGATATCGAAACTCAAAAATTGGGCCCGAAAAAAAAACGACAGTGGTACCCCTTACGTTTTTTTGGGGGGGGCGAAAAATTAAGTTTTTCTTATCTTCCCAAAACTCTGGATTCTGATAGAGGGCCATGAGACTTAGACCTGAGTGCAAAAATGGAGGCTCTAGCCCCTTCCAGAGCTGAGATATCGAAACTCAAAAAGTGGGCCCGAAAAAAAAACGACAGTGGTACCCCTTACGTTTTTTTTTTTTGGGCGAAAAATTAAGTTTCTCCAATCTTCCCAAAACTCTGGATTCTGATAGAGGGCCATGAGACTTAGACCTGAGTGCAAAAATGGAGGCTCTAGCCCCTTCCAGAGCTGAGATATCGAAACTCAAAAATTGGGCCCGAAAAAAAAACGACAGTGGTACCCCTTACGTTTTTTTTTTTGGGCGAAAAATTAAGTTTCTCCAATCTTCCCAAAACTCTGGATTCTGATAGAGGGCCATGAGACTTAGACCTGAGTGCAAAAATGGAGGCTCTAGCCCCTTCCAGAGCTGAGATATCGAAACTCAAAAATTGGGCCCGAAAAAAAAACGACAGTGGTACCCCTTACGTTTTTTTTGGGGGGGCGAAAAATTAAGTTTCTCCAATCTTCCCAAAACTCTGGATCCTGATAGAGGGCCATGAGACTTAGACCTGAGTGCAAAAATGGAGGCTCTAGCCCCTTCCAGAGCTGAGATATCGAAACTCAAAAATTGGGCCCGAAAAAAAAACGACAGTGGTACCCCTTACGTTTTTTTTTTTTTGGGCGAAAAATTAAGTTTCTCCAATCTTCCCAAAACTCTGGATTCTGATAGAGGGCCATGAGACTTAGACCTGAGTGCAAAAATGGAGGCTCTAGCCCCTTCCAGAGCTGAGATATCGAAACTCAAAAATTGGGCCCGAAAAAAAAACGACAGTGGTACCCCTTACGTTTTTTTTTTTTGGGGCGAAAAATTAAGTTTCTCCAATCTTCCCAAAACTCTGGATTCTGATAGAGGGCCATGAGACTTAGACCTGAGTGCAAAAATGGAGGCTCTAGCCCCTTCCAGAGCTGAGATATCGAAACTCAAAAATTGGGCCCGTAAAAAAAAACGACAGTGGTACCCCTTACGTTTTTTTTTTTGGGCGAAAAATTAAGTTTCTCCAATCTTCCCAAAACTCTGGATTCTGATAGAGGGCCATGAGACTTAGACCTGAGTGCAAAAATGGAGGCTCTAGCCCCTTCCAGAGCTGATATATCGAAACTCAAAAATTGGGCTCTAAAAAAAAACGACAGTGGTACCCCTTACGTTTTTTTTGGGGGGGCGAAAAATTAAGTTTCTCCAATCTTCCCAAAACTCTGGATTCTGATAGAGGGCCATGAGACTTAGACCTGAGTGCAAAAATGGAGGCTCTAGCCCCTTCCAGAGCTGAGATATCGAAACTCAAAAATTGGGCCTGAAAAAAAAACGACAGTGGTACCCCTTACGTTTTTTTTTGGGGGCGAAAAATTAAGTTTCTCCAATCTTCCCAAAACTCTGGATTCTGATAGAGGGCCATGAGACTTAGACCTGAGTGCAAAAATGGAGGCTCTAGCCCCTTCCAGAGCTGAGATATCGAAACTCAAAAATTGGGCCCGAAAAAAAAACGACAGTGGTACCCCTTACGTTTTTTTTTTTGGGGCGAAAAATTAAGTTTCTCCAATCTTCCCAAAACTCTGGATTCTGATAGAGGGCCATGAGACTTAGACCTGAGTGCAAAAATGGAGGCTCTAGCCCCTTCCAGAGCTGAGATATCGAAACTCAAAAATTGGGCCCGAAAAAAAAAACGACAGTGGTACCCCTTACGTTTTTTTTTTTTTGGGCGAAAAATTAAGTTTCTCCAATCTTCCCAAAACTCTGGATTCTGATAGAGGGCCATGAGACTTAGACCTGAGTGCAAAAATGGAGGCTCTAGCCCCTTCCAGAGCTGATATATCGAAACTCAAAAATTGGGCTCTAAAAAAAAAACGACAGTGGTACCCCTTACGTTTTTTTTGGGGGGGCGAAAAATTAAGTTTCTCCAATCTTCCCAAAACTCTGGATTCTGATAGAGGGCCATGAGACTTAGACCTGAGTGCAAAAATGGAGGCTCTAGCCCCTTCCAGAGCTGAGATATCGAAACTCAAAAATTGGGCCTGAAAAAAAAACGACAGTGGTACCCCTTACGTTTTTTTTTGGGGGCGAAAAATTAAGTTTCTCCAATCTTCCCAAAACTCTGGATTCTGATAGAGGGCCATGAGACTTAGACCTGAGTGCAAAAATGGAGGCTCTAGCCCCTTCCAGAGCTGAGATATCGAAACTCAAAAATTGGGCCCGAAAAAAAAAACGACAGTGGTACCCCTTACGTTTTTTTTTTTTTGGGCGAAAAATTAAGTTTCTCCAATCTTCCCAAAACTCTGGATTCTGATAGAGGGCCATGAGACTTAGACCTGAGTGCAAAAATGGAGGCTCTAGCCCCTTCCAGAGCTGATATATCGAAACTCAAAAATTGGGCTCTAAAAAAAAACGACAGTGGTACCCCTTACGTTTTTTTTGGGGGGGCGAAAAATTAAGTTTCTCCAATCTTCCCAAAACTCTGGATTCTGATAGAGGGCCATGAGACTTAGACCTGAGTGCAAAAATGGAGGCTCTAGCCCCTTCCAGAGCTGAGATATCGAAACTCAAAAATTGGGCCTGAAAAAAAAACGACAGTGGTACCCCTTACGTTTTTTTTTGGGGGGCGAAAAATTAAGTTTCTCCAATCTTCCCAAAACTCTGGATTCTGATAGAGGGCCATGAGACTTAGACCTGAGTGCAAAAATGGAGGCTCTAGCCCCTTCCAGAGCTGAGATATCGAAACTCAAAAATTGGGCCCGAAAAAAAAACGACAGTGGTACCCCTTACGTTTTTTTTTTTTTTTTGGGCGAAAAATTAAGTTTCTCCAATCTTCCCCAAACTCTGGATCCTGATAGAGGGCCATGAGACTTAGACCTGAGTGCAAAAATGGAGGCTCTAGCCCCTTCCAGAGCTGAGATATCGAAACTCAAAAAGTGGGCCCGAAAAAAAAACGACAGTGTTACCCCTTACGTTTTTTTTTTTTGGGCGAAAAATTAAGTTTCTCCAATCTTCCCAAAACTCTGGATTCTGATAGAGGGCCATGAGACTTAGACCTGAGTGCAAAAATGGAGGCTCTAGCCCCTTCCAGAGCTGAGATATCGAAACTCAAAAATTGGGCCCGAAAAAAAAACGACAGTGGTACCCCTTACGTTTTTTTTTTGGGGGCGAAAAATTAAGTTTCTCCAATCTTCCCAAAACTCTGGATTCTGATAGAGGGCCATGAGACTTAGACCTGAGTGCAAAAATGGAGGCTCTAGCCCCTTCCAGAGCTGAGATATCGAAACTCAAAAATTGGGCCCGAAAAAAAAACGACAGTGGTACCCCTTACGTTTTTTTTGGGGGGGCGAAAAATTAAGTTTCTCCAATCTTCCCAAAACTCTGGATCCTGATAGAGGGCCATGAGACTTAGACCTGAGTGCAAAAATGGAGGCTCTAGCCCCTTCCAGAGCTGAGATATCGAAACTCAAAAATTGGGCCCGAAAAAAAAACGACAGTGGTACCCCTTACGTTTTTTTTGGGGGGGCGAAAAATTAAGTTTCTCCAATTTTCCCAAAACTCTGGATTCTGATAGAGGGCCATGAGACTTAGACCTGAGTGCAAAAATGGAGGCTCTAGCCCCTTCCAGAGCTGAGATATCGAAACTCAAAAATTGGGCCCGAAAAAAAAACGACAGTGGTACCCCTTACGTTTTTTTTGGGGGGGCGAAAAATTAAGTTTCTCCAATCTTCCCAAAACTCTGGATTCTGATAGAGGGCCATGAGACTTAGACCTGAGTGCAAAAATGCAGGCTCTAGCCCCTTCCAGAGCTGAGATATCGAAACTCAAAAAGTGGGCCCGAAAAAAAAACGACAGTGGTACCCCTTACGTTTTTTTTTTTGGGCGAAAAATTAAGTTTCTCCAATCTTCCCAAAACTCTGGATTCTGATAGAGGGCCATGAGACTTAGACCTGAGTGCAAAAATGGAGGCTCTAGCCCCTTCCAGAGCTGAGATATCGAAACTCAAAAATTGGGCCCGAAAAAAAAACGACAGTGGTACCCCTTACGTTTTTTTTTTTGGGCGAAAAATTAAGTTTCTCCAATCTTCCCAAAACTCTGGATTCTGATAGAGGGCCATGAGACTTAGACCTGAGTGCAAAAATGGAGGCTCTAGCCCCTTCCAGAGCTGAGATATCGAAACTCAAAAATTGGGCCTGAAAAAAAAACGACAGTGGTACCCCTTACGTTTTTTTTGGGGGGCGAAAAATTAAGTTTCTCCAATCTTCCCAAAACTCTGGATTCTGATAGAGGGCCATGAGACTTAGACCTGAGTGCAAAAATGGAGGCTCTAGCCCCTTCCAGAGCTGAGATATCGAAACTCAAAAATTGGGCCCGAAAAAAAAACGACAGTGGTACCCCTTACGTTTTTTTTTTTTTGGGCGAAAAATTAAGTTTCTCCAATCTTCCCAAAACTCTGGATCCTGATAGAGGGCCATGAGACTTAGACCTGAGTGCAAAAATGGAGGCTCTAGCCCCTTCCAGAGCTGAGATATCGAAACTCAAAAATTGGGCCCGAAAAAAAAAACGACAGTGGTACCCCTTACGTTTTTTTTTTTGGGCGAAATATTAAGTTTCTCCAATCTTCCCAAAACTCTGGATTCTGATAGAGGGCCATGAGACTTAGACCTGAGTGCAAAAATGGAGGCTCTAGCCCCTTCCAGAGCTGAGATATCGAAACTCAAAAATTGGGCCCGAAAAATAAAACGACAGTGGTACCCCTTACGTTTTTTTTTTTTTTGGGCGAAAAATTAAGTTTCTCCAATCTTCCCAAAACTCTGGATTCTGATAGAGGGCCATGAGACTTAGACCTGAGTGCAAAAATGGAGGCTCTAGCCCCTTCCAGAGCTGAGATATCGAAACTCAAAAATTGGGCCCGAAAAAAAAACGACAGTGGTACCCCTTACGTTTTTTTTGGGGGGGGCGAAAAATTAAGTTTCTCCAATCTTCCCAAAACTCTGGATCCTGATAGAGGGCCATGAGACTTAGACCTGAATGCAAAAATGGAGGCTCTAGCCCCTTCCAGAGCTGAGATATCGAAACTCAAAAATTGGGCCCGAAAAAAAAACGACAGTGGTACCCCTTACGTTTTTTTTGGGGGGGCGAAAAATTAAGTTTCTCCAATCTTCCCAAAACTCTGGATCCTGATAGAGGGCCATGAGACTTAGACCTGAGTGCAAAAATGGAGGCTCTAGCCCCTTCCAGAGCTGAGATATCGAAACTCAAAAATTGGGCCCGAAAAAAAAACGACAGTGGTACCCCTTACGTTTTTTTTGGGGGGGCGAAAAATTAAGTTTCTCCAATCTTCCCAAAACTCTGGATTCTGATAGAGGGCCATGAGACTTAGACCTGAGTGCAAAAATGGAGGCTCTAGCCCCTTCCAGAGCTGAGATATCGAAACTCAAAAATTGGGCCCGAAAAAAAAACGACAGTGGTACCCCTTACGTTTTTTTTGGGGGGGCGAAAAATTAAGTTTCTCCAATCTTCCCAAAACTCTGGATTCTGATAGAGGGCCATGAGACTTAGACCTGAGTGCAAAAATGGAGGCTCTAGCCCCTTCCAGAGCTGAGATATCGAAACTCAAAAAGTGGGCCCGAAAAAAAAACGACAGTGGTACCCCTTACGTTTTTTTTTTTGGGCGAAAAATTAAGTTTCTCCAATCTTCCCAAAACTCTGGATTCTGATAGAGGGCCATGAGACTTAGACCTGAGTGCAAAAATGGAGGCTCTAGCCCCTTCCAGAGCTGAGATATCGAAACTCAAAAATTGGGCCCGAAAAAAAAACGACAGTGGTACCCCTTACGTTTTTTTTTTTGGGCGAAAAATTAAGTTTCTCCAATCTTCCCAAAACTCTGGATTCTGATAGAGGGCCATGAGACTTAGACCTGAGTGCAAAAATGGAGGCTCTAGCCCCTTCCAGAGCTGAGATATCGAAACTCAAAAATTGGGCCTGAAAAAAAAACGACAGTGGTACCCCTTACGTTTTTTTTTGGGGGCGAAAAATTAAGTTTCTCCAATCTTCCCAAAACTCTGGATTCTGATAGAGGGCCATGAGACTTAGACCTGAGTGCAAAAATGGAGGCTCTAGCCCCTTCCAGAGCTGAGATATCGAAACTCAAAAATTGGGCCCGAAAAAAAAACGACAGTGGTACCCCTTACGTTTTTTTTTTTTGGGCGAAAAATTAAGTTTCTCCAATCTTCCCAAAACTCTGGATCCTGATAGAGGGCCATGAGACTTAGACCTGAGTGCAAAAATGGAGGCTCTAGCCCCTTCCAGAGCTGAGATATCGAAACTCAAAAATTGGGCCCGAAAAAAAAAACGACAGTGGTACCCCTTACGTTTTTTTTTTTGGGCGAAATATTAAGTTTCTCCAATCTTCCCAAAACTCTGGATTCTGATAGAGGGCCATGAGACTTAGACCTGAGTGCAAAAATGGAGGCTCTAGCCCCTTCCAGAGCTGAGATATCGAAACTCAAAAATTGGGCCCGAAAAATAAAACGACAGTGGTACCCCTTACGTTTTTTTTTTTTGGGCGAAAAATTAAGTTTCTCCAATCTTCCCAAAACTCTGGATTCTGATAGAGGGCCATGAGACTTAGACCTGAGTGCAAAAATGGAGGCTCTAGCCCCTTCCAGAGCTGAGATATCGAAACTCAAAAATTGGGCCCGAAAAAAAAACGACAGTGGTACCCCTTACGTTTTTTTGGGGGGGGGGCGAAAAATTAAGTTTCTCCAATCTTCCCAAAACTCTGGATTCTGATAGAGGGCCATGAGACTTAGACCTGAGTGCAAAAATGGAGGCTCTAGCCCCTTCCAGAGCTGAGATATCGAAACTCAAAAATTGGGCCCGAAAAAAAAACGACAGTGGTACCCCTTACGTTTTTTTTTTTTGGGCGAAAAATTAAGTTTCTCCAATCTTCCCAAAACTCTGGATTCTGATAGAGGGCCATGAGACTTAGACCTGAGTGCAAAAATGGAGGCTCTAGCCCCTTCCAGAGCTGAGATATCGAAACTCAAAAATTGGGCCCGAAAAAAAAACGACAGTGGTACCCCTTACGTTTTTTTTGGGGGGGCGAAAAATTAAGTTTCTCCAATCTTCCCAAAACTCTGGATCCTGATAGAGGGCCATGAGACTTAGACCTGAGTGCAAAAATGGAGGCTCTAGCCCCTTCCAGAGCTGAGATATCGAAACTCAAAAATTGGGCCCGAAAAAAAAACGACAGTGGTACCCCTTACGTTTTTTTTGGGGGGGCGAAAAATTAAGTTTCTCCAATCTTCCCAAAACTCTGGATTCTGATAGAGGGCCATGAGACTTAGACCTGAGTGCAAAAATGGAGGCTCTAGCCCCTTCCAGAGCTGAGATATCGTAACTCAAAAATTGGGCCCGAAAAAAAAACGACAGTGGTACCCCTTACGTTTTTTTTGGGGGGGCGAAAAATTAAGTTTCTCCAATCTTCCCAAAACTCTGGATTCTGATAGAGGGCCATGAGACTTAGACCTGAGTGCAAAATTGGAGGCTCTAGCCCCTTCCAGAGCTGAGATATCGAAACTCAAAAAGTGGGCCCGAAAAAAAAACGACAGTGGTACCCCTTACGTTTTTTTTTTTTTGGGCGAAAAATTAAGTTTCTCCAATCTTCCCAAAACTCTGGATTCTGATAGAGGGCCATGAGACTTAGACCTGAGTGCAAAAATGGAGGCTCTAGCCCCTTCCAGAGCTGAGATATCGAAACTCAAAAAGTGGGCCCGAAAAAAAAACGACAGTGGTACCCCTTACGTTTTTTTTTTTTGGGCGAAAAATTAAGTTTCTCCAATCTTCCCAAAACTCTGGATTCTGATAGAGGGCCATGAGACTTAGACCTGAGTGCAAAAATGGAGGCTCTAGCCCCTTCCAGAGCTGAGATATCGAAACTCAAAAATTGGGCCCGAAAAAAAAAACGACAGTGGTACCCCTTACGTTTTTTTTTTTGGGCGAAAAATTAAGTTTCTCCAATCTTCCCAAAACTCTGGATTCTGATAGAGGGCCATGAGACTTAGACCTGAGTGCAAAAATGGAGGCTCTAGCCCCTTCCAGAGCTGAGATATCGAAACTCAAAAATTGGGCCTGAAAAAAAAACGACAGTGGTACCCCTTACGTTTTTTTTTGGGGGCGAAAAATTAAGTTTCTCCAATCTTCCCAAAACTCTGGATTCTGATAGAGGGCCATGAGACTTAGACCTGAGTGCAAAAATGGAGGCTCTAGCCCCTTCCAGAGCTGAGATATCGAAACTCAAAAATTGGGCCCGAAAAAAAACGACAGTGGTACCCCTTACGTTTTTTTTTTTTTTGGGCAAAAAATTAAGTTTCTCCAATCTTCCCAAAACTCTGGATCCTGATAGAGGGCCATGAGACTTAGACCTGAGTGCAAAAATGGAGGCTCTAGCCCCTTCCAGAGCTGAGATATCGAAACTCAAAAATTGGGCCCGAAAAAAAAAACGACAGTGGTACCCCTTACGTTTTTTTTTTTTTGGGCGAAAAATTAAGTTTCTCCAATCTTCCCAAAACTCTGGATTCTGATAGAGGGCCATGAGACTTAGACCTGAGTGCAAAAATGGAGGCTCTAGCCCCTTCCAGAGCTGAGATATCGAAACTCAAAAATTGGGCCCGAAAAAAAAACGACAGTGGTACCCCTTACGTTTTTTTTGGGGGGGCGAAAAATTAAGTTTCTCCAATCTTCCCAAAACTCTGGATTCTGATAGAGGGCCATGAGACTTAGACCTGAGTGCAAAAATGGAGGCTCTAGCCCCTTCCAGAGCTGAGATATCGAAACTCAAAAATTGGGACCGAAAAAAAAAAACGACAGTGGTACCCCTTATGTTTTTTTTTTTTGGGCGAAAAATTAAGTTTCTCCAATCTTCCCCAAACTCTGGATTCTGATAGAGGGCCATGAGACTTAGACCTGAGTGCAAAAATGGAGGCTCTAGCCCCTTCCAGAGCTGAGATATCGAAACTCAAAAATTGGGCCCGAAAAAAAAACGACAGTGGTACCCCTTACGTTTTTTTTTTTGGGCGAAAAATTAAGTTTCTCCAATCTTCCCAAAACTCTGGATTCTGATAGAGGGCCATGAGACTTAGACCTGAGTGCAAAAATGGAGGCTCTAGCCCCTTCCAGAGCTGAGATATCGAAACTCAAAAATTGGGCCCGAAAAAAAAACGACAGTGGTACCCCTTACGTTTTTTTGGGGGGGGCGAAAAATTAAGTTTTTCTTATCTTCCCAAAACTCTGGATTCTGATAGAGGGCCATGAGACTTAGACCTGAGTGCAAAAATGGAGGCTCTAGCCCCTTCCAGAGCTGAGATATCGAAACTCAAAAAGTGGGCCCGAAAAAAAAACGACAGTGGTACCCCTTACGTTTTTTTTTTTTGGGCGAAAAATTAAGTTTCTCCAATCTTCCCAAAACTCTGGATTCTGATAGAGGGCCATGAGACTTAGACCTGAGTGCAAAAATGGAGGCTCTAGCCCCTTCCAGAGCTGAGATATCGAAACTCAAAAATTGGGCCCGAAAAAAAAACGACAGTGGTACCCCTTACGTTTTTTTTTTTGGGCGAAAAATTAAGTTTCTCCAATCTTCCCAAAACTCTGGATTCTGATAGAGGGCCATGAGACTTAGACCTGAGTGCAAAAATGGAGGCTCTAGCCCCTTCCAGAGCTGAGATATCGAAACTCAAAAATTGGGCCCGAAAAAAAAACGACAGTGGTACCCCTTACGTTTTTTTTGGGGGGGCGAAAAATTAAGTTTCTCCAATCTTCCCAAAACTCTGGATCCTGATAGAGGGCCATGAGACTTAGACCTGAGTGCAAAAATGGAGGCTCTAGCCCCTTCCAGAGCTGAGATATCGAAACTCAAAAATTGGGCCCGAAAAAAAAACGACAGTGGTACCCCTTACGTTTTTTTTTGGGGGGCGAAAAATTAAGTTTCTCCAATCTTCCCAAAACTCTGGATTCTGATAGAGGGCCATGAGACTTAGACCTGAGTGCAAAAATGGAGGCTCTAGCCCCTTCCAGAGCTGAGATATCGAAACTCAAAAATTGGGCCCGAAAAAAAAACGACAGTGGTACCCCTTACGTTTTTTTTTTTTTGGGCGAAAAATTAAGTTTCTCCAATCTTCCCAAAACTCTGGATTCTGATAGAGGGCCATGAGACTTAGACCTGAGTGCAAAAATGGAGGCTCTAGCCCCTTCCAGAGCTGAGATATCGAAACTCAAAAATTGGGCCCGAAAAAAAAACGACAGTGGTACCCCTTACGTTTTTTTTTTTGGGGCGAAAAATTAAGTTTCTCCAATCTTCCCAAAACTCTGGATTCTGATAGAGGGCCATGAGACTTAGACCTGAGTGCAAAAATGGAGGCTCTAGCCCCTTCCAGAGCTGAGATATCGAAACTCAAAAATTGGGCCCGAAAAAAAAAACGACAGTGGTACCCCTTACGTTTTTTTTTTTGGGCGAAAAATTAAGTTTCTCCAATCTTCCCAAAACTCTGGATTCTGATAGAGGGCCATGAGACTTAGACCTGAGTGCAAAAATGGAGGCTCTAGCCCCTTCCAGAGCTGATATATCGAAACTCAAAAATTGGGCTCTAAAAAAAAACGACAGTGGTACCCCTTACGTTTTTTTTGGGGGGGCGAAAAATTAAGTTTCTCCAATCTTCCCAAAACTCTGGATTCTGATAGAGGGCCATGAGACTTAGACCTGAGTGCAAAAATGGAGGCTCTAGCCCCTTCCAGAGCTGAGATATCGAAACTCAAAAATTGGGCCTGAAAAAAAAACGACAGTGGTACCCCTTACGTTTTTTTTTGGGGGCGAAAAATTAAGTTTCTCCAATCTTCCCAAAACTCTGGATTCTGATAGAGGGCCATGAGACTTAGACCTGAGTGCAAAAATGGAGGCTCTAGCCCCTTCCAGAGCTGAGATATCGAAACTCAAAAATTGGGCCCGAAAAAAAAACGACAGTGGTACCCCTTACGTTTTTTTTTTTGGGGCGAAAAATTAAGTTTCTCCAATCTTCCCAAAACTCTGGATTCTGATAGAGGGCCATGAGACTTAGACCTGAGTGCAAAAATGGAGGCTCTAGCCCCTTCCAGAGCTGAGATATCGAAACTCAAAAATTGGGCCCGAAAAAAAAAACGACAGTGGTACCCCTTACGTTTTTTTTTTTTGGGCGAAAAATTAAGTTTCTCCAATCTTCCCAAAACTCTGGATTCTGATAGAGGGCCATGAGACTTAGACCTGAGTGCAAAAATGGAGGCTCTAGCCCCTTCCAGAGCTGATATATCGAAACTCAAAAATTGGGCTCTAAAAAAAAAACGACAGTGGTACCCCTTACGTTTTTTTTGGGGGGGCGAAAAATTAAGTTTCTCCAATCTTCCCAAAACTCTGGATTCTGATAGAGGGCCATGAGACTTAGACCTGAGTGCAAAAATGGAGGCTCTAGCCCCTTCCAGAGCTGAGATATCGAAACTCAAAAATTGGGCCTGAAAAAAAAACGACAGTGGTACCCCTTACGTTTTTTTTTGGGGGCGAAAAATTAAGTTTCTCCAATCTTCCCAAAACTCTGGATTCTGATAGAGGGCCATGAGACTTAGACCTGAGTGCAAAAATGGAGGCTCTAGCCCCTTCCAGAGCTGAGATATCGAAACTCAAAAATTGGGCCCGAAAAAAAAACGACAGTGGTACCCCTTACGTTTTTTTTTTTGGGGCGAAAAATTAAGTTTCTCCAATCTTCCCAAAACTCTGGATTCTGATAGAGGGCCATGAGACTTAGACCTGAGTGCAAAAATGGAGGCTCTAGCCCCTTCCAGAGCTGAGATATCGAAACTCAAAAATTGGGCCCGAAAAAAAAAACGACAGTGGTACCCCTTACGTTTTTTTTTTTTTTGGGCGAAAAATTAAGTTTCTCCAATCTTCCCAAAACTCTGGATTCTGATAGAGGGCCATGAGACTTAGACCTGAGTGCAAAAATGGAGGCTCTAGCCCCTTCCAGAGCTGATATATCGAAACTCAAAAATTGGGCTCTAAAAAAAAACGACAGTGGTACCCCTTACGTTTTTTTTGGGGGGGCGAAAAATTAAGTTTCTCCAATCTTCCCAAAACTCTGGATTCTGATAGAGGGCCATGAGACTTAGACCTGAGTGCAAAAATGGAGGCTCTAGCCCCTTCCAGAGCTGAGATATCGAAACTCAAAAATTGGGCCTGAAAAAAAAACGACAGTGGTACCCCTTACGTTTTTTTTTGGGGGGCGAAAAATTAAGTTTCTCCAATCTTCCCAAAACTCTGGATTCTGATAGAGGGCCATGAGACTTAGACCTGAGTGCAAAAATGGAGGCTCTAGCCCCTTCCAGAGCTGAGATATCGAAACTCAAAAATTGGGCCCGAAAAAAAAACGACAGTGGTACCCCTTACGTTTTTTTTTTTTTTTGGGCGAAAAATTAAGTTTCTCCAATCTTCCCCAAACTCTGGATCCTGATAGAGGGCCATGAGACTTAGACCTGAGTGCAAAAATGGAGGCTCTAGCCCCTTCCAGAGCTGAGATATCGAAACTCAAAAAGTGGGCCCGAAAAAAAAACGACAGTGTTACCCCTTACGTTTTTTTTTTTTGGGCGAAAAATTAAGTTTCTCCAATCTTCCCAAAACTCTGGATTCTGATAGAGGGCCATGAGACTTAGACCTGAGTGCAAAAATGGAGGCTCTAGCCCCTTCCAGAGCTGAGATATCGAAACTCAAAAATTGGGCCCGAAAAAAAAACGACAGTGGTACCCCTTACGTTTTTTTTTTGGGGGCGAAAAATTAAGTTTCTCCAATCTTCCCAAAACTCTGGATTCTGATAGAGGGCCATGAGACTTAGACCTGAGTGCAAAAATGGAGGCTCTAGCCCCTTCCAGAGCTGAGATATCGAAACTCAAAAATTGGGCCCGAAAAAAAAACGACAGTGGTACCCCTTACGTTTTTTTTGGGGGGGCGAAAAAT
Source organism: Pimephales promelas (assembly GCF_988280905.1). Classification (NCBI taxonomy): domain Eukaryota; kingdom Metazoa; phylum Chordata; class Actinopteri; order Cypriniformes; family Leuciscidae; genus Pimephales; species Pimephales promelas. Next base: position 17,356,767 of record NC_142770.1, on the reverse strand, counting down.
TAAGTTTCTCCAATCTTCCCAAAACTCTGGATCCTGATAGAGGGCCATGAGACTTAGACCTGAGTGCAAAAATGGAGGCTCTAGCCCCTTCCAGAGCTGAGATATCGAAACTCAAAAATTGGGCCCGAAAAAAAAACGACAGTGGTACCCCTTACGTTTTTTTTGGGGGGGCGAAAAATTAAGTTTCTCCAATCTTCCCAAAACTCTGGATTCTGATAGAGGGCCATGAGACTTAGACCTGAGTGCAAAAATGGAGGCTCTAGCCCCTTCCAGAGCTGAGATATCGAAACTCAAAAATTGGGCCCGAAAAAAAAACGACAGTGGTACCCCTTACGTTTTTTTTGGGGGGGCGAAAAATTAAGTTTCTCCAATCTTCCCAAAACTCTGGATTCTGATAGAGGGCCATGAGACTTAGACCTGAGTGCAAAAATGCAGGCTCTAGCCCCTTCCAGAGCTGAGATATCGAAACTCAAAAAGTGGGCCCGAAAAAAAAACGACAGTGGTACCCCTTACGTTTTTTTTTTTGGGCGAAAAATTAAGTTTCTCCAATCTTCCCAAAACTCTGGATTCTGATAGAGGGCCATGAGACTTAGACCTGAGTGCAAAAATGGAGGCTCTAGCCCCTTCCAGAGCTGAGATATCGAAACTCAAAAATTGGGCCCGAAAAAAAAACGACAGTGGTACCCCTTACGTTTTTTTTTTTGGGCGAAAAATTAAGTTTCTCCAATCTTCCCAAAACTCTGGATTCTGATAGAGGGCCATGAGACTTAGACCTGAGTGCAAAAATGGAGGCTCTAGCCCCTTCCAGAGCTGAGATATCGAAACTCAAAAATTGGGCCTGAAAAAAAAACGACAGTGGTACCCCTTACGTTTTTTTTGGGGGGCGAAAAATTAAGTTTCTCCAATCTTCCCAAAACTCTGGATTCTGATAGAGGGCCATGAGACTTAGACCTGAGTGCAAAAATGGAGGCTCTAGCCCCTTCCAGAGCTGAGATATCGAAACTCAAAAATTGGGCCCGAAAAAAAAACGACAGTGGTACCCCTTACGTTTTTTTTTTTTTTGGGCGAAAAATTAAGTTTCTCCAATCTTCCCAAAACTCTGGATCCTGATAGAGGGCCATGAGACTTAGACCTGAGTGCAAAAATGGAGGCTCTAGCCCCTTCCAGAGCTGAGATATCGAAACTCAAAAATTGGGCCCGAAAAAAAAAACGACAGTGGTACCCCTTACGTTTTTTTTTTTGGGCGAAATATTAAGTTTCTCCAATCTTCCCAAAACTCTGGATTCTGATAGAGGGCCATGAGACTTAGACCTGAGTGCAAAAATGGAGGCTCTAGCCCCTTCCAGAGCTGAGATATCGAAACTCAAAAATTGGGCCCGAAAAATAAAACGACAGTGGTACCCCTTACGTTTTTTTTTTTTTTGGGCGAAAAATTAAGTTTCTCCAATCTTCCCAAAACTCTGGATTCTGATAGAGGGCCATGAGACTTAGACCTGAGTGCAAAAATGGAGGCTCTAGCCCCTTCCAGAGCTGAGATATCGAAACTCAAAAATTGGGCCCGAAAAAAAAACGACAGTGGTACCCCTTACGTTTTTTTTGGGGGGGGCGAAAAATTAAGTTTCTCCAATCTTCCCAAAACTCTGGATCCTGATAGAGGGCCATGAGACTTAGACCTGAGTGCAAAAATGGAGGCTCTAGCCCCTTCCAGAGCTGAGATATCGAAACTCAAAAATTGGGCCCGAAAAAAAAACGACAGTGGTACCCCTTACGTTTTTTTTGGGGGGGCGAAAAATTAAGTTTCTCCAATCTTCCCAAAACTCTGGATCCTGATAGAGGGCCATGAGACTTAGACCTGAGTGCAAAAATGGAGGCTCTAGCCCCTTCCAGAGCTGAGATATCGAAACTCAAAAATTGGGCCCGAAAAAAAAACGACAGTGGTACCCCTTACGTTTTTTTTGGGGGGGCGAAAAATTAAGTTTCTCCAATCTTCCCAAAACTCTGGATTCTGATAGAGGGCCATGAGACTTAGACCTGAGTGCAAAAATGGAGGCTCTAGCCCCTTCCAGAGCTGAGATATCGAAACTCAAAAATTGGGCCCGAAAAAAAAACGACAGTGGTACCCCTTACGTTTTTTTTGGGGGGGCGAAAAATTAAGTTTCTCCAATCTTCCCAAAACTCTGGATTCTGATAGAGGGCCATGAGACTTAGACCTGAGTGCAAAAATGGAGGCTCTAGCCCCTTCCAGAGCTGAGATATCGAAACTCAAAAAGTGGGCCCGAAAAAAAAACGACAGTGGTACCCCTTACGTTTTTTTTTTTGGGCGAAAAATTAAGTTTCTCCAATCTTCCCAAAACTCTGGATTCTGATAGAGGGCCATGAGACTTAGACCTGAGTGCAAAAATGGAGGCTCTAGCCCCTTCCAGAGCTGAGATATCGAAACTCAAAAATTGGGCCCGAAAAAAAAACGACAGTGGTACCCCTTACGTTTTTTTTTTTGGGCGAAAAATTAAGTTTCTCCAATCTTCCCAAAACTCTGGATTCTGATAGAGGGCCATGAGACTTAGACCTGAGTGCAAAAATGGAGGCTCTAGCCCCTTCCAGAGCTGAGATATCGAAACTCAAAAATTGGGCCTGAAAAAAAAACGACAGTGGTACCCCTTACGTTTTTTTTTGGGGGCGAAAAATTAAGTTTCTCCAATCTTCCCAAAACTCTGGATTCTGATAGAGGGCCATGAGACTTAGACCTGAGTGCAAAAATGGAGGCTCTAGCCCCTTCCAGAGCTGAGATATCGAAACTCAAAAATTGGGCCCGAAAAAAAAACGACAGTGGTACCCCTTACGTTTTTTTTTTTTTGGGCGAAAAATTAAGTTTCTCCAATCTTCCCAAAACTCTGGATCCTGATAGAGGGCCATGAGACTTAGACCTGAGTGCAAAAATGGAGGCTCTAGCCCCTTCCAGAGCTGAGATATCGAAACTCAAAAATTGGGCCCGAAAAAAAAACGACAGTGGTACCCCTTACGTTTTTTTTTTTGGGCGAAATATTAAGTTTCTCCAATCTTCCCAAAACTCTGGATTCTGATAGAGGGCCATGAGACTTAGACCTGAGTGCAAAAATGGAGGCTCTAGCCCCTTCCAGAGCTGAGATATCGAAACTCAAAAATTGGGCCCGAAAAATAAAACGACAGTGGTACCCCTTACGTTTTTTTTTTTTGGGCGAAAAATTAAGTTTCTCCAATCTTCCCAAAACTCTGGATTCTGATAGAGGGCCATGAGACTTAGACCTGAGTGCAAAAATGGAGGCTCTAGCCCCTTCCAGAGCTGAGATATCGAAACTCAAAAATTGGGCCCGAAAAAAAAACGACAGTGGTACCCCTTACGTTTTTTTGGGGGGGGGCGAAAAATTAAGTTTCTCCAATCTTCCCAAAACTCTGGATTCTGATAGAGGGCCATGAGACTTAGACCTGAGTGCAAAAATGGAGGCTCTAGCCCCTTCCAGAGCTGAGATATCGAAACTCAAAAATTGGGCCCGAAAAAAAAACGACAGTGGTACCCCTTACGTTTTTTTTTTTTGGGCGAAAAATTAAGTTTCTCCAATCTTCCCAAAACTCTGGATTCTGATAGAGGGCCATGAGACTTAGACCTGAGTGCAAAAATGGAGGCTCTAGCCCCTTCCAGAGCTGAGATATCGAAACTCAAAAATTGGGCCCGAAAAAAAAACGACAGTGGTACCCCTTACGTTTTTTTTGGGGGGGCGAAAAATTAAGTTTCTCCAATCTTCCCAAAACTCTGGATCCTGATAGAGGGCCATGAGACTTAGACCTGAGTGCAAAAATGGAGGCTCTAGCCCCTTCCAGAGCTGAGATATCGAAACTCAAAAATTGGGCCCGAAAAAAAAACGACAGTGGTACCCCTTACGTTTTTTTTGGGGGGGCGAAAAATTAAGTTTCTCCAATCTTCCCAAAACTCTGGATTCTGATAGAGGGCCATGAGACTTAGACCTGAGTGCAAAAATGGAGGCTCTAGCCCCTTCCAGAGCTGAGATATCGAAACTCAAAAATTGGGCCCGAAAAAAAAACGACAGTGGTACCCCTTACGTTTTTTTTGGGGGGGCGAAAAATTAAGTTTCTCCAATCTTCCCAAAACTCTGGATTCTGATAGAGGGCCATGAGACTTAGACCTGAGTGCAAAATTGGAGGCTCTAGCCCCTTCCAGAGCTGAGATATCGAAACTCAAAAAGTGGGCCCGAAAAAAAAAACGACAGTGGTACCCCTTACGTTTTTTTTTTTTTGGGCGAAAAATTAAGTTTCTCCAATCTTCCCAAAACTCTGGATTCTGATAGAGGGCCATGAGACTTAGACCTGAGTGCAAAAATGGAGGCTCTAGCCCCTTCCAGAGCTGAGATATCGAAACTCAAAAAGTGGGCCCGAAAAAAAAACGACAGTGGTACCCCTTACGTTTTTTTTTTTTTGGGCGAAAAATTAAGTTTCTCCAATCTTCCCAAAACTCTGGATTCTGATAGAGGGCCATGAGACTTAGACCTGAGTGCAAAAATGGAGGCTCTAGCCCCTTCCAGAGCTGAGATATCGAAACTCAAAAATTGGGCCCGAAAAAAAAACGACAGTGGTACCCCTTACGTTTTTTTTTTTGGGCGAAAAATTAAGTTTCTCCAATCTTCCCAAAACTCTGGATTCTGATAGAGGGCCATGAGACTTAGACCTGAGTGCAAAAATGGAGGCTCTAGCCCCTTCCAGAGCTGAGATATCGAAACTCAAAAATTGGGCCTGAAAAAAAAACGACAGTGGTACCCCTTACGTTTTTTTTGGGGGGCGAAAAATTAAGTTTCTCCAATCTTCCCAAAACTCTGGATTCTGATAGAGGGCCATGAGACTTAGACCTGAGTGCAAAAATGGAGGCTCTAGCCCCTTCCAGAGCTGAGATATCGAAACTCAAAAATTGGGCCCGAAAAAAAACGACAGTGGTACCCCTTACGTTTTTTTTTTTTTTGGGCAAAAAATTAAGTTTCTCCAATCTTCCCAAAACTCTGGATCCTGATAGAGGGCCATGAGACTTAGACCTGAGTGCAAAAATGGAGGCTCTAGCCCCTTCCAGAGCTGAGATATCGAAACTCAAAAATTGGGCCCGAAAAAAAAAACGACAGTGGTACCCCTTACGTTTTTTTTTTTTGGGCGAAAAATTAAGTTTCTCCAATCTTCCCAAAACTCTGGATTCTGATAGAGGGCCATGAGACTTAGACCTGAGTGCAAAAATGGAGGCTCTAGCCCCTTCCAGAGCTGAGATATCGAAACTCAAAAATTGGGACCGAAAAAAAAAAAACGACAGTGGTACCCCTTATGTTTTTTTTTTTTGGGCGAAAAATTAAGTTTCTCCAATCTTCCCCAAACTCTGGATTCTGATAGAGGGCCATGAGACTTAGACCTGAGTGCAAAAATGGAGGCTCTAGCCCCTTCCAGAGCTGAGATATCGAAACTCAAAAATTGGGCCCGAAAAAAAAACGACAGTGGTACCCCTTACGTTTTTTTTTTTGGGCGAAAAATTAAGTTTCTCCAATCTTCCCAAAACTCTGGATTCTGATAGAGGGCCATGAGACTTAGACCTGAGTGCAAAAATGGAGGCTCTAGCCCCTTCCAGAGCTGAGATATCGAAACTCAAAAATTGGGCCCGAAAAAAAAACGACAGTGGTACCCCTTACGTTTTTTTGGGGGGGGCGAAAAATTAAGTTTTTCTTATCTTCCCAAAACTCTGGATTCTGATAGAGGGCCATGAGACTTAGACCTGAGTGCAAAAATGGAGGCTCTAGCCCCTTCCAGAGCTGAGATATCGAAACTCAAAAAGTGGGCCCGAAAAAAAAACGACAGTGGTACCCCTTACGTTTTTTTTTTTTTGGGCGAAAAATTAAGTTTCTCCAATCTTCCCAAAACTCTGGATTCTGATAGAGGGCCATGAGACTTAGACCTGAGTGCAAAAATGGAGGCTCTAGCCCCTTCCAGAGCTGAGATATCGAAACTCAAAAATTGGGCCCGAAAAAAAAACGACAGTGGTACCCCTTACGTTTTTTTTTTTGGGCGAAAAATTAAGTTTCTCCAATCTTCCCAAAACTCTGGATTCTGATAGAGGGCCATGAGACTTAGACCTGAGTGCAAAAATGGAGGCTCTAGCCCCTTCCAGAGCTGAGATATCGAAACTCAAAAATTGGGCCCGAAAAAAAAACGACAGTGGTACCCCTTACGTTTTTTTTGGGGGGGCGAAAAATTAAGTTTCTCCAATCTTCCCAAAACTCTGGATCCTGATAGAGGGCCATGAGACTTAGACCTGAGTGCAAAAATGGAGGCTCTAGCCCCTTCCAGAGCTGAGATATCGAAACTCAAAAATTGGGCCCGAAAAAAAAACGACAGTGGTACCCCTTACGTTTTTTTTTGGGGGGCGAAAAATTAAGTTTCTCCAATCTTCCCAAAACTCTGGATTCTGATAGAGGGCCATGAGACTTAGACCTGAGTGCAAAAATGGAGGCTCTAGCCCCTTCCAGAGCTGAGATATCGAAACTCAAAAATTGGGCCCGAAAAAAAAACGACAGTGGTACCCCTTACGTTTTTTTTTTTTTGGGCGAAAAATTAAGTTTCTCCAATCTTCCCAAAACTCTGGATTCTGATAGAGGGCCATGAGACTTAGACCTGAGTGCAAAAATGGAGGCTCTAGCCCCTTCCAGAGCTGAGATATCGAAACTCAAAAATTGGGCCCGAAAAAAAAACGACAGTGGTACCCCTTACGTTTTTTTTTTTGGGGCGAAAAATTAAGTTTCTCCAATCTTCCCAAAACTCTGGATTCTGATAGAGGGCCATGAGACTTAGACCTGAGTGCAAAAATGGAGGCTCTAGCCCCTTCCAGAGCTGAGATATCGAAACTCAAAAATTGGGCCCGAAAAAAAAAAACGACAGTGGTACCCCTTACGTTTTTTTTTTTGGGCGAAAAATTAAGTTTCTCCAATCTTCCCAAAACTCTGGATTCTGATAGAGGGCCATGAGACTTAGACCTGAGTGCAAAAATGGAGGCTCTAGCCCCTTCCAGAGCTGATATATCGAAACTCAAAAATTGGGCTCTAAAAAAAAACGACAGTGGTACCCCTTACGTTTTTTTTGGGGGGGCGAAAAATTAAGTTTCTCCAATCTTCCCAAAACTCTGGATTCTGATAGAGGGCCATGAGACTTAGACCTGAGTGCAAAAATGGAGGCTCTAGCCCCTTCCAGAGCTGAGATATCGAAACTCAAAAATTGGGCCTGAAAAAAAAACGACAGTGGTACCCCTTACGTTTTTTTTTGGGGGCGAAAAATTAAGTTTCTCCAATCTTCCCAAAACTCTGGATTCTGATAGAGGGCCATGAGACTTAGACCTGAGTGCAAAAATGGAGGCTCTAGCCCCTTCCAGAGCTGAGATATCGAAACTCAAAAATTGGGCCCGAAAAAAAAACGACAGTGGTACCCCTTACGTTTTTTTTTTGGGGCGAAAAATTAAGTTTCTCCAATCTTCCCAAAACTCTGGATTCTGATAGAGGGCCATGAGACTTAGACCTGAGTGCAAAAATGGAGGCTCTAGCCCCTTCCAGAGCTGAGATATCGAAACTCAAAAATTGGGCCCGAAAAAAAAAACGACAGTGGTACCCCTTACGTTTTTTTTTTTGGGCGAAAAATTAAGTTTCTCCAATCTTCCCAAAACTCTGGATTCTGATAGAGGGCCATGAGACTTAGACCTGAGTGCAAAAATGGAGGCTCTAGCCCCTTCCAGAGCTGATATATCGAAACTCAAAAATTGGGCTCTAAAAAAAAAACGACAGTGGTACCCCTTACGTTTTTTTTGGGGGGGCGAAAAATTAAGTTTCTCCAATCTTCCCAAAACTCTGGATTCTGATAGAGGGCCATGAGACTTAGACCTGAGTGCAAAAATGGAGGCTCTAGCCCCTTCCAGAGCTGAGATATCGAAACTCAAAAATTGGGCCTGAAAAAAAAACGACAGTGGTACCCCTTACGTTTTTTTTTGGGGGCGAAAAATTAAGTTTCTCCAATCTTCCCAAAACTCTGGATTCTGATAGAGGGCCATGAGACTTAGACCTGAGTGCAAAAATGGAGGCTCTAGCCCCTTCCAGAGCTGAGATATCGAAACTCAAAAATTGGGCCCGAAAAAAAAACGACAGTGGTACCCCTTACGTTTTTTTTTTTGGGGCGAAAAATTAAGTTTCTCCAATCTTCCCAAAACTCTGGATTCTGATAGAGGGCCATGAGACTTAGACCTGAGTGCAAAAATGGAGGCTCTAGCCCCTTCCAGAGCTGAGATATCGAAACTCAAAAATTGGGCCCGAAAAAAAAAACGACAGTGGTACCCCTTACGTTTTTTTTTTTTTGGGCGAAAAATTAAGTTTCTCCAATCTTCCCAAAACTCTGGATTCTGATAGAGGGCCATGAGACTTAGACCTGAGTGCAAAAATGGAGGCTCTAGCCCCTTCCAGAGCTGATATATCGAAACTCAAAAATTGGGCTCTAAAAAAAAACGACAGTGGTACCCCTTACGTTTTTTTTGGGGGGGCGAAAAATTAAGTTTCTCCAATCTTCCCAAAACTCTGGATTCTGATAGAGGGCCATGAGACTTAGACCTGAGTGCAAAAATGGAGGCTCTAGCCCCTTCCAGAGCTGAGATATCGAAACTCAAAAATTGGGCCTGAAAAAAAAACGACAGTGGTACCCCTTACGTTTTTTTTTGGGGGGCGAAAAATTAAGTTTCTCCAATCTTCCCAAAACTCTGGATTCTGATAGAGGGCCATGAGACTTAGACCTGAGTGCAAAAATGGAGGCTCTAGCCCCTTCCAGAGCTGAGATATCGAAACTCAAAAATTGGGCCCGAAAAAAAAACGACAGTGGTACCCCTTACGTTTTTTTTTTTTTTTGGGCGAAAAATTAAGTTTCTCCAATCTTCCCCAAACTCTGGATCCTGATAGAGGGCCATGAGACTTAGACCTGAGTGCAAAAATGGAGGCTCTAGCCCCTTCCAGAGCTGAGATATCGAAACTCAAAAAGTGGGCCCGAAAAAAAAACGACAGTGTTACCCCTTACGTTTTTTTTTTTTGGGCGAAAAATTAAGTTTCTCCAATCTTCCCAAAACTCTGGATTCTGATAGAGGGCCATGAGACTTAGACCTGAGTGCAAAAATGGAGGCTCTAGCCCCTTCCAGAGCTGAGATATCGAAACTCAAAAATTGGGCCCGAAAAAAAAACGACAGTGGTACCCCTTACGTTTTTTTTTTGGGGGCGAAAAATTAAGTTTCTCCAATCTTCCCAAAACTCTGGATTCTGATAGAGGGCCATGAGACTTAGACCTGAGTGCAAAAATGGAGGCTCTAGCCCCTTCCAGAGCTGAGATATCGAAACTCAAAAATTGGGCCCGAAAAAAAAACGACAGTGGTACCCCTTACGTTTTTTTTGGGGGGGCGAAAAATTAAGTTTCTCCAATCTTCCCAAAACTCTGGATCCTGATAGAGGGCCATGAGACTTAGACCTGAGTGCAAAAATGGAGGCTCTAGCCCCTTCCAGAGCTGAGATATCGAAACTCAAAAATTGGGCCCGAAAAAAAAACGACAGTGGTACCCCTTACGTTTTTTTTGGGGGGGCGAAAAATTAAGTTTCTCCAATCTTCCCAAAACTCTGGATTCTGATAGAGGGCCATGAGACTTAGACCTGAGTGCAAAAATGGAGGCTCTAGCCCCTTCCAGAGCTGAGATATCGAAACTCAAAAATTGGGCCCGAAAAAAAAACGACAGTGGTACCCCTTACGTTTTTTTTGGGGGGGCGAAAAATTAAGTTTCTCCAATCTTCCCAAAACTCTGGATTCTGATAGAGGGCCATGAGACTTAGACCTGAGTGCAAAAATGCAGGCTCTAGCCCCTTCCAGAGCTGAGATATCGAAACTCAAAAAGTGGGCCCGAAAAAAAAACGACAGTGGTACCCCTTACGTTTTTTTTTTTTGGGCGAAAAATTAAGTTTCTCCAATCTTCCCAAAACTCTGGATTCTGATAGAGGGCCATGAGACTTAGACCTGAGTGCAAAAATGGAGGCTCTAGCCCCTTCCAGAGCTGAGATATCGAAACTCAAAAATTGGGCCCGAAAAAAAAACGACAGTGGTACCCCTTACGTTTTTTTTTTTGGGCGAAAAATTAAGTTTCTCCAATCTTCCCAAAACTCTGGATTCTGATAGAGGGCCATGAGACTTAGACCTGAGTGCAAAAATGGAGGCTCTAGCCCCTTCCAGAGCTGAGATATCGAAACTCAAAAATTGGGCCTGAAAAAAAAACGACAGTGGTACCCCTTACGTTTTTTTGGGGGGGCGAAAAATTAAGTTTCTCCAATCTTCCCAAAACTCTGGATTCTGATAGAGGGCCATGAGACTTAGACCTGAGTGCAAAAATGGAGGCTCTAGCCCCTTCCAGAGCTGAGATATCGAAACTCAAAAATTGGGCCCGAAAAAAAAACGACAGTGGTACCCCTTACGTTTTTTTTTTTTGGGCGAAAAATTAAGTTTCTCCAATCTTCCCAAAACTCTGGATCCTGATAGAGGGCCATGAGACTTAGACCTGAGTGCAAAAATGGAGGCTCTAGCCCCTTCCAGAGCTGAGATATCGAAACTCAAAAATTGGGCCCGAAAAAAAAAACGACAGTGGTACCCCTTACGTTTTTTTTTTTGGGCGAAATATTAAGTTTCTCCAATCTTCCCAAAACTCTGGATTCTGATAGAGGGCCATGAGACTTAGACCTGAGTGCAAAAATGGAGGCTCTAGCCCCTTCCAGAGCTGAGATATCGAAACTCAAAAATTGGGCCCGAAAAATAAAACGACAGTGGTACCCCTTACGTTTTTTTTTTTTTTGGGCGAAAAATTAAGTTTCTCCAATCTTCCCAAAACTCTGGATTCTGATAGAGGGCCATGAGACTTAGACCTGAGTGCAAAAATGGAGGCTCTAGCCCCTTCCAGAGCTGAGATATCGAAACTCAAAAATTGGGCCCGAAAAAAAAACGACAGTGGTACCCCTTACGTTTTTTTTGGGGGGGGCGAAAAATTAAGTTTCTCCAATCTTCCCAAAACTCTGGATCCTGATAGAGGGCCATGAGACTTAGACCTGAGTGCAAAAATGGAGGCTCTAGCCCCTTCCAGAGCTGAGATATCGAAACTCAAAAATTGGGCCCGAAAAAAAAACGACAGTGGTACCCCTTACGTTTTTTTTGGGGGGGCGAAAAATTAAGTTTCTCCAATCTTCCCAAAACTCTGGATCCTGATAGAGGGCCATGAGACTTAGACCTGAGTGCAAAAATGGAGGCTCTAGCCCCTTCCAGAGCTGAGATATCGAAACTCAAAAATTGGGCCCGAAAAAAAAACGACAGTGGTACCCCTTACGTTTTTTTTGGGGGGGCGAAAAATTAAGTTTCTCCAATCTTCCCAAAACTCTGGATTCTGATAGAGGGCCATGAGACTTAGACCTGAGTGCAAAAATGGAGGCTCTAGCCCCTTCCAGAGCTGAGATATCGAAACTCAAAAATTGGGCCCGAAAAAAAAACGACAGTGGTACCCCTTACGTTTTTTTTGGGGGGGCGAAAAATTAAGTTTCTCCAATCTTCCCAAAACTCTGGATTCTGATAGAGGGCCATGAGACTTAGACCTGAGTGCAAAAATGGAGGCTCTAGCCCCTTCCAGAGCTGAGATATCGAAACTCAAAAAGTGGGCCCGAAAAAAAAACGACAGTGGTACCCCTTACGTTTTTTTTTTTGGGCGAAAAATTAAGTTTCTCCAATCTTCCCAAAACTCTGGATTCTGATAGAGGGCCATGAGACTTAGACCTGAGTGCAAAAATGGAGGCTCTAGCCCCTTCCAGAGCTGAGATATCGAAACTCAAAAATTGGGCCCGAAAAAAAAACGACAGTGGTACCCCTTACGTTTTTTTTTTTGGGCGAAAAATTAAGTTTCTCCAATCTTCCCAAAACTCTGGATTCTGATAGAGGGCCATGAGACTTAGACCTGAGTGCAAAAATGGAGGCTCTAGCCCCTTCCAGAGCTGAGATATCGAAACTCAAAAATTGGGCCTGAAAAAAAAACGACAGTGGTACCCCTTACGTTTTTTTTGGGGGGCGAAAAATTAAGTTTCTCCAATCTTCCCAAAACTCTGGATTCTGATAGAGGGCCATGAGACTTAGACCTGAGTGCAAAAATGGAGGCTCTAGCCCCTTCCAGAGCTGAGATATCGAAACTCAAAAATTGGGCCCGAAAAAAAAACGACAGTGGTACCCCTTACGTTTTTTTTTTTTTGGGCGAAAAATTAAGTTTCTCCAATCTTCCCAAAACTCTGGATCCTGATAGAGGGCCATGAGACTTAGACCTGAGTGCAAAAATGGAGGCTCTAGCCCCTTCCAGAGCTGAGATATCGAAACTCAAAAATTGGGCCCGAAAAAAAAAACGACAGTGGTACCCCTTACGTTTTTTTTTTTGGGCGAAATATTAAGTTTCTCCAATCTTCCCAAAACTCTGGATTCTGATAGAGGGCCATGAGACTTAGACCTGAGTGCAAAAATGGAGGCTCTAGCCCCTTCCAGAGCTGAGATATCGAAACTCAAAAATTGGGCCCGAAAAATAAAACGACAGTGGTACCCCTTACGTTTTTTTTTTTTGGGCGAAAAATTAAGTTTCTCCAATCTTCCCAAAACTCTGGATTCTGATAGAGGGCCATGAGACTTAGACCTGAGTGCAAAAATGGAGGCTCTAGCCCCTTCCAGAGCTGAGATATCGAAACTCAAAAATTGGGCCCGAAAAAAAACGACAGTGGTACCCCTTACGTTTTTTTGGGGGGGGGCGAAAAATTAAGTTTCTCCAATCTTCCCAAAACTCTGGATTCTGATAGAGGGCCATGAGACTTAGACCTGAGTGCAAAAATGGAGGCTCTAGCCCCTTCCAGAGCTGAGATATCGAAACTCAAAAATTGGGCCCGAAAAAAAAACGACAGTGGTACCCCTTACGTTTTTTTTGGGGGGGCGAAAAATTAAGTTTCTCCAATCTTCCCAAAACTCTGGATCCTGATAGAGGGCCATGAGACTTAGACCTGAGTGCAAAAATGGAGGCTCTAGCCCCTTCCAGAGCTGAGATATCGAAACTCAAAAATTGGGCCCGAAAAAAAAACGACAGTGGTACCCCTTACGTTTTTTTTGGGGGGGCGAAAAATTAAGTTTCTCCAATCTTCCCAAAACTCTGGATTCTGATAGAGGGCCATGAGACTTAGACCTGAGTGCAAAAATGGAGGCTCTAGCCCCTTCCAGAGCTGAGATATCGAAACTCAAAAATTGGGCCCGAAAAAAAAACGACAGTGGTACCCCTTACGTTTTTTTTGGGGGGGCGAAAAATTAAGTTTCTCCAATCTTCCCAAAACTCTGGATTCTGATAGAGGGCCATGAGACTTAGACCTGAGTGCAAAAATGGAGGCTCTAGCCCCTTCCAGAGCTGAGATATCGAAACTCAAAAAGTGGGCCCGAAAAAAAAACGACAGTGGTACCCCTTACGTTTTTTTTTTTTGGGGCGAAAAATTAAGTTTCTCCAATCTTCCCAAAACTCTGGATTCTGATAGAGGGCCATGAGACTTAGACCTGAGTGCAAAAATGGAGGCTCTAGCCCCTTCCAGAGCTGAGATATCGAAACTCAAAAAGTGGGCCCGAAAAAAAAACGACAGTGGTACCCCTTACGTTTTTTTTTTTTGGGCGAAAAATTAAGTTTCTCCAATCTTCCCAAAACTCTGGATTCTGATAGAGGGCCATGAGACTTAGACCTGAGTGCAAAAATGGAGGCTCTAGCCCCTTCCAGAGCTGAGATATCGAAACTCAAAAATTGGGCCCGAAAAAAAAACGACAGTGGTACCCCTTACGTTTTTTTTTTTGGGCGAAAAATTAAGTTTCTCCAATCTTCCCAAAACTCTGGATTCTGATAGAGGGCCATGAGACTTAGACCTGAGTGCAAAAATGGAGGCTCTAGCCCCTTCCAGAGCTGAGATATCGAAACTCAAAAATTGGGCCTGAAAAAAAAACGACAGTGGTACCCCTTACGTTTTTTTTGGGGGGCGAAAAATTAAGTTTCTCCAATCTTCCCAAAACTCTGGATTCTGATAGAGGGCCATGAGACTTAGACCTGAGTGCAAAAATGGAGGCTCTAGCCCCTTCCAGAGCTGAGATATCGAAACTCAAAAATTGGGCCCGAAAAAAAACGACAGTGGTACCCCTTACGTTTTTTTTTTTTTTTGGGCAAAAAATTAAGTTTCTCCAATCTTCCCAAAACTCTGGATCCTGATAGAGGGCCATGAGACTTAGACCTGAGTGCAAAAATGGAGGCTCTAGCCCCTTCCAGAGCTGAGATATCGAAACTCAAAAATTGGGCCCGAAAAAAAAACGACAGTGGTACCCCTTACGGTTTTTTTTTTGGGCGAAATATTAAGTTTCTCCAATCTTCCCAAAACTCTGGATTCTGATAGAGGGCCATGAGACTTAGACCTGAGTGCAAAAATGGAGGCTCTAGCCCCTTCCAGAGCTGAGATATCGAAACTCAAAAATTGGGCCCGAAAAATAAAACGACAGTGGTACCCCTTACGTTTTTTTTTTTTGGGCGAAAAATTAAGTTTCTCCAATCTTCCCAAAACTCTGGATTCTGATAGAGGGCCATGAGACTTAGACCTGAGTGCAAAAATGGAGGCTCTAGCCCCTTCCAGAGCTGAGATATCGAAACTCAAAAATTGGGCTCGAAAAAAAAAACGACAGTGGTACCCCTTACGTTTTTTTTTTTGGGCGAAAAATTAAGTTTCTCCAATCTTCCCAAAACTCTGGATTCTGATAGAGGGCCATTAGACTTAGACCTGAGTGCAAAAATGGAGGCTCTAGCCCCTTCCAGAGCTGAGATATCGAAACTCAAAAATTGGGCCCGAAAAAAAAACGACAGTGGTACCCCTTACGTTTTTTTTTGGGGGGGCGAAAAATTAAGTTTCTCCAATCTACCCAAAACTCTGGATTCTGATAGAGGGCCATGAGACTTAGACCTGAGTGCAAAAATGGAGGCTCTAGCCCCTTCCAGAGCTGAGATATCGAAACTCAAAAATTGGGCCCGAAAAAAAAACGACAGTGGTACCCCTTACGTTTTTTTTTTTTTGGGCGAAAAATTACGTTTCTCCAATCTTCCCAAAACTCTGGATTCTGATAGAGGGCCATGAGACTTAGACCTGAGTGCAAAAATGGAGGCTCTAGCCCCTTCCAGAGCTGAGATATCGAAACTCAAAAATTGGGCCCGAAAAAAAAACGACAGTGGTACCCCTTACGTTTTTTTTTTTGGGCGAAAAATTAAGTTTCTCCAATCTTCCCAAAACTCTGGATTCTGATAGAGGGCCATGAGACTTAGACCTGAGTGCAAAAATGGAGGCTCTAGCCCCTTCCAGAGCTGAGATATCGAAACTCAAAAATTGGGCCCGAAAAAAAAAACGACAGTGGTACCCCTTACGTTTTTTTTTGGGGGCGAAAAATTAAGTTTCTCCAATCTTCCCAAAACTCTGGATTCTGATAGAGGGCCATGAGACTTAGACCTGAGTGCAAAAATGGAGGCTCTAGCCCCTTCCAGAGCTGAGATATCGAAACTCAAAAATTGGGCCCGAAAAAAAAAACGACAGTGGTACCCCTTACGTTTTTTTTTTTGGGGCGAAAAATTAAGTTTCTCCAATCTTCCCAAAACTCTGGATTCTGATAGAGGGCCATGAGACTTAGACCTGAGTGCAAAAATGGAGGCTCGAGCCCATTCCAGAGCTGAGATATCGAAACTCAAAAATTGGGCCCGAAAAAAAAACGACAGTGGTACCCCTTACGTTTTTTTTTGGGGGGGCGAAAAATTAAGTTTCTCCAATCTTCCCAAAACTCTGGATTCTGATAGAGGGCCATGAGACTTAGACCTGAGTGCAAAAATGGAGGCTCTAGCCCCTTCCAGAGCTGAGATATCGAAACTCAAAAAATTGGGCCCGAAAAAAAAACGACAGTGGTACCCCTTACGTTTTTTTTTTTGGGCGAAAAATTAAGTTTCTCCAATCTTCCCAAAACTCTGGATTCTTATAGAGGGCCATGAGACTTAGACCTGAGTGCAAAAATGGAGGCTCTAGCCCCTTCCAGAGCTGAGATATCGAAACTCAAAAATTGGGCCCGAAAAAAAAACGACAGTGGTACCCCTTACGTTTTTTTTGGGGGGGCGAAAAATTAAGTTTTTCTTATCTTCCCAAAACTCTGGATTCTGATAGAGGGCCATGAGACTTAGACCTGAGTGCAAAAATGGAGGCTCTATTCCCTTCCAGAGCTGAGATATCGAAACTCAAAAAGTGGGCCCGAAAAAAAAACGACAGTGGTACCCCTTACGTTTTTTTTTTTTGGGCGAAAAATTAAGTTTCTCCAATCTTCCCAAAACTCTGGATTCTGATAGAGGGCCATGAGACTTAGACCTGAGTGCAAAAATGGAGGCTCTAGCCCCTTCCAGAGCTGAGATATCGAAACTCAAAAATTGGGCCCGAAAAAAAAACGACAGTGGTACCCCTTACGTTTTTTTTTTGGGGCGAAAAATTAAGTTTCTCCAATCTTCCCAAAACTCTGGATTCTGATAGAGGGCCATGAGACTTAGACCTGAGTGCAAAAATGGAGGCTCTAGCCCCTTCCAGAGCTGAGATATCGAAACTCAAAAATTGGGCCCGAAAAAAAAACGACAGTGGTACCCCTTACGTTTTTTTTTGGGCGAAAAATTAAGTTTCTCCAATCTTCCCAAAACTCTGGATTCTGATAGAGGGCCATGAGACTTAGACCTGAGTGCAAAAATGGAGGCTCTAGCCCCTTCCAGAGCTGAGATATCGAAACTCAAAAATTGGGCCCGAAAAAAAAAAACGACAGTGGTACCCCTTACGTTTTTTTTGGGGGGCGAAAAATTAAGTTTCTCCAATCTTCCCAAAACTCTGGATTCTGATAGAGGGCCATGAGACTTAGACCTGAGTGCAAAAATGGAGGCTCTAGCCCCTTCCAGAGCTGAGATATCGAAACTCAAAAATTGGGCCCGAAAAAAAAAACGACAGTGGTACCCCTTACGTTTTTTTTTTTTGGGTGAAAAATTAAGTTTCTCCAATCTTCCCAAAACTCTGGATTCTGATAGAGGGCCATGAGACTTAGACCTGAGTGCAAAAATGGAGGCTCTAGCCCCTTCCAGAGCTGAGATATCGAAACTCAAAAATTGGGCCCGAAAAAAAAACGACAGTGGTACCCCTTACGTTTTTTTTGGGGGGGCGAAAAATTAAGTTTCTCCAATCTTCCCAAAACTCTGGATTCTGATAGAGGGCCATGAGACTTAGACCTGAGTGCAAAAATGGAGGCTCTAGCCCCTTCCAGAGCTGAGATATCGAAACTCAAAAAAATTGGGCCCGAAAAAAAAAAACGACAGTGGTACCCCTTATGTTTTTTTTTTTTGGGCGAAAAATTAAGTTTCTCCAATCTTCCCCAAACTCTGGATTCTGATAGAGGGCCATGAGACTTAGACCTGAGTGCAAAAATGGAGGCTCTAGCCCCTTCCAGAGCTGAGATATCGAAACTCAAAAATTGGGCCCGAAAAAAAAACGACAGTGGTACCCCTTACGTTTTTTTTTTTGGGCGAAAAATTAAGTTTCTCCAATCTTCCCAAAACTCTGGATTCTGATAGAGGGCCATGAGACTTAGACCTGAGTGCAAAAATGGAGGCTCTAGCCCCTTCCAGAGCTGAGATATCGAAACTCAAAAATTGGGCCCGAAAAAAAAACGACAGTGGTACCCCTTACGTTTTTTTGGGGGGGGGCGAAAAATTAAGTTTTTCTTATCTTCCCAAAACTCTGGATTCTGATAGAGGGCCATGAGACTTAGACCTGAGTGCAAAAATGGAGGCTCTAGCCCCTTCCAGAGCTGAGATATCGAAACTCAAAAAGTGGGCCCGAAAAAAAAACGACAGTGGTACCCCTTACGTTTTTTTTTTTTGGGCGAAAAATTAAGTTTCTCCAATCTTCCCAAAACTCTGGATTCTGATAGAGGGCCATGAGACTTAGACCTGAGTGCAAAAATGGAGGCTCTAGCCCCTTCCAGAGCTGAGATATCGAAACTCAAAAATTGGGCCCGAAAAAAAAACGACAGTGGTACCCCTTACGTTTTTTTTTTGGGGCGAAAAATTAAGTTTCTCCAATCTTCCCAAAACTCTGGATTCTGATAGAGGGCCATGAGACTTAGACCTGAGTGCAAAAATGGAGGCTCTAGCCCCTTCCAGAGCTGAGATATCGAAACTCAAAAATTGGGCCCGAAAAAAAAACGACAGTGGTACCCCTTACGTTTTTTTTGGGGGGGCGAAAAATTAAGTTTTTCTTATCTTCCCAAAACTCTGGATTCTGATAGAGGGCCATGAGACTTAGACCTGAGTGCAAAAATGGAGGCTCTATTCCCTTCCAGAGCTGAGATATCGAAACTCAAAAAGTGGGCCCGAAAAAAAAACGACAGTGGTACCCCTTACGTTTTTTTTTTTTGGGCGAAAAATTAAGTTTCTCCAATCTTCCCAAAACTCTGGATTCTGATAGAGGGCCATGAGACTTAGACCTGAGTGCAAAAATGGAGGCTCTAGCCCCTTCCAGAGCTGAGATATCGAAACTCAAAAATTGGGCCCGAAAAAAAAACGACAGTGGTACCCCTTACGTTTTTTTTTTGGGGCGAAAAATTAAGTTTCTCCAATCTTCCCAAAACTCTGGATTCTGATAGAGGGCCATGAGACTTAGACCTGAGTGCAAAAATGGAGGCTCTAGCCCCTTCCAGAGCTGAGATATCGAAACTCAAAAATTGGGCCCGAAAAAAAAAACGACAGTGGTACCCCTTACGTTTTTTTTTGGGCGAAAAATTAAGTTTCTCCAATCTTCCCAAAACTCTGGATTCTGATAGAGGGCCATGAGACTTAGACCTGAGTGCAAAAATGGAGGCTCTAGCCCCTTCCAGAGCTGAGATATCGAAACTCAAAAATTGGGCCCGAAAAAAAAAACGACAGTGGTACCCCTTACGTTTTTTTTGGGGGGCGAAAAATTAAGTTTCTCCAATCTTCCCAAAACTCTGGATTCTGATAGAGGGCCATGAGACTTAGACCTGAGTGCAAAAATGGAGGCTCTAGCCCCTTCCAGAGCTGAGATATCGAAACTCAAAAATTGGGCCCGAAAAAAAAAACGACAGTGGTACCCCTTACGTTTTTTTTTTTTGGGTGAAAAATTAAGTTTCTCCAATCTTCCCAAAACTCTGGATTCTGATAGAGGGCCATGAGACTTAGACCTGAGTGCAAAAATGGAGGCTCTAGCCCCTTCCAGAGCTGAGATATCGAAACTCAAAAATTGGGCCCGAAAAAAAAACGACAGTGGTACCCCTTACGTTTTTTTTGGGGGGGCGAAAAATTAAGTTTCTCCAATCTTCCCAAAACTCTGGATTCTGATAGAGGGCCATGAGACTTAGACCTGAGTGCAAAAATGGAGGCTCTAGCCCCTTCCAGAGCTGAGATATCGAAACTCAAAAAAATTGGGCCCGAAAAAAAAAAACGACAGTGGTACCCCTTATGTTTTTTTTTTTTGGGCGAAAAATTAAGTTTCTCCAATCTTCCCCAAACTCTGGATTCTGATAGAGGGCCATGAGACTTAGACCTGAGTGCAAAAATGGAGGCTCTAGCCCCTTCCAGAGCTGAGATATCGAAACTCAAAAATTGGGCCCGAAAAAAAAACGACAGTGGTACCCCTTACGTTTTTTTTTTGGGGCGAAAAATTAAGTTTCTCCAATCTTCCCAAAACTCTGGATTCTGATAGAGGGCCATGAGACTTAGACCTGAGTGCAAAAATGGAGGCTCTAGCCCCTTCCAGAGCTGAGATATCGAAACTCAAAAATTGGGCCCGAAAAAAAAACGACAGTGGTACCCCTTACGTTTTTTTGGGGGGGGGCGAAAAATTAAGTTTTTCTTATCTTCCCAAAACTCTGGATTCTGATAGAGGGCCATGAGACTTAGACCTGAGTGCAAAAATGGAGGCTCTAGCCCCTTCCAGAGCTGAGATATCGAAACTCAAAAAGTGGGCCCGAAAAAAAAACGACAGTGGTACCCCTTACGTTTTTTTTTTTTGGGCGAAAAATTAAGTTTCTCCAATCTTCCCAAAACTCTGGATTCTGATAGAGGGCCATGAGACTTAGACCTGAGTGCAAAAATGGAGGCTCTAGCCCCTTCCAGAGCTGAGATATCGAAACTCAAAAAGTGGGCCCGAAAAAAAAACGACAGTGGTACCCCTTACGTTTTTTTTTTTTGGGCGAAAAATTAAGTTTCTCCAATCTTCCCAAAACTCTGGATTCTGATAGAGGGCCATGAGACTTAGACCTGAGTGCAAAAATGAAGGCTCTAGCCCCTTCCAGAGCTGAGATATCGAAACTCAAAAATTGGGCCCGAAAAAAAAACGACAGTGGTACCCCTTACGTTTTTTTTTTGGGGCGAAAAATTAAGTTTCTCCAATCTTCCCAAAACTCTGGATTCTGATAGAGGGCCATGAGACTTAGACCTGAGTGCAAAAATGGAGGCTCTAGCCCCTTCCAGAGCTGAGATATCGAAACTCAAAAATTGGGCCCGAAAAAAAAACGACAGTGGTACCCCTTACGTTTTTTTTGGGGGGGCGAAAAATTAAGTTTCTCCAATCTTCCCAAAACTCTGGATCCTGATAGAGGGCCATGAGACTTAGACCTGAGTGCAAAAATGGAGGGTCTAGCCCCTTCCAGAGCTGAGATATCGAAACTCAAAAATTGGGCCCGAAAAAAAAACGACAGTGGTACCCCTTACGTTTTTTTTTGGGGGGCGAAAAATTAAGTTTCTCCAATCTTCCCAAAACTCTGGATTCTGATAGAGGGCCATGAGACTTAGACCTGAGTGCAAAAATGGAGGCTCTAGCCCCTTCCAGAGCTGAGATATCGAAACTCAAAAATTGGGCCCGAAAAAAAAACGACAGTGGTACCCCTTACGTTTTTTTTTTTTTGGGCGAAAAATTAAGTTTCTCCAATCTTCCCAAAACTCTGGATTCTGATAGAGGGCCATGAGACTTAGACCTGAGTGCAAAAATGGAGGCTCTAGCCCCTTCCAGAGCTGAGATATCGAAACTCAAAAATTGGGCCCGAAAAAAAAACGACAGTGGTACCCCTTACGTTTTTTTTTTTGGGGCGAAAAATTAAGTTTCTCCAATCTTCCCAAAACTCTGGATTCTGATAGAGGGCCATGAGACTTAGACCTGAGTGCAAAAATGGAGGCTCTAGCCCCTTCCAGAGCTGAGATATCGAAACTCAAAAATTGGGCCCGAAAAAAAAACGACAGTGGTACCCCTTACGTTTTTTTTTTTGGGCGAAAAATTAAGTTTCTCCAATCTTCCCAAAACTCTGGATTCTGATAGAGGGCCATGAGACTTAGACCTGAGTGCAAAAATGGAGGCTCTAGCCCCTTCCAGAGCTGATATATCGAAACTCAAAAATTGGGCTCTAAAAAAAAACGACAGTGGTACCCCTTACGTTTTTTTGGGGGGGGCGAAAAATTAAGTTTCTCCAATCTTCCCAAAACTCTGGATTCTGATAGAGGGCCATGAGACTTAGACCTGAGTGCAAAAATGGAGGCTCTAGCCCCTTCCAGAGCTGAGATATCGAAACTCAAAAATTGGGCCTGAAAAAAAAACGACAGTGGTACCCCTTACGTTTTTTTTGGGGGGCGAAAAATTAAGTTTCTCCAATCTTCCCAAAACTCTGGATTCTGATAGAGGGCCATGAGACTTAGACCTGAGTGCAAAAATGGAGGCTCTAGCCCCTTCCAGAGCTGAGATATCGAAACTCAAAAATTGGGCCCGAAAAAAAAAACGACAGTGGTACCCCTTACGTTTTTTTTTTTTTTTTGGGCGAAAAATTAAGTTTCTCCAATCTTCCCCAAACTCTGGATCCTGATAGAGGGCCATGAGACTTAGACCTGAGTGCAAAAATGGAGGCTCTAGCCCCTTCCAGAGCTGAGATATCGAAACTCAAAAAGTGGGCCCGAAAAAAAAACGACAGTGTTACCCCTTACGTTTTTTTTTTTTTTTGGGCGAAAAATTAAGTTTCTCCAATCTTCCCAAAACTCTGGATTCTGATAGAGGGCCATGAGACTTAGACCTGAGTGCAAAAATGGAGGCTCTAGCCCCTTCCAGAGCTGAGATATCGAAACTCAAAAATTGGGCCCGAAAAAAAAACGACAGTGGTACCCCTTACGTTTTTTTTTTGGGGGCGAAAAATTAAGTTTCTCCAATCTTCCCAAAACTCTGGATTCTGATAGAGGGCCATGAGACTTAGACCTGAGTGCAAAAATGGAGGCTCTAGCCCCTTCCAGAGCTGAGATATCGAAACTCAAAAATTGGGCCCGAAAAAAAAACGACAGTGGTACCCCTTACGTTTTTTTTGGGGGGGCGAAAAATTAAGTTTCTCCAATCTTCCCAAAACTCTGGATCCTGATAGAGGGCCATGAGACTTAGACCTGAGTGCAAAAATGGAGGCTCTAGCCCCTTCCAGAGCTGAGATATCGAAACTCAAAAATTGGGCCCGAAAAAAAAACGACAGTGGTACCCCTTACGTTTTTTTTTGGGGGGGCGAAAAATTAAGTTTCTCCAATCTTCCCAAAACTCTGGATTCTGATAGAGGGCCATGAGACTTAGACCTGAGTGCAAAAATGGAGGCTCTAGCCCCTTCCAGAGCTGAGATATCGAAACTCAAAAATTGGGCCCGAAAAAAAAAACGACAGTGGTACCCCTTACGGTTTTTTTGGGGGGGCGAAAAATTAAGTTTCTCCACTCTTCCCAAAACTCTGGATTCTGATAGAGGGCCATGAGACTTAGACCTGAGTGCAAAAATGGAGGCTCTAGCCCCTTCCAGAGCTGAGATATCGAAACTCAAAAAGTGGGCCCGAAAAAAAAAACGACAGTGGTACCCCTTACGTTTTTTTTTTTGGGCGAAAAATTAAGTTTCTCCAATCTTCCCAAAACTCTGGATTCTGATAGAGGGCCATGAGACTTAGACCTGAGTGCAAAAATGGAGGCTCTAGCCCCTTCCAGAGCTGAGATATCGAAACTCAAAAATTGGGCCCGAAAAAAAAACGACAGTGGTACCCCTTACGTTTTTTTTTTTGGGCGAAAAATTAAGTTTCTCCAATCTTCCCAAAACTCTGGATTCTGATAGAGGGCCATGAGACTTAGACCTGAGTGCAAAAATGGAGGCTCTAGCCCCTTCCAGAGCTGAGATATCGAAACTCAAAAATTGGGCCTGAAAAAAAAACGACAGTGGTACCCCTTACGTTTTTTTTTGGGGGCGAAAAATTAAGTTTCTCCAATCTTCCCAAAACTCTGGATTCTGATAGAGGGCCATGAGACTTAGACCTGAGTGCAAAAATGGAGGCTCTAGCCCCTTCCAGAGCTGAGATATCGAAACTCAAAAATTGGGCCCGAAAAAAAAACGACAGTGGTACCCCTTACGTTTTTTTTTTTTTGGGCGAAAAATTAAGTTTCTCCAATCTTCCCAAAACTCTGGATCCTGATAGAGGGCCATGAGACTTAGACCTGAGTGCAAAAATGGAGGCTCTAGCCCCTTCCAGAGCTGAGATATCGAAACTCAAAAATTGGGCCCGAAAAAAAAAACGACAGTGGTACCCCTTACGTTTTTTTTTTTGGGCGAAATATTAAGTTTCTCCAATCTTCCCAAAACTCTGGATTCTGATAGAGGGCCATGAGACTTAGACCTGAGTGCAAAAATGGAGGCTCTAGCCCCTTCCAGAGCTGAGATATCGAAACTCAAAAATTGGGCCCGAAAAATAAAACGACAGTGGTACCCCTTACGTTTTTTTTTTTTTGGGCGAAAAATTAAGTTTCTCCAATCTTCCCAAAACTCTGGATTCTGATAGAGGGCCATGAGACTTAGACCTGAGTGCAAAAATGGAGGCTCTAGCCCCTTCCAGAGCTGAGATATCGAAACTCAAAAATTGGGCCCGAAAAAAAAACGACAGTGGTACCCCTTACGTTTTTTTTGGGGGGGGCGAAAAATTAAGTTTCTCCAATCTTCCCAAAACTCTGGATTCTGATAGAGGGCCATGAGACTTAGACCTGAGTGCAAAAATGGAGGCTCTAGCCCCTTCCAGAGCTGAGATATCGAAACTCAAAAATTGGGCCCGAAAAAAAAACGACAGTGGTACCCCTTACGTTTTTTTTTTTTGGGCGAAAAATTAAGTTTCTCCAATCTTCCCAAAACTCTGGATTCTGATAGAGGGCCATGAGACTTAGACCTGAGTGCAAAAATGGAGGCTCTAGCCCCTTCCAGAGCTGAGATATCGAAACTCAAAAATTGGGCCCGAAAAAAAAACGACAGTGGTACCCCTTACGTTTTTTTGGGGGGGGCGAAAAATTAAGTTTCTCCAATCTTCCCAAAACTCTGGATCCTGATAGAGGGCCATGAGACTTAGACCTGAGTGCAAAAATGGAGGCTCTAGCCCCTTCCAGAGCTGATATATCGAAACTCAAAAATTGGGCCCGAAAAAAAAACGACAGTGGTACCCCTTACGTTTTTTTTGGGGGGGCGAAAAATTAAGTTTCTCCAATCTTCCCAAAACTCTGGATTCTGATAGAGGGCCATGAGACTTAGACCTGAGTGCAAAAATGGAGGCTCTAGCCCACATGTGTCAAACTCAAGGCCCGCGGGCCACAACCGGCCCGCAAATGAATTATTTTTGGCCCGCATGACAAAATGTATTTATTTTTAGAGCTGGCCCGCCGTCACTGTGTCACGTGACAAGCAATGACGCGTCACCATGGAAACATGACCGCGAAAGCGTGACATTCTGGGCGGTAACCCGGATGAGTGGCCATTATGGGGGCACTCGGATGTAAACAACGGCATTTACTGCACTATGTATGTACTACGGAACACATTGTTACACTAAAAAACACAGAAAAAAACCCTTGGTAGGTACGAAATCATATAGAGATGGACTTACCAAGCAGGAGAGAGCGTAATATTTTGACAAACTAAAGTTAATATGTGGTAATGGTGAGCTTCTATAGCCCGTACTGCAATTCTTCCTTCTATTTTCTTGTTCCGACATAGGCTACGCTCAGATTGTCAGTCCAAAAAGCACATGAAATCCGTTTCAAGCTAGCAGCTACATCCATATGTGGTTTGAAATCCTATTCAAATACCATATGCCTCAGTCTGAACGATCGGATTTCGGATGGAATGCGACTTTCACGCCACATAAAATGTAACGTTAAACATCAGTTTTAGAGGAGACATGCTGCAAGTCGCTGCCGAAACAATGCTGTGTTGTTGCAAAGTGCCGGACGAGCAGAAAAATATTATTTCTGAAACATGTATTGAAACCGGCGCTGACAAGAACGCGGAAAAAGCCGTAACGTTGCATAACAGATTCCTACCGTTCTGCAGCTCAATACGCAATTCCACCAGAGGCTGTTGCTTAAAGTCCCTAATATAGTCCAGCGCGGCGGTGGCTACACACATCCATGTTGTAAAAATTAAATAAGAAAACATCACTATTGCAAATGCAAACCCCTCCATCAGTGTCAATGTCAGTGCCGTATTGCTGATGCTGTGCCTCTGTCAACCACAAACGCCTTCTTTCATCAGTTTTTGCACTCTTCTCTTTAACGTTTGGTAGTCTGTAACTCAAAAGGTATTTTCCCCGATGTGACAGTGACAGATTAGTACAGACCAAAACTCGGCCATTTTTCAGCATAAATAATCAGCCAAATTTGAAGGAAGGTGAACTTTGAAAAGGTGGACTTTCATTTTTGCATTTCTTTCTCTTGCTATAGGACATTTGATTTTCCTTTGAAGTAAATAACTTTTGTAAATAACCATAAGAAATTAGTGAAACTGATTTTATTTATTAATTTTATTTTATTTTATTTCCTAATTAATGTTGTTTTATTGGCAATAATATATAGACCTTGTTGTTTTCAGGTTCATAATAATAATACGTTGTTTCAATAAGTGTTTAACCTGTCCGGCCCTTGACCTATAGCAATTTTTTGATCTCGGCCCACTGTGTATTTGAGTTTGACACCCCTGCTCTAGCCCCTTCCAGAGCTGAGATATCGAAACTCAAAAATTGGGCCCGAAAAAAAAACGACAGTGGTACCCCTTACGTTTTTTTTGGGGGGGCGAAAAATTAAGTTTCTCCAATCTTCCCAAAAGTCTGGATTCTGATAGAGGGCCATGAGACTTAGACCTGAGTGCAAAAATGGAGGCTCTAGCCCCTTCCAGAGCTGAGATATCGAAACTCAAAAAGTGGGCCCGAAAAAAAAACGACAGTGGTACCCCTTACGTTTTTTTTTTTTGGGCGAAAAATTAAGTTTCTCCAATCTTCCCAAAACTCTGGATTCTGATAGAGGGCCATGAGACTTAGACCTGAGTGCAAAAATGGAGGCTCTAGCCCCTTCCAGAGCTGAGATATCGAAACTCAAAAAGTGGGCCCGAAAAAAAAACGACAGTGGTACCCCTTACGTTTTTTTTTTTGGGCGAAAAATTAAGTTTCTCCAATCTTCCCAAAACTCTGGATTCTGATAGAGGGCCATGAGACTTAGACCTGAGTGCAAAAATGGAGGCTCTAGCCCCTTCCAGAGCTGAGATATCGAAACTCAAAAATTGGGCCTGAAAAAAAAACGACAGTGGTACCCCTTACGTTTTTTTTGGGGGGCGAAAAATTAAGTTTCTCCAATCTTCCCAAAACTCTGGATTCTGATAGAGGGCCATGAGACTTAGACCTGAGTGCAAAAATGGAGGCTCTAGCCCCTTCCAGAGCTGAGATATCGAAACTCAAAAATTGGGCCCGAAAAAAAAAACGACAGTGGTACCCCTTACGTTTTTTTTTTTTTTTGGGCGAAAAATTAAGTTTCTCCAATCTTCCCCAAACTCTGGATCCTGATAGAGGGCCATGAGACTTAGACCTGAGTGCAAAAATGGAGGCTCTAGCCCCTTCCAGAGCTGAGATATCGAAACTCAAAAAGTGGGCCCGAAAAAAAAACGACAGTGTTACCCCTTACGTTTTTTTTTTTTTGGGCGAAAAATTAAGTTTCTCCAATCTTCCCAAAACTCTGGATTCTGATAGAGGGCCATGAGACTTAGACCTGAGTGCAAAAATGGAGGCTCTAGCCCCTTCCAGAGCTGAGATATCGAAACTCAAAAATTGGGCCCGAAAAAAAAACGACAGTGGTACCCCTTACGTTTTTTTTTGGGGGGCGAAAAATTAAGTTTCTCCAATCTTCCCAAAACTCTGGATTCTGATAGAGGGCCATGAGACTTAGACCTGAGTGCAAAAATGGAGGCTCTAGCCCCTTCCAGAGCTGAGATATCGAAACTCAAAAATTGGGCCCGAAAAAAAAACGACAGTGGTACCCCTTACGTTTTTTTTGGGGGGGCGAAAAATTAAGTTTCTCCAATCTTCCCAAAACTCTGGATCCTGATAGAGGGCCATGAGACTTAGACCTGAGTGCAAAAATGGAGGCTCTAGCCCCTTCCAGAGCTGAGATATCGAAACTCAAAAATTGGGCCCGAAAAAAAAACGACAGTGGTACCCCTTACGTTTTTTTTGGGGGGGCGAAAAATTAAGTTTCTCCAATCTTCCCAAAACTCTGGATTCTGATAGAGGGCCATGAGACTTAGACCTGAGTGCAAAAATGGAGGCTCTAGCCCCTTCCAGAGCTGAGATATCGAAACTCAAAAATTGGGCCCGAAAAAAAAACGACAGTGGTACCCCTTACGTTTTTTTTGGGGGGGCGAAAAATTAAGTTTCTCCAATCTTCCCAAAACTCTGGATTCTGATAGAGGGCCATGAGACTTAGACCTGAGTGCAAAAATGGAGGCTCTAGCCCCTTCCAGAGCTGAGATATCGAAACTCAAAAAGTGGGCCCGAAAAAAAAACGACAGTGGTACCCCTTACGTTTTTTTTTTGGGGCGAAAAATTAAGTTTCTCCAATCTTCCCAAAACTCTGGATTCTGATAGAGGGCCATGAGACTTAGACCTGAGTGCAAAAATGGAGGCTCTAGCCCCTTCCAGAGCTGAGATATCGAAACTCAAAAATTGGGCCCGAAAAAAAAACGACAGTGGTACCCCTTACGTTTTTTTTTGGGGGCGAAAAATTAAGTTTCTCCAATCTTCCCAAAACTCTGGATTCTGATAGAGGGCCATGAGACTTAGACCTGAGTGCAAAAATGGAGGCTCTAGCCCCTTCCAGAGCTGAGATATCGAAACTCAAAAATTGGGCCCGAAAAAAAAACGACAGTGGTACCCCTTACGTTTTTTTTTTTTTGGGCGAAAAATTAAGTTTCTCCAATCTTCCCAAAACTCTGGATCCTGATAGAGGGCCATGAGACTTAGACCTGAGTGCAAAAATGGAGGCTCTAGCCCCTTCCAGAGCTGAGATATCGAAACTCAAAAATTGGGCCCGAAAAAAAAAACGACAGTGGTACCCCTTACGTTTTTTTTTTTGGGCGAAATATTAAGTTTCTCCAATCTTCCCAAAACTCTGGATTCTGATAGAGGGCCATGAGACTTAGACCTGAGTGCAAAAATGGAGGCTCTAGCCCCTTCCAGAGCTGAGATATCGAAACTCAAAAATTGGGCCCGAAAAATAAAACGACAGTGGTACCCCTTACGTTTTTTTTTTTTTTGGGCGAAAAATTAAGTTTCTCCAATCTTCCCAAAACTCTGGATTCTGATAGAGGGCCATGAGACTTAGACCTGAGTGCAAAAATGGAGGCTCTAGCCCCTTCCAGAGCTGAGATATCGAAACTCAAAAATTGGGCCCGAAAAAAAAACGACAGTGGTACCCCTTACGTTTTTTTTGGGGGGGGCGAAAAATTAAGTTTCTCCAATCTTCCCAAAACTCTGGATTCTGATAGAGGGCCATGAGACTTAGACCTGAGTGCAAAAATGGAGGCTCTAGCCCCTTCCAGAGCTGAGATATCGAAACTCAAAAATTGGGCCCGAAAAAAAAACGACAGTGGTACCCCTTACGTTTTTTTTTTTTGGGCGAAAAATTAAGTTTCTCCAATCTTCCCAAAACTCTGGATTCTGATAGAGGGCCATGAGACTTAGACCTGAGTGCAAAAATGGAGGCTCTAGCCCCTTCCAGAGCTGAGATATCGAAACTCAAAAATTGGGCCCGAAAAAAAAACGACAGTGGTACCCCTTACGTTTTTTTTGGGGGGGCGAAAAATTAAGTTTCTCCAATCTTCCCAAAACTCTGGATCCTGATAGAGGGCCATGAGACTTAGACCTGAGTGCAAAAATGGAGGCTCTAGCCCCTTCCAGAGCTGAGATATCGAAACTCAAAAATTGGGCCCGAAAAAAAAACGACAGTGGTACCCCTTACGTTTTTTTTGGGGGGGCGAAAAATTAAGTTTCTCCAATCTTCCCAAAACTCTGGATTCTGATAGAGGGCCATGAGACTTAGACCTGAGTGCAAAAATGGAGGCTCTAGCCCCTTCCAGAGCTGAGATATCGAAACTCAAAAATTGGGCCCGAAAAAAAAACGACAGTGGTACCCCTTACGTTTTTTTTGGGGGGGCGAAAAATTAAGTTTCTCCAATCTTCCCAAAACTCTGGATTCTGATAGAGGGCCATGAGACTTAGACCTGAGTGCAAAAATGGAGGCTCTAGCCCCTTCCAGAGCTGAGATATCGAAACTCAAAAAGTGGGCCCGAAAAAAAAACGACAGTGGTACCCCTTACGTTTTTTTTTTTTTGGGCGAAAAATTAAGTTTCTCCAATCTTCCCAAAACTCTGGATTCTGATAGAGGGCCATGAGACTTAGACCTGAGTGCAAAAATGGAGGCTCTAGCCCCTTCCAGAGCTGAGATATCGAAACTCAAAAAGTGGGCCCGAAAAAAAAACGACAGTGGTACCCCTTACGTTTTTTTTTTGGGCGAAAAATTAAGTTTCTCCAATCTTCCCAAAACTCTGGATTCTGATAGAGGGCCATGAGACTTAGACCTGAGTGCAAAAATGGAGGCTCTAGCCCCTTCCAGAGCTGAGATATCGAAACTCAAAAATTGGGCCCGAAAAAAAAACGACAGTGGTACCCCTTACGTTTTTTTTTTTGGGCGAAAAATTAAGTTTCTCCAATCTTCCCAAAACTCTGGATTCTGATAGAGGGCCATGAGACTTAGACCTGAGTGCAAAAATGGAGGCTCTAGCCCCTTCCAGAGCTGAGATATCGAAACTCAAAAATTGGGCCTGAAAAAAAAAAACGACAGTGGTACCCCTTACGTTTTTTTTGGGGGGCGAAAAATTAAGTTTCTCCAATCTTCCCAAAACTCTGGATTCTGATAGAGGGCCATGAGACTTAGACCTGAGTGCAAAAATGGAGGCTCTAGCCCCTTCCAGAGCTGAGATATCGAAACTCAAAAATTGGGCCCGAAAAAAAAACGACAGTGGTACCCCTTACGTTTTTTTTTTTTTGGGCAAAAAATTAAGTTTCTCCAATCTTCCCAAAACTCTGGATCCTGATAGAGGGCCATGAGACTTAGACCTGAGTGCAAAAATGGAGGCTCTAGCCCCTTCCAGAGCTGAGATATCGAAACTCAAAAATTGGGCCCGAAAAAAAAACGACAGTGGTACCCCTTACGTTTTTTTTTTTGGGCGAAAAATTAAGTTTCTCCAATCTTCCCAAAACTCTGGATTCTGATAGAGGGCCATGAGACTTAGACCTGAGTGCAAAAATGGAGGCTCTAGCCCCTTCCAGAGCTGAGATATCGAAACTCAAAAATTGGGCCCGAAAAATAAAACGACAGTGGTACCCCTTACGTTTTTTTTTTTTTGGGCGAAAAATTAAGTTTCTCCAATCTTCCCAAAACTCTGGATTCTGATAGAGGGCCATGAGACTTAGACCTGAGTGCAAAAATGGAGGCTCTAGCCCCTTCCAGAGTTGAGATATCGAAACTCAAAAATTGGGCCCGACAAAAAAAACGACAGTGGTACCCCTTACGTTTTTTTTTTTGGGCGAAAAATTAAGTTTCTCCAATCTTCCCAAAACTCTGGATTCTGATAGAGGGCCATGAGACTTAGACCTGAGTGCAAAAATGGAGGCTCTAGCCCCTTCCAGAGCTGAGATATCGAAACTCAAAAATTGGGCCCGAAAAAAAAACGACAGTGGTACCCCTTACGTTTTTTTTGGGGGGGCGAAAAATTAAGTTTCTCCAATCTTCCCAAAACTCTGGATCCTGATAGAGGGCCATGAGACTTAGACCTGAGTGCAAAAATGGAGGCTCTAGCCCCTTCCAGAGCTGAGATATCGAAACTCAAAAATTGGGCCCGAAAAAAAAACGACAGTGGTACCCCTTACGTTTTTTTTTGGGGGGGCGAAAAATTAAGTTTCTCCAATCTTCCCAAAACTCTGGATTCTGATAGAGGGCCATGAGACTTAGACCTGAGTGCAAAAATGGAGGCTCTAGCCCCTTCCAGAGCTGAGATATCGAAACTCAAAAATTGGGCCCGAAAAAAAAACGACAGTGGTACCCCTTACGGTTTTTTTGGGGGGGCGAAAAATTAAGTTTCTCCACTCTTCCCAAAACTCTGGATTCTGATAGAGGGCCATGAGACTTAGACCTGAGTGCAAAAATGGAGGCTCTAGCCCCTTCCAGAGCTGAGATATCGAAACTCAAAAAGTGGGCCCGAAAAAAAAAACGACAGTGGTACCCCTTACGTTTTTTTTTTTGGGCGAAAAATTAAGTTTCTCCAATCTTCCCAAAACTCTGGATTCTGATAGAGGGCCATGAGACTTAGACCTGAGTGCAAAAATGGAGGCTCTAGCCCCTTCCAGAGCTGAGATATCGAAACTCAAAAATTGGGCCCGAAAAAAAAACGACAGTGGTACCCCTTACGTTTTTTTTTTTGGGCGAAAAATTAAGTTTCTCCAATCTTCCCAAAACTCTGGATTCTGATAGAGGGCCATGAGACTTAGACCTGAGTGCAAAAATGGAGGCTCTAGCCCCTTCCAGAGCTGAGATATCGAAACTCAAAAATTGGGCCTGAAAAAAAAACGACAGTGGTACCCCTTACGTTTTTTTTTGGGGGCGAAAAATTAAGTTTCTCCAATCTTCCCAAAACTCTGGATTCTGATAGAGGGCCATGAGACTTAGACCTGAGTGCAAAAATGGAGGCTCTAGCCCCTTCCAGAGCTGAGATATCGAAACTCAAAAATTGGGCCCGAAAAAAAAACGACAGTGGTACCCCTTACGTTTTTTTTTTTTGGGCGAAAAATTAAGTTTCTCCAATCTTCCCAAAACTCTGGATCCTGATAGAGGGCCATGAGACTTAGACCTGAGTGCAAAAATGGAGGCTCTAGCCCCTTCCAGAGCTGAGATATCGAAACTCAAAAATTGGGCCCGAAAAAAAAACGACAGTGGTACCCCTTACGTTTTTTTTTTTGGGCGAAATATTAAGTTTCTCCAATCTTCCCAAAACTCTGGATTCTGATAGAGGGCCATGAGACTTAGACCTGAGTGCAAAAATGGAGGCTCTAGCCCCTTCCAGAGCTGAGATATCGAAACTCAAAAATTGGGCCCGAAAAATAAAACGACAGTGGTACCCCTTACGTTTTTTTTTTTTGGGCGAAAAATTAAGTTTCTCCAATCTTCCCAAAACTCTGGATTCTGATAGAGGGCCATGAGACTTAGACCTGAGTGCAAAAATGGAGGCTCTAGCCCCTTCCAGAGCTGAGATATCGAAACTCAAAAATTGGGCCCGAAAAAAAAACGACAGTGGTACCCCTTACGTTTTTTTTGGGGGGGGCGAAAAATTAAGTTTCTCCAATCTTCCCAAAACTCTGGATTCTGATAGAGGGCCATGAGACTTAGACCTGAGTGCAAAAATGGAGGCTCTAGCCCCTTCCAGAGCTGAGATATCGAAACTCAAAAATTGGGCCCGAAAAAAAAACGACAGTGGTACCCCTTACGTTTTTTTTTTTTGGGCGAAAAATTAAGTTTCTCCAATCTTCCCAAAACTCTGGATTCTGATAGAGGGCCATGAGACTTAGACCTGAGTGCAAAAATGGAGGCTCTAGCCCCTTCCAGAGCTGAGATATCGAAACTCAAAAATTGGGCCCGAAAAAAAAACGACAGTGGTACCCCTTACGTTTTTTTTGGGGGGGCGAAAAATTAAGTTTCTCCAATCTTCCCAAAACTCTGGATCCTGATAGAGGGCCATGAGACTTAGACCTGAGTGCAAAAATGGAGGCTCTAGCCCCTTCCAGAGCTGATATATCGAAACTCAAAAATTGGGCCCGAAAAAAAAACGACAGTGGTACCCCTTACGTTTTTTTTGGGGGGGCGAAAAATTAAGTTTCTCCAATCTTCCCAAAACTCTGGATTCTGATAGAGGGCCATGAGACTTAGACCTGAGTGCAAAAATGGAGGCTCTAGCCCCTTCCAGAGCTGAGATATCGAAACTCAAAAATTGGGCCCGAAAAAAAAACGACAGTGGTACCCCTTACGTTTTTTTTGGGGGGGCGAAAAATTAAGTTTCTCCAATCTTCCCAAAAGTCTGGATTCTGATAGAGGGCCATGAGACTTAGACCTGAGTGCAAAAATGGAGGCTCTAGCCCCTTCCAGAGCTGAGATATCGAAACTCAAAAAGTGGGCCCGAAAAAAAAACGACAGTGGTACCCCTTACGTTTTTTTTTTTTGGGCGAAAAATTAAGTTTCTCCAATCTTCCCAAAACTCTGGATTCTGATAGAGGGCCATGAGACTTAGACCTGAGTGCAAAAATGGAGGCTCTAGCCCCTTCCAGAGCTGAGATATCGAAACTCAAAAAGTGGGCCCGAAAAAAAAAACGACAGTGGTACCCCTTACGTTTTTTTTTTTGGGCGAAAAATTAAGTTTCTCCAATCTTCCCAAAACTCTGGATTCTGATAGAGGGCCATGAGACTTAGACCTGAGTGCAAAAATGGAGGCTCTAGCCCCTTCCAGAGCTGAGATATCGAAACTCAAAAATTGGGCCTGAAAAAAAAACGACAGTGGTACCCCTTACGTTTTTTTTTGGGGGCGAAAAATTAAGTTTCTCCAATCTTCCCAAAACTCTGGATTCTGATAGAGGGCCATGAGACTTAGACCTGAGTGCAAAAATGGAGGCTCTAGCCCCTTCCAGAGCTGAGATATCGAAACTCAAAAATTGGGCCCGAAAAAAAAAACGACAGTGGTACCCCTTACGTTTTTTTTTTTTTTTTGGGCGAAAAATTAAGTTTCTCCAATCTTCCCCAAACTCTGGATCCTGATAGAGGGCCATGAGACTTAGACCTGAGTGCAAAAATGGAGGCTCTAGCCCCTTCCAGAGCTGAGATATCGAAACTCAAAAAGTGGGCCCGAAAAAAAAACGACAGTGTTACCCCTTACGTTTTTTTTTTTTTTGGGCGAAAAATTAAGTTTCTCCAATCTTCCCAAAACTCTGGATTCTGATAGAGGGCCATGAGACTTAGACCTGAGTGCAAAAATGGAGGCTCTAGCCCCTTCCAGAGCTGAGATATCGAAACTCAAAAATTGGGCCCGAAAAAAAAACGACAGTGGTACCCCTTACGTTTTTTTTTGGGGGGCGAAAAATTAAGTTTCTCCAATCTTCCCAAAACTCTGGATTCTGATAGAGGGCCATGAGACTTAGACCTGAGTGCAAAAATGGAGGCTCTAGCCCCTTCCAGAGCTGAGATATCGAAACTCAAAAATTGGGCCCGAAAAAAAAACGACAGTGGTACCCCTTACGTTTTTTTTGGGGGGGCGAAAAATTAAGTTTCTCCAATCTTCCCAAAACTCTGGATCCTGATAGAGGGCCATGAGACTTAGACCTGAGTGCAAAAATGGAGGCTCTAGCCCCTTCCAGAGCTGAGATATCGAAACTCAAAAATTGGGCCCGAAAAAAAAACGACAGTGGTACCCCTTACGTTTTTTTTGGGGGGGCGAAAAATTAAGTTTCTCCAATCTTCCCAAAACTCTGGATTCTGATAGAGGGCCATGAGACTTAGACCTGAGTGCAAAAATGGAGGCTCTAGCCCCTTCCAGAGCTGAGATATCGAAACTCAAAAATTGGGCCCGAAAAAAAAACGACAGTGGTACCCCTTACGTTTTTTTTGGGGGGGCGAAAAATTAAGTTTCTCCAATCTTCCCAAAACTCTGGATTCTGATAGAGGGCCATGAGACTTAGACCTGAGTGCAAAAATGGAGGCTCTAGCCCCTTCCAGAGCTGAGATATCGAAACTCAAAAAGTGGGCCCGAAAAAAAAACGACAGTGGTACCCCTTACGTTTTTTTTTTGGGGCGAAAAATTAAGTTTCTCCAATCTTCCCAAAACTCTGGATTCTGATAGAGGGCCATGAGACTTAGACCTGAGTGCAAAAATGGAGGCTCTAGCCCCTTCCAGAGCTGAGATATCGAAACTCAAAAATTGGGCCCGAAAAAAAAACGACAGTGGTACCCCTTACGTTTTTTTTTGGGGGCGAAAAATTAAGTTTCTCCAATCTTCCCAAAACTCTGGATTCTGATAGAGGGCCATGAGACTTAGACCTGAGTGCAAAAATGGAGGCTCTAGCCCCTTCCAGAGCTGAGATATCGAAACTCAAAAATTGGGCCCGAAAAAAAAACGACAGTGGTACCCCTTACGTTTTTTTTTTTTTGGGCGAAAAATTAAGTTTCTCCAATCTTCCCAAAACTCTGGATCCTGATAGAGGGCCATGAGACTTAGACCTGAGTGCAAAAATGGAGGCTCTAGCCCCTTCCAGAGCTGAGATATCGAAACTCAAAAATTGGGCCCGAAAAAAAAAACGACAGTGGTACCCCTTACGTTTTTTTTTTTGGGCGAAATATTAAGTTTCTCCAATCTTCCCAAAACTCTGGATTCTGATAGAGGGCCATGAGACTTAGACCTGAGTGCAAAAATGGAGGCTCTAGCCCCTTCCAGAGCTGAGATATCGAAACTCAAAAATTGGGCCCGAAAAATAAAACGACAGTGGTACCCCTTACGTTTTTTTTTTTTGGGCGAAAAATTAAGTTTCTCCAATCTTCCCAAAACTCTGGATTCTGATAGAGGGCCATGAGACTTAGACCTGAGTGCAAAAATGGAGGCTCTAGCCCCTTCCAGAGCTGAGATATCGAAACTCAAAAATTGGGCCCGAAAAAAAAACGACAGTGGTACCCCTTACGTTTTTTTTGGGGGGGGCGAAAAATTAAGTTTCTCCAATCTTCCCAAAACTCTGGATTCTGATAGAGGGCCATGAGACTTAGACCTGAGTGCAAAAATGGAGGCTCTAGCCCCTTCCAGAGCTGAGATATCGAAACTCAAAAATTGGGCCCGAAAAAAAAACGACAGTGGTACCCCTTACGTTTTTTTTTTTTGGGCGAAAAATTAAGTTTCTCCAATCTTCCCAAAACTCTGGATTCTGATAGAGGGCCATGAGACTTAGACCTGAGTGCAAAAATGGAGGCTCTAGCCCCTTCCAGAGCTGAGATATCGAAACTCAAAAATTGGGCCCGAAAAAAAAACGACAGTGGTACCCCTTACGTTTTTTTTGGGGGGGCGAAAAATTAAGTTTCTCCAATCTTCCCAAAACTCTGGATCCTGATAGAGGGCCATGAGACTTAGACCTGAGTGCAAAAATGGAGGCTCTAGCCCCTTCCAGAGCTGAGATATCGAAACTCAAAAATTGGGCCCGAAAAAAAAACGACAGTGGTACCCCTTACGTTTTTTTTGGGGGGGCGAAAAATTAAGTTTCTCCAATCTTCCCAAAACTCTGGATTCTGATAGAGGGCCATGAGACTTAGACCTGAGTGCAAAAATGGAGGCTCTAGCCCCTTCCAGAGCTGAGATATCGAAACTCAAAAATTGGGCCCGAAAAAAAAACGACAGTGGTACCCCTTACGTTTTTTTTGGGGGGGCGAAAAATTAAGTTTCTCCAATCTTCCCAAAACTCTGGATTCTGATAGAGGGCCATGAGACTTAGACCTGAGTGCAAAAATGGAGGCTCTAGCCCCTTCCAGAGCTGAGATATCGAAACTCAAAAAGTGGGCCCGAAAAAAAAACGACAGTGGTACCCCTTACGTTTTTTTTTTTTTGGGCGAAAAATTAAGTTTCTCCAATCTTCCCAAAACTCTGGATTCTGATAGAGGGCCATGAGACTTAGACCTGAGTGCAAAAATGGAGGCTCTAGCCCCTTCCAGAGCTGAGATATCGAAACTCAAAAAGTGGGCCCGAAAAAAAAACGACAGTGGTACCCCTTACGTTTTTTTTTTGGGCGAAAAATTAAGTTTCTCCAATCTTCCCAAAACTCTGGATTCTGATAGAGGGCCATGAGACTTAGACCTGAGTGCAAAAATGGAGGCTCTAGCCCCTTCCAGAGCTGAGATATCGAAACTCAAAAATTGGGCCCGAAAAAAAAACGACAGTGGTACCCCTTACGTTTTTTTTTTTGGGCGAAAAATTAAGTTTCTCCAATCTTCCCAAAACTCTGGATTCTGATAGAGGGCCATGAGACTTAGACCTGAGTGCAAAAATGGAGGCTCTAGCCCCTTCCAGAGCTGAGATATCGAAACTCAAAAATTGGGCCTGAAAAAAAAAACGACAGTGGTACCCCTTACGTTTTTTTTGGGGGGCGAAAAATTAAGTTTCTCCAATCTTCCCAAAACTCTGGATTCTGATAGAGGGCCATGAGACTTAGACCTGAGTGCAAAAATGGAGGCTCTAGCCCCTTCCAGAGCTGAGATATCGAAACTCAAAAATTGGGCCCGAAAAAAAAACGACAGTGGTACCCCTTACGTTTTTTTTTTTTTGGGCAAAAAATTAAGTTTCTCCAATCTTCCCAAAACTCTGGATCCTGATAGAGGGCCATGAGACTTAGACCTGAGTGCAAAAATGGAGGCTCTAGCCCCTTCCAGAGCTGAGATATCGAAACTCAAAAATTGGGCCCGAAAAAAAAACGACAGTGGTACCCCTTACGTTTTTTTTTTTGGGCGAAAAATTAAGTTTCTCCAATCTTCCCAAAACTCTGGATTCTGATAGAGGGCCATGAGACTTAGACCTGAGTGCAAAAATGGAGGCTCTAGCCCCTTCCAGAGCTGAGATATCGAAACTCAAAAATTGGGCCCGAAAAATAAAACGACAGTGGTACCCCTTACGTTTTTTTTTTTTTGGGCGAAAAATTAAGTTTCTCCAATCTTCCCAAAACTCTGGATTCTGATAGAGGGCCATGAGACTTAGACCTGAGTGCAAAAATGGAGGCTCTAGCCCCTTCCAGAGTTGAGATATCGAAACTCAAAAATTGGGCCCGACAAAAAAAACGACAGTGGTACCCCTTACGTTTTTTTTTTTGGGCGAAAAATTAAGTTTCTCCAATCTTCCCAAAACTCTGGATTCTGATAGAGGGCCATTAGACTTAGACCTGAGTGCAAAAATGGAGGCTCTAGCCCCTTCCAGAGCTGAGATATCGAAACTCAAAAATTGGGCCCGAAAAAAAAACGACAGTGGTACCCCTTACGTTTTTTTTGGGGGGGGCGAAAAATTAAGTTTCTCCAATCTACCCAAAACTCTGGATTCTGATAGAGGGCCATGAGACTTAGACCTGAGTGCAAAAATGGAGGCTCTAGCCCCTTCCAGAGCTGAGATATCGAAACTCAAAAATTGGGCCCGAAAAAAAAACGACAGTGGTACCCCTTACGTTTTTTTTTTTTGGGCGAAAAATTACGTTTCTCCAATCTTCCCAAAACTCTGGATTCTGATAGAGGGCCATGAGACTTAGACCTGAGTGCAAAAATGGAGGCTCTAGCCCCTTCCAGAGCTGAGATATCGAAACTCAAAAATTGGGCCCGAAAAAAAAACGACAGTGGTACCCCTTACGTTTTTTTTTTTGGGCGAAAAATTAAGTTTCTCCAATCTTCCCAAAACTCTGGATTCTGATAGAGGGCCATGAGACTTAGACCTGAGTGCAAAAATGGAGGCTCTAGCCCCTTCCAGAGCTGAGATATCGAAACTCAAAAATTGGGCCCGAAAAAAAAAAACGACAGTGGTACCCCTTACGTTTTTTTTTGGGGGCGAAAAATTAAGTTTCTCCAATCTTCCCAAAACTCTGGATTCTGATAGAGGGCCATGAGACTTAGACCTGAGTGCAAAAATGGAGGCTCTAGCCCCTTCCAGAGCTGAGATATCGAAACTCAAAAATTGGGCCCGAAAAAAAAACGACAGTGGTACCCCTTACGTTTTTTTTTTTTTGGGCGAAAAATTAAGTTTCTCCAATCTTCCCAAAACTCTGGATTCTGACAGAGGGCCATGAGACTTAGACCTGGGTGCAAAAATGGAGGCTCTAGCCCCTTCCAGAGCTGAGATATCGAAACTCAAAAAGTGGGCCCGAAAAAAAACCGACAGTGGTACCCCTTACGTTTTTTTTTTTTGGGCGAAAAATTAAGTTTCTCCAATCTTCCCAAAACTCTGGATTCTGATAGAGGGCCATGAGACTTAGACCTGAGTGCAAAAATGGAGGCTCTAGCCCCTTCCAGAGCTGAGATATCGAAACTCAAAAATTGGGCCCGAAAAAAAAACGACAGTGGTACCCCTTACGTTTTTTTTTTTGGGCGAAAAATTAAGTTTCTCCAATCTTCCCAAAACTCTGGATTCTGATAGAGGGCCATGAGACTTAGACCTGAGTGCAAAAATGGAGGCTCTAGCCCCTTCCAGAGCTGAGATATCGAAACTCAAAAATTGGGCCCGAAAAAAAAACGACAGTGGTACCCCTTACGTTTTTTTTGGGGGGCGAAAAATTAAGTTTCTCCAATCTTCCCAAAACTCTGGATTCTGATAGAGGGCCATGAGACTTAGACCTGAGTGCAAAAATGGAGGCTCTAGCCCCTTCCAGAGCTGAGATATCGAAACTCAAAAATTGGGCCCGAAAAAAAAACGACAGTGGTACCCCTTACGTTTTTTTTTTGGGCGAAAAATTAAGTTTCTCCAATCTTCCCAATACTCTGGATTCTGATAGAGGGCCATGAGACTTAGACCTGAGTGCAAAAATGGAGGCTCTAGCCCCTTCCAGAGCTGAGATATCGAAACTCAAAAATTGGGCCCGAAAAAAAAACGACAGTGGTACCCCTTACGTTTTTTTTTTTGGGCGAAAAATTAAGTTTCTCCAATCTTCCCAAAACTCTGGATCCTGATAGAGGGCCATGAGACTTAGACCTGAGTGCAAAAATGGAGGCTCTAGCCCCTTCCAGAGCTGAGATATCGAAACTCAAAAATTGGGCCCGAAAAAAAAACGACAGTGGTACCCCTTACGTTTTTTTTTTGGGGCGAAAAATTAAGTTTCTCCAATCTTCCCAAAACTCTGGATTCTGATAGAGGGCCATGAGACTTAGACCTGAGTGCAAAAATGGAGGCTCTAGCCCCTTCCAGAGCTGAGATATCGAAACTGAAAAATTGGGCCCGAAAAAAAAAAACGACAGTGGTACCCCTTACGTTTTTTTTTTTTGGGCGAAAAATTAAGTTTCTCCAATCTTCCCAAAACTCTGGATTCTGATAGAGGGCCATGAGACTTAGACCTGAGTGCAAAAATGGAGGCTCTAGCCCCTTCCAGAGCTGAGATATCGAAACTCAAAAATTGGGCCCGAAAAAAAAACGACAGTGGTACCCCTTACGTTTTTTTTTTTTGGGCGAAAAATTAAGTTTCTCCAATCTTCCCAAAACTCTGGATTCTGATAGAGGGCCATGAGACTTAGACCTGAGTGCAAAAATGGAGGCTCTAGCCCCTTCCAGAGCTGAGATATCGAAACTCAAAAATTGGGCCCGAAAAAAAAACGACAGTGGTACCCCTTACGTTTTTTTTTTTGGGCGAAAAATTAAGTTTCTCCAATCTTCCCAAAACTCTGGATTCTGATAGAGGGCCATGAGACTTAGACCTGAGTGCAAAAATGGAGGCTCTAGCCCCTTCCAGAGCTGAGATATCGAAACTCAAAAATTGGGCCCGAAAAATAAAACGACAGTGGTACCCCTTACGTTTTTTTTTTTTTGGGCGAAAAATTAAGTTTCTCCAATCTTCCCAAAACTCTGGATTCTGATAGAGGGCCATGAGACTTAGACCTGAGTGCAAAAATGGAGGCTCTAGCCCCTTCCAGAGTTGAGATATCGAAACTCAAAAATTGGGCCCGACAAAAAAAACGACAGTGGTACCCCTTACGTTTTTTTTTTTGGGCGAAAAATTAAGTTTCTCCAATCTTCCCAAAACTCTGGATTCTGATAGAGGGCCATTAGACTTAGACCTGAGTGCAAAAATGGAGGCTCTAGCCCCTTCCAGAGCTGAGATATCGAAACTCAAAAATTGGGCCCGAAAAAAAAACGACAGTGGTACCCCTTACGTTTTTTTTGGGGGGGGCGAAAAATTAAGTTTCTCCAATCTACCCAAAACTCTGGATTCTGATAGAGGGCCATGAGACTTAGACCTGAGTGCAAAAATGGAGGCTCTAGCCCCTTCCAGAGCTGAGATATCGAAACTCAAAAATTGGGCCCGAAAAAAAAACGACAGTGGTACCCCTTACGTTTTTTTTTTTTTGGGCGAAAAATTACGTTTCTCCAATCTTCCCAAAACTCTGGATTCTGATAGAGGGCCATGAGACTTAGACCTGAGTGCAAAAATGGAGGCTCTAGCCCCTTCCAGAGCTGAGATATCGAAACTCAAAAATTGGGCCCGAAAAAAAAACGACAGTGGTACCCCTTACGTTTTTTTTTTTGGGCGAAAAATTAAGTTTCTCCAATCTTCCCAAAACTCTGGATTCTGATAGAGGGCCATGAGACTTAGACCTGAGTGCAAAAATGGAGGCTCTAGCCCCTTCCAGAGCTGAGATATCGAAACTCAAAAATTGGGCCCGAAAAAAAAAAACGACAGTGGTACCCCTTACGTTTTTTTTGGGGGGCGAAAAATTAAGTTTCTCCAATCTTCCCAAAACTCTGGATTCTGATAGAGGGCCATGAGACTTAGACCTGAGTGCAAAAATGGAGGCTCTAGCCCCTTCCAGAGCTGAGATATCGAAACTCAAAAATTGGGCCCGAAAAAAAAACGACAGTGGTACCCCTTACGTTTTTTTTTTTTTGGGCGAAAAATTAAGTTTCTCCAATCTTCCCAAAACTCTGGATTCTGATAGAGGGCCATGAGACTTAGACCTGGGTGCAAAAATGGAGGCTCTAGCCCCTTCCAGAGCTGAGATATCGAAACTCAAAAAGTGGGCCCGAAAAAAAACCGACAGTGGTACCCCTTACGTTTTTTTTTTTTGGGCGAAAAATTAAGTTTCTCCAATCTTCCCAAAACTCTGGATTCTGATAGAGGGCCATGAGACTTAGACCTGAGTGCAAAAATGGAGGCTCTAGCCCCTTCCAGAGCTGAGATATCGAAACTCAAAAATTGGGCCCGAAAAAAAAACGACAGTGGTACCCCTTACGTTTTTTTTTTTGGGCGAAAAATTAAGTTTCT
Source organism: Pimephales promelas (assembly GCF_988280905.1). Classification (NCBI taxonomy): domain Eukaryota; kingdom Metazoa; phylum Chordata; class Actinopteri; order Cypriniformes; family Leuciscidae; genus Pimephales; species Pimephales promelas. The sequence continues at coordinate 17,314,121 of NC_142770.1, read as the reverse complement.
CCAATCTTCCCAAAACTCTGGATTCTGATAGAGGGCCATGAGACTTAGACCTGAGTGCAAAAATGGAGGCTCTAGCCCCTTCCAGAGCTGAGATATCGAAACTCAAAAATTGGGCCCGAAAAAAAAACGACAGTGGTACCCCTTACGTTTTTTTTGGGGGGCGAAAAATTAAGTTTCTCCAATCTTCCCAAAACTCTGGATTCTGATAGAGGGCCATGA